>NC_069392.1:26271426-26566426 GCF_027475565.1 Acinonyx jubatus | reverse complement strand
CTTAAAAAAAAAGTAAAAGGGTTTTCTTTTAAATCATACATTGCTTTTTTAACTATGCATAAGGGAACTTATAACTGACATTCATTAGTTAAGACAGTCCTAAAATTTCTTCACATTTCAGGGTTTAATTTTCTATATCAGTTTTTGACTTAGAGTCATCACTGCTTGTATTTTTCTAGTAAATACTGTTTTCTTTTTTTTTTCTTTGTGAGAGAGAGAGAGAGCATGTGCACTTGCACACACACACACACAGAGAGAGAGAGAGAGAGAGAGAGAGAGAGAGAGAGAGAGAGAGAGAATCCCAAGGAGGCTCCATGCCCAGCACAGAGCCCGATGTGCGGCTTGATCCCATGACCCTGGGATCGTGACCTGGGCCGAAATCAAGAGTCAGACACTTAACTGAGCCACCCAAGCACCCCCAAATACTGTTTACTGTTCCATCCAAAGAAGGGGTCAACACACTATAACCCATGGGCCCAATGCAGCGCTCCGCCTGTTTTTGCAAATAAAGTTTTATTGTAACAGAGCCGTGCCCAGTACCTATCGTGTATGGCTGCTTTCACGCTGTAACGGCAGAGTTGAGTGGTCGCACCTGAGTCTGTATGTCTCCCAGAACCAAAATTACTCCCCATCTGACCCTTATACAAAAAGCTGGCTGACCTCTGATCAGGAGTGTAGGAGGCCCAGCGTTTCTCACAGCTGCATGTCCTTGGTTGTTGCTCTGCAAGGCCATCTGGAATTGTGGGCATGGCTGTAGTGGTGAATGTGTCTCCTCTGCCAACATCAAATCAGTGCTCTACTGCTCTGCTGCCCGTGTTTCTGCATCCACAAAAACTTTTGAAGTCGAAGATGACTCACCGTCTAATTTTTCTGAAGACGTTTAAAATAGCACCTGTTCTCCGCATGTGAAGTAACAACATAGGAACAGCTAGGACCGAGTTTGCAGGAGGTCAGGCAATGACCACTGTGTCACGATGGTGAGATGCCACCTGCTGTAAGATACATCCACACTTCGGGTACAGGAAAACATGGAAAACGTTCATGAGTGGCTAACTTGAGACAGTGTGGGTAAAGCTGAGACAGGCTAGGTGCTCGGTAAACGTTGGCTGTCCATCTCCACATGTCGTTGAGGTGAATTTGCGTCCTTTATTTGTGAGGCTTGAAGAGACCACCCCCTCCGCCACACCCCACCTGGGATAAAGCAGAGGGAGCCGCTGAGAAGTTCTGCAGGCTCATGGGGAACACAGAGGGTCAGGCTGCTGGGCAGTGAGTATGGTGTGGGTGTTTGGAGGAGGAGATTCAGGATAACGTCTGTGGTTGGGGCATAGAACTCGGCTGCCCTCTTGTTCTCCCTTAAGACTGGCCAAAATGATGCCAGATAAATGACTCCTGTCAAGGAGAGGGTGGTGTTGGGGCGCCTGGGTGGCTCCGTCAGGTGAGCGTCTGACTTGATTCCAGCTCAGGTCATGATCTCATGGTTTGTGAGCTCAAGCCCTGCGTTGGGCTCTGCGCTGGCAGCACGGAGCCTGCCGGGGATTCTCTCTCTCCCTCTCCTTCTACCCTTCTTCCCTCTCTCTCTCTCACACTCAATAAATAAATAAGACATTTATTTATTTATTTTAATTTTTTATGTCTTTATTTTATCTTGAGAGGCAGAGTGCAAGCGGGGGCAGGGGCAGAGAGAGAGGGAGACACAGAATCTGAAGCAGGCTCCAGGCTCCGAGCTGTTGGCACAGAGCCTGACGTGGGGCTCGAACTCATGGACCGTGAGATCACGAACTGAACCGAAGTCCAACGCCCAACCGACTGAGCCACCCAAGCACCCCTAAAACATTGTTTTAAAAAGGAGAGCGTGGTATTAAAGAGGGATAGAGCCCCTTCCTGATTCTAAAGAGTCCCTGGCTCTGCCCTTGCAGCAGGGCTTCCTGGACCTTGCTTGGGGGGTGGGTGGGAGTGTGAAAGTGCAGGGGGGCAGCTCTCAGAGGTGCATCTCTAGAACCCATCCTGGGTGGTTGGCTGCAGACTGCTTTGCTTAGCATGGCCCCCTGGAAGGAGGTACAGGATCTTCCAAATGGTCATAGCCTTGGAGGGCATGACCCAACCCCTTGGATCTGGTTATGCCTCCTTGAGTCAGACGGCCCAGGGCCTATGACCACTGTGACTCTGGCACTTTGACCAAGCCTATGCCCTCCTCTCTCTGCAGAGGGATGATATGGAGGCCGTGCCAGGGTACCTGTCTCTACACCAGACAGCTGATGTCATGACCTTGAAATGGACGCCTAACCAGCTGATGAACGGGTCGATGGGGGACCTGGACTATGAGAAGAGGTAGGGCGCCGGGTCCTTCTCCCCCTTTGGCACAAAGAAGTGTGTGCTCTGTCCTTTGTGTCCTGCCCCGCCCCGCTGTTCTGTCTGATTGTTGCGGCCACTTGGGCCAGCCCCCCTGCAGCTGTGGCTTTATGGGTAACTCGTTAGGAGGATCTGGAGACCAACTAGAAGAATCTTAGAATCTAATACGGGAATTAGGCAGGCCCTGGTCAAACACCACCCAGAGGGAGAAATCTTAACTAAGAGCTTGGGAGCCTGCAAATGGCAAATATTCCCCATCTGCTGCCGTCCTTCCCATCACTCCGTAAAGGAGGAAAGCTGGAGGTGTTGGTTGGTGGGCATCTGGTCCAGGGTTGTGTCTCCTGTGACCCTGGGATTTTCAAGACTCAGCAAAGGCTTTGGAGTCACACGCCGAAGACACACGGAAACCAAGGGTCCCCTGCTACAATCCTGTGTGTTCCTGCACAATTAGGGATGGCCCTAGGAGGAGCCCAAACAAAGGGAAGGCTCAACCTGATTATTTCAGCTTGAGGAGTCTTGGCAGCTTTATATAAAATAAGGGCTCCTTTCAAGGAACATAACCAGAACACTGTTCTTGTGTTCTGTTTCATGTTAAGCTTCAGTGTGAGTAACACGAGGTCTGGGTGTGATTAATACCATTCTCTAAGCCACTTCCTGTGCAGAGGTGGCCATCTGTCTTCAGAGACGGTCAGTGGGAGGTAGAGTTGGTTCTAGGCTGAGCCATATAATTCAGCTCTAGCTAGACTCCAGAGTTTCTGATCAAGAAGCCCTCACCGAGGAACAGCATGGGGCCCAGGAGATGCCCTTGGCCTGGGGCATTATTTCAATGGACTTGTCTTAAACCTCAGGCCTTCTGCAACCCCTCCCAGCTGAATCTGGATCACACGGAACCCTGAACCTCCTTTAAAGCATTTATAGAATCGCAGACACGTAATAAATCTGTGCCTATTTGTATATCAGCTGTTGCTTCTAGACCTCAGTTCCGTGAAGGCAAGGCACCTGTCTTACTCATGTCTTCTTTTTGGCAACTGCCACAGATCCTAGTACAAAGTAGGTGCTTAGATAATCTCTGTGAAGCAAAGCAGGGAAGTTACCAGATTCAGTCATCAGATCTGAACAGAGCACCCGCTACATTCCAGGCACTGTGCTAGATACAAGAAACATAGCAGATGAACAGAAGGAGAGGAAAATCTTTACCCTCTCGGAGCTTCCACTGTATTTACCTTACACTGAAGGAGACCACAATAAAACAGGTGTATGGATAAGTGTACGTTTTAGGCCCAAGTGCTTGCTTGGTTCTCATCCTGCTGGAAGATTAGGGGTGTGTCTGTCTCTCCCTGTCTCTGGGCTTCAGTCTCCCCTTCTATCAAATGAGAGGCCTGCACAACATGATCTTCCCAGAACTCAAAGGGTTTGCAGGGGCTCTCCATACACAGAAGTGTCATCTGTCAAATAGCACAACCCAAAGGCCCTGTTTGCTATTTGGACTTACACCCAGGATTGTGTGGGCAGAAACCTTTTTGTTTTTAATTTTTTTTAACTTTTATTCATTTTTAAGATACAGAGAGAGACAGAGTGTGAAGGGGAGGGGCAGAGCGAGGGAGACACAGAATCTAAAGCAGGCTCCAGGCTCTGAGCTGTCAGCCCAGAGCCCGATGCAGGGCTCAAACCCATGAACCATGAGATCATGACCTGAGCTGAAGTTGGAGGTTTAACTGACTGAGCCACCAAGGTGCCCCAACTTTGTTTTTAACTTTTTTTTTAATGTTTATTCATTTCTGAGAAACAGAGTGTGAACAGGGGAGGGGCCGAGAGAGAGGGAGACACAGAATCTGAAGCAGGCTCCAGGCTCCAAGCCAATGCAGGGCTCGAACCCACGAACAGTGAGATCATGACCTGAGCCAAAGTTGGACGCTTAACCTGCTGAGCCACCCAGGCACCCCTGGGCAGAAAACTATTTTTTCTTTAATTTAAAAAAAAATTTTTTTTTACATTTATTTATTTTTAATAGAGAGAGACAGAGCACAAGTGGGGGAGGGGCAGAGAGAGAAGGAGACACAGAATCCGAAGCAGGCTCCAGGCTCCGAGCTGTCAGCACAGAGCCCGACGCGGGCTCGAACTCACAAACCGCGAGATCATGACTTGAGCTGAAGTCGGACGCTTAACCGACTGAGCCACCCAGGTGCCCCTGGGCAGAAAACTTTCAATGTTGATATTTTGGAGAGGCATTGAGCCAAATGATTGCCAAGTACCTCCCACCCCTCCTCCAGCTCAGATCAGTGGGACTCCCATCTTTCATCATTATCTTTTCCTCTGAGAACAGGCATAGCATAGGCACATCAATATTTACTTCCAACTGAGCCTGTACTTCCCAGGTCACTACTGAGGGGGCTAGAAACTTCCCCAGCCTTGGGTTCTCAACCCCCATCTATCCAGTGAGAGAGAAAAAGCTAAGGGTCAGAAACATGGTGGTTAGCCTATAGGATGTGGAGGTGCCCAGGGACTCTGGCATCTCTTTGGAGACCAAGAGACAACAAAGATAAGGGGTATGGTCCTTGTCTGAGGAGCTTCAGTACCTCTTCTCTTGTCCCAGCCAGCGCCCCCTCGTGTACAACCAGGGTCATAACTCCCCAGCTAGGTTTCCTCATGTCCATGAGGAAATATCACCAAAGAGTGGCTATTTGGGCTCTGGAGTCAGGCTGGACTTGGCTCAGATCTCAGCCCTGCTGTGTGGAACAGCTGAAACTCCCATACCTGCTGATGGCCCAACCACTTGACAATCTAGTTTAGAAGTGTTTTCTGACCTACCCTTACCACGTGACCCAGCAGTTCTGGTCTAGGAAGTTGTTAAAACCTGTCAAATGAAATCAGTAGCTCAGCTCTTGCTCCTTCCCAGTTGAGCGATCTTGGACAACTTCGCCTTCCTGAACCTCAGTTTGTTCATCCGGTGTAAAATGGGGATGTGGTCATGGAACCTCCGAATAGGTGTACAGGAAGGAGTCGATGAGAAAATGCATGTAATACCCTTAGCAGGGAGACTGGAACCCAGAAAGGCCTCTCAATCATGGGACTGTTGGTGTTAAGTTTACACAGATCCAAAGGGACTGTGGCCACAGAGATCCTCTTTGCTGGTGTGTGGTGGTAGCTGGAAAGTTGTTTTGCCTACTGGGCACCCTAGGGTATTCACCATTCACTCTGAATATTCTCGGAGCATCTTGCAGAAGTAAAGAAAACCCAGGCGCTGTCCAGTTCAGCACCTCTTGGGGGAGACAGGAGAAAACAGGCAACCACAACCTGTATGATGGGTACAATGTGGAAGCCCAGGGAAGGACCTTCTGGCCAAGACTCGCCCGTGAGGGACTCAGCAGAGGCTTCTCAGAGGCTCTGAAAATGTTTGTGCACTCAGCTGCCCTCCAAGGATGTTCGCTCCATGGACCCTGGCGAGGCTGACTCTGGTACAGATAGACCAGTGCAGGAAGGTCCCTTAGAAAGCTTCTGTTCCAACTTCCTCATGTTGCAGCTAAGGAAACTGAGACCCAGAGAGGAGAAAGGACTGAGTCAGTATAATTGGTAAAGTGGGATTTGAAGTTTGACCTTGAAGCCTGTGTTGGTTCAGGTCCTCCAAGAAGCAGACCCAGACAGAATTAGACATGCAGCAGAGACTTAACGTGAGTGGAACCTGTGAAGGATGAAAGGGAAGAGCAGGAAGAGGCAGGCAGAATATTCAGAAGCTGGTTGACCCCTGTGAATGGGGAGGGGAAAGAAGGAAGAGAGAGTCTTATATGCTGCAGTTCTTAGCATGCTCAGCCAGCTCAGTTGGGAGCCCCTGGGCTAAAGTTGACCATCAGAGGAGCCCCCCCATCCCGCAGGAATAGGCCTACGTTGGTGCCCCCATGTGCCCGGGCCTGCTTGAGAGCTGCCCAAGAGAAACATGGTCTTGGCACAAACATGACGGTGGATCTGGAGAGGTGGCCTCTGAAGCTGTTGGTCAGCTCTGGTCCCCACAGCAAGATCTGAAGGACACCCAAGCAGTGCATTCCCCTGACTGCCACAAAGCCCCAGTTCCTGTGAGCCCCACCTCCATGGTGTTCTGAGGGGAAAAGTGATCTGTTTCAATACAGCAGTAGGCTTTGATCTGAAAAGGGAAAGAATAAAGTATGTAAGCACAGAGACCATGAGCCAAGTACTTTTTTCTGTATCAGCATTGTGTTGAGCCCTTCAAATATGTGATTCCATTTAACTGTCACAGCCGCACTGTGTGGTGGGTAATTATCATCCCCCATTTTACAGAGGAGGAAACTGAGGCCCATAGAAGCCTTCACATCACACTGCTGGGACCTATGGGGTCAAAGCTGTTGAGTGGCTCTTCTAACCCCTCGGATGCATGGTGGTTTGCCGTTGGGGTCTGAGTCAAGATACTTAGATACCTGTGACAGAAAACTAAACTCAAGTGGATTTGGGCATTGAGCCAAAAAATTCTGGACAGTGGCTTCAGGCATGGCTGGATCCAGGGACTCAAATGATGGGGGCCTGAACTCTCCATCTCTTGGTTCTGCTTTCCTGACTGTTGACTCCATCATCAGGCAGGCTTTTTCTTGCCATGGTTCCCTATGTTTCCAGACTTTTATCATCTCTGCTCCTACTCTCCTAGCAGAAAGGAGCATCCTTTTCCCAGTTTATTCTAACATAAATCCAACAACTGAGTCTCATTCATTCTGCTTGGGTCATGGGGCCATCCCTGAACCAATCACTGTGGCTGGAACAGTAGAATGTACGGATCGGCCAGGCCTGGATCAGATGGCTATTCCTGGAATCCTGGCATAGAGGGTGGGTGGAGTCAGCCTCAGCCACATGGATGGGGGCAAGGGAAGTGTGTTCCTCAGAAAATTGGGGTACTGGGACCAGAAGAAGGCGAGGTAGATTCTGGGAAGTCTTGAATACAGATGTTGGGGACAGATGGGTCCTAGTGAAAAGGGTTCAGGAGCCCATGGGTGTGGTCTTCTGGCCTCATGGGCCCTTCCCCATGATGAAGTGAGCAGGCATCCTGTGGAACTAACCATCCCTCCCCTTCCAGCGTCTACTGGGACTATGCTATGACCATCCGCCTGGAGGAGATTGTATACCTGCACTGCCACCAGCAAGGTAGGGACTGTTGGGGGAGCACGGGGTGGGGGTGTTCCTTCTGGCTCCCCTGCCTGCTCCCACCTCCTCATTACCTGTGCAACCTCAAACAAGTGATTTCACCTCTCTGAGACTTGGTTTCCCCATCTGTGAAATGGAATCACAACAGCACCTAGTCATGGCATTGTTGTAAAGATCAAATGACATAGGTTCAGGACTTAGCATCAAACCCACGGTCTTAGCTGCTGACACTTAATGGAGCGCTTGTGATGTGCCAAGCAGGGCTCTAAACAGGTTGGCACAAAGTCATACAGCCTGTAAGCTCCAGAGTTTGGACTCAAACCCGGAGCTCAAAGAAGGTACACTCAGAACAAGCAGAGGGCTATCCTGTTGTAGAAAGCAAGGGATCTGGACTCTACCAAGGCATGACACATTAATCTTATTTAAAACCTTTTTAATGTTTATTTATTTTTTGAGGGGTGGGTGCAGAGAGAGAGAAGGAGACACAAAATCCAAAGCAGGCTCCAGGCTCTGAGCTGTCAGCACAGAGCCCGATGCAGGGCTCGAAGTCATGAACCATGAGATCATGCCCTGAGCCAAAGTCGGACACTGAACCACCTGAGCCACCCAGCTGCCCCACATTAAGCTTATTCAATGGGTTCAGATCCAGACTCTACTGTGCGACCCAGAGCAAGTCATGTACGCTCTCTGAGCCTTAGTTTCATCATTTGTAAAATAGGCAATAATATATAGACCTCATAGGGCTATTTTGGGTATTCCAATAACACACTGCCTTTCATATGCTGTGCTTATATACAGTAAGTGCTCAATACATGCTAGCAAGCCACTACTGCCCTGAGAAGGGGTAGGTCTGAAAGCCTCCATACAAAAATAGGTCAGGCTTATGCATAGAGGGTACTTGAGGGACATGGGGTGTTTCCCCTTGGTGGGTGATTTCAGGGGGGGCGACCACATTCTTCTGGACCATATCCCATAGTTCCCAGTCTGTAGCAGTGGCCGGTGGGATGGGAAGGGTTCTGGGGAGGTAAAAACTTCCCCTGACCTTCTGCCCAGGCCTTTCCCAGAGCCTTGGAGCAGGTCCACGGGTCTGGCTTGGCATGCCCAGGGCGATGTGTTTGCCGGGAGGACCCCCCATCCCATGCCCCATAGTGACTTTCTGCCGGGTCTCCTCTGGCTGGGTTGCGGTGGCAGTGGACAGCGGTGGGACAGTGGTGTTGGTCAGCCAGGACGGGATCCAGAGGCCGCCGTTCCGCTTCCCCAAGGGGGGGCACCTCCTGCAGTTCCTCTCGTGCCTGGAAAATGGGCTGCTCCCTCACGGGCAGCTGGACCCTCCACTCTGGTCTCAGCGGGGGAAGGTGAGTGACCGTGGGGGCCCCAGGGAGGCTGGGATGGGGGCGGGGGTCAGCCGTGGGGAGTGGTCATTCTTTTTTTTTTTTTTAATTTTTTTAACGTTTTATTTATTTTTGAGAGAGAGTGTGAGCAAAGGAGGGACAGAGAGAGAGGGGGACAGAAGATCCAAAGTGGGCCCTGTGCGGACAGCAGCAAGCCTGATGTGGGGCTCAAACTCACCAACTGCAAGATCATGACCTGAGCCAAAGTCAGATGGTCAACTGACTGAGCCACCCAGGCACCCCAGGGTGGTCGTTCTTGCCCATGACTCCTTACCTGGCTTTGTGGGCTCATGCACACCCCGCTGAGACCCTCAGGCCGTGCACAGACTGTGGGGACAGATGTATCCCAAGGGCTATGCATTGGGATTGTGCTTTCAGGGCAAAGTATTTCCCAAACTGCGCAAGCGAAGCCCTCAGGGTTCTGCCGAGTCCACGTCTTCAGACAAGGAAGATGACGAGGCCACAGATTACGTGTTCAGGATCATCTATCCTGGCATGCAGTCTGAATTCGGTAAGCTTCCCAGTCTCTGGGCCCCCGAGATCTAACCTGTTAGCTGAACATGAAAATAACTCCAGCTGTTTGGGACTTGTGGACAGGTGGTCTGGGTTCTGGGGCCAGCGGTGGGGGGGGGGGGGGTGCGGGGACTTGAAACCAGGAAGTTAGTATCTCGGTTTCCCCCCAGTGAGAACCACGCACTACTGAGCTTAATAAAGGTGAACCTGGAGCAGGAATTACCACGGGGTAGTGAGTGGGCTCTGGAATCCTGGTTGAATTGGGGCAAGTCACTTCACCCTTCTGTGCCTTGGTCTCCTTATCTGTAAGATGGGGATGTTAACATAGCACCTGCATCATCGGGCCCTTGTGGGGACTAAATTAGAGAAGGCCCTTGGCACAGAACACGTCCATGCTAGCTGCTGTTATGTGGTTGTTGGTATTTTATTTCACTCTACTGTTGTCAGGATTCAGTGAGATAATGAGGTGGTCAATGTAAAGTCCCTGGAATCAAGTCTCGCACACAGTAGGCTTCAATACATGATGGTCAAAAACAGCAAAGGCGGGAAGCAAAGCACCAGGCCCTGGCACACGAGACGCTAATATATGTCTTCCACTTGGGACAGTGACTGCCGTGACATAGATGCTTGGTTCATGGAGACTGTTACCATTAAGGTCGTCTTTACCACGGAGGTGTTATTTGGATCAAATGAACTGATATTTGGAAAGTTCTCAGAGGCCTGACTTTTATTTTATTTTATTTTATTAAAATTTTAATATTTATTTATTTATTTATTGAGAGAGAGAGAGAGAGAGAGAGAGAGAGAGAGAGGGAGGGAGGGAGAGAGAGGGATAGAGAGGGAGCTGGGGAAGGGCAGAGAGGGAGAGAGAGAATCCCAACCAGGCTCTGAGCTCTCAGTGCAGAGCCTGATGCAGGGCTCGAACTCAAGAACTGTGAAATCAGCACCTGAGCTGAAACCAAGAGTCGGATGCTCAACCGACTGAGCCACCGAGGTGCCCCAGAGTCCCAGCACTTATTAAGCACCATGTGGATGTCTCGTTTCAGCAACTCAGTATTAAGCTGTAGGTGCTTTCTGTCAACCCCATTTTATTTTACCCTTGGTGGTCCTGTTGTTCCATTTGATGGGTAATGGCTCTGAGCCTACCTTTGCTATCGTGCCGGGTCGCTTCACACTCTGGCTTTTGTCCACCGCTCAATGGGATCTGGGGATGTGGGGCAGGCTTGGTGGTAAGGTCTTATATTGCTCAGGTTGGTTTCTCATCTTCACCCATATATTCATTCCTTCATGGTCAGTTAGGACCAAAGCCTAGTGTTTCTGCATCACTAGGAACCTGAGAGTGTCCTGAAGTGTTCATTACTACATCCGTTCCTACCCCGGTTCGGGGTCTGGAGCCTTCCCAGCCTGTCAGCAGTACCAGGCTCATACAGCACCCCCAAGAGCCGAATGATCAGAGGGGCCAGATGCCCCCTGTCTGCCTTCCCGGGAAGCCCTGTCTCTGCTTCCCAGAGAGGCTCATCCAACATATAGTTTGTAGGCTCTGCTGGGAGCCAGGCTGGGTGCCGGAGGTCTTACTTGCTTGGGAAGTGTCCATGTTAGCGTGTTGGGGCTCTCCGTGTGCCAGCAGGACAGACGCTGGCAGTGCCCACCCACACCCCTCCTTGCGGGCTCTCCTGTCGACTCCCATCCTAGTGTCTCTCTGCCTGAGGGTCCCTTCTGCCTGTGGGTGGGGGTGGGGTAGAGGTGTCCAGGAACCAGGATCCTCCCTGGAGCAGCCTTCAGCCAACGACTGGCAGGAATTAGTGTATAAACGCCCCGGCTCCCTCACCCCCCACCCCAGTAAGAAAGCTCTGACATGCGTGTCTGCATGTCTCCCAGAGCGCCCCCTGCCCCCCAGGAGATCAAGCACCAGTTGCCCATAGTCGTAACCTGAGCGGTAACCAGCCCTTTGCTCTGCCTTCTCGTGTCACTTCGCCTACCCATGCTTCTTGGAAACATCTCCCAGATAGACTCCCGGCATTTGAATTCTCATCTGCCCGTGAGGAAACCCCAGTGAACTCAGTTTATTTAGATCAAAGCTTCTCACTCATAGCGCTGCCGATGTTGTAGATGGAATAATTCTTGGGGGGGTGGTGTCATGTGCCTTGTAGGATGTTGAGTGCCATCCCTGGTCTCCCGCTACTAATGGCCAAGCAGCAAATCTGCCCCCTCCCCCACCACCAAGCTGTGACAACCGGAAATGTCCCCAGACGTTGCTGAGTGTCATCTGGGAGCAAAAGGGCTCTTGGATGAGTAAAGCACACATCACTGCATTCACCTCTCCACCACTGCAGCATGGCCAAGTGACTTGCCCTCTCCAGGCCTCATTTCCTTGTCTGTAGAATGGGGAGACATTCTACAGACCCTGCCCACCCAGGGTCATATTCTGAGGAGTCAGTGTGATGATGTATCAGGCACCTAACGCAATGCTAATCCTCACCAAGGCCCTCCTAGGCAGGTGCCACTGTCTTCACCATCGCCTACTTTTCAGAAGAGGAAGCTGAAGCACAGAAAGGTTAAGAAACTGGTCCAGAGCCACACAGCTAATCCTCGGCATGGTTGGGATTTGAACCCAGGTGTCCTGGCTCCAGAGCTTGTACCTCTCACAACCACTCCATGCAGATTGTTTTTGACCAGGATCAGTTGACACTGTGGTTTCACCCCCTTCATGCCCAAGCTCAGTCAGATTCGGCCCATGTGGAAATGGTGCCCCCTGCTTGGTTGATTTTCTCAGGGGCCTGAGCCCCAGAGCTATGGTTTTCACCTTTGAGGACAATGAAGTCCCTTTTGAAGAAGTGCCTAAATCAGAAATGGGCAGACTCCTTCCTGTGGTCCAAATTCGGCCCACTGCCTGTTTTTGTAAATAAAGTTTTATTGGAACACGGTCACACGCATTCACAGACAGCGTGTCCATGGCTGCTTTCACACCACAGCAGCAGAGTGAGATCATTGTAACCAAGACTGTAGGCCCACAATGCCAAAAATATTTACATGTCTGGCCCTCTATAGAAAAAGTTTGCAGATGCCTGCCTTCAATAATAAGGGAGAAGAGTTTTGCCCTGTGGGCAGGATGATGTGGCCATAGATGGTTCTAAACCCCCTTTCCGTGTCTTCTTGCCTCCGTCTCGTGGTCCTTGTGCACAGAGGAGGCAGAGACCAGTTCTGAAACATTGAGCCCGTTTCGGAGTCAGAAGAGGACCTTTCCATTCTCCTGTGTTGCTGAGACTGTCTATGCCGTCTGTGATGGCAGGCGTGAGCCACGCATGCCTCCCGAGCGCTTGAAATGCATCTAGTTTGGATGGAGCTGTGCCTTAAGTGTCAAATACACACTGCATTCTGAAGACTTACAACAACCAACAGAAATATAAAATATCTCCTCAGTAATTTTATATCGATTACACGTTAAAATGGTAACATTACAGATATACTGAGTTAAACAGAAGTTATTGTTGAAATTGATTTCATCTGGTCCCCCCCCCTTTAGTGCAGCTTCTAGAAACTTCTGAAGTAAGTATGTGGCTCAGGTTGGATTCCTGTTGAACAGAGCTGGTCTAGGGCAGGGTTTCTCAGCCTCGGCACTGTTGATATTTTGGGCTGAATAATTGTGTGTTTGGTGGGGTGGGGGTGGGGGGTCTGGTGCATTATCCCTGTCGTCTACCCACTAGATAGATGCCAGCAGCATCTAGCAAATTCCCAGGTCGTGACAACCAAAAATGTCTCCAGACATCACCAGATGGCCTCAAGGTGCCAAAATTGCCCCAGTGGACAGCTGCTGTTCTAGAGCAAGGGTGGTGTCGGGGGAATGTCGGTTGAGAGACTACTGAATAGGATCTCGGGGTCTGACACCCTGGGTTGGAATCCCAGCCTCACCGTTTGTTAGCTGGACGGTCTTGGGCATGCTGCTTCCATGCTCCATGACTCAGTTCCCAAATCTGCAAAAGGGGATAGTGGTAGTACTTGCACTCAGTAGGTGATAGCTGTTGTTGGCGGAAAGAGAGGGGGACCTCAGTCAGAAAGGAATGTTACGCCAGTTACCACCCGCTGGGGCTGGGGCTCATTCTGAGCCTCAGTTTCCCCTTCTGCAGAATGGGAGAAGAGAGGCCTCCCTCACGGGGCGATTGAGGACGATAGGGCAATCCTGTGCCTGCACAGCAGCCAGCACATAGTAGGCACTTTATAAACACGGAGCCGTGTGGAGCAGGGCAGGGGAGAGGTTCAGCCCTGAGGAATTGGCTCTTTGCCTGTGTCAGTGTTCTGCCCACCGCGGACATTCCGTTTCACTGGTGCTTTCTGTTTTGTGTCTCAAGTTGCTCCCGACCGCTTGGGCAGCACTCCCCCAGTCTCCGTGAGCCTTGCCTGGACGGTGGTTCCTGCCGGCCGGTCGGTGCTAGTGGTGGCCAGGGGCAGTCAGTGGGCGCGAGCCAGATGGGATGCCACCTTCCCCATGCCGGGTCCGAAGCAGCAGTCCCCCAGTAACGTCTGGGCTACTCCCACCCTGGGGCTGGGTGCCGGCCACCTCTGCCATGTTGTCATTTGAGTCTTGGTCCCAACAAGGGAAGCGGGAGACAGACCGATGCCCTCACGCTGTCCAGCCTCCCCGGTGCGGGATGTCGGGTTCCGTGGTGAAGGGATCCATTGGTGATGCCTGTGGAGTGCGAGGGGCTGGGGTGCAGGCAGCCTTGCCACAGCTTGCTGAAACCGATCAGGGAAGCAGAGAACTGGGGACACTTTTCTAGAACATTTTACAGGGGCTCGCTGTGCTTTCTTGGCCAGCTCATCTGTGAGTCAGCTTGGGGAAGAGCTTTCTATGTGACATTGTGAAGACAGCTTTCTATACTGTCAGTGGGTAGGGCTGGGCCCTGTCGGCTACTGAGCGCTGATGACAAGTAGCGTGGGCTCGGCAACCATTCCCCTCCCCCCCGACCTTGCAGCCCAAGGGAAGAGGCCAGGGATTACCGGTCATCCTTGAGGAGGCGTGGCTGGTGGGGTCGATGTGAACCCTTCTTAATCTCCTAGGCAAACTAGGGCCCACAGGCCGGAGCCAGCCTCATTTTGTGCAGCCCATGAGCTAAGAATGGTTTCCACATATTTTTATTAATCGATAAAAATCAAAAGAGTAATATTTGTGACGTGAAAGTGATCTGAAATTCAGGTTTCAATGTCCATAAATAAAGTTTTATTGAAACATACCCGGGCTCATGTCTTTGCATCTTGAGCATGGCTATTTTTGCATTCTGAAGGCAGAGTTGAGTGGCTGTGATCACAGCCAAATGGTTCATAATCCCTAAAATGTTGACTGCCTGGTCCTTGACGGAAAATGTTTACCGAGCCCTGTCCTTGAGAAAATAATATTTTTGCACCTGTCTGGAGCTGTCACGAAGCCAGGAAATTAACGACAGAAATTGTAACGCATGTGTCACTGTCGTGTTGGTCCTGCAACCCCGCAGATGCCACGGTTTCCATGGAGCTGGGAAAGAAGGCAGTGAGGGAAAATCTAAGTGCTGTATCCTGGGAGCACTTGATCAGGACTCACCAGTATCCAAGTGTTAGGAGATCAGTCGTGCTCTCTTGGTTCTCGAATGTGGCTGCTGTTATCAAAATTGTTTTTGATATACAGACTTAAGGGCTCTCTCTCTAGCAGGTTTTAAATCAGTAGATCGGGGTGGGACACTGGCATGTGGCTTTCCAGCAAGCGTGATGCTGGGTGGCAGTCGCCAGCCTGCTTGAGATCCGTTGATGGAACAGCTGTATGGCTCAGGCTGATGGACAGTGCAGACAACCTCATCAGCGGGGCCTCTGCTGGGTCCCTTGCCCTTGGGTGCCCTGCCTCATCTGTTGAGTTAGGCTCCCTTCTGCCTCCCCGCTAGAGATTCTCTCTCCCAGAGAGTCTACCCCAGGGGACTCAGGATCATCAGCCTTCCCCAGAAACCCCCAGCAGGCCCCTCTTCCTTCTTGTCAGTCTCCTATAAGGACAGCTGAATGACAACATGGTGAGGCTTGGCCTCCTGCTGTGGCACTGGGTCTATTTTCTTGGCTCTTGGCGTGTGCTCTCTCTCTCTCTCTCTCTCTGTCTCTCTTTCTATCCTCACTCTCCCCCCCCACCCCGCCTTCTTCCTTTTTCTTCCTTTCTTTACTTCCCATCTGGTAAGGGCCCCAAATCTTGCTGGTGGCTTTCATTGGATCAGGTGGGCTCAAAGGCCATTATCTGGGTCAGATAATGATTGGGGTCGCTGTTTCTGGCTGTCACATTCAGAGTCTTTCCCTATCCCTGTGCTGGCCTAGGGGCGAGCTGCTTGCTTCGGGGTAAGGTTTCCATGACCCACATAGATTTAACTGGGGCTCTTGCCCCATCCCTTCTATCCACCACAGCCCCCCAGGACCTGATGGATGTCTCCGTGAGCAACCTACCACCCTTATGGCAACCCAGCCCCCGGAAATCCTCCTGCTCATCCTGTTCACAGAGTGGCTCCGCCGATGGTGGCTCAACCAATGGCTGCAACCATGAGAGGTATGAGGGGCTTACGCCGTGGGTCGAGGGAATGGAAAGATTTGCAGAAGATTTGTAGGCACCTGTTTGTTGCCCAGCGCTGAATTCAGAAGAGGGATGTAGGCTACGGAATCACTCAGGTCTGGGTCAAAGGCTAGCCTTGTGAAGTCCTAGCTAGCGGAGCTTCCTTACATGTATCGGTCAGGATAAACAAGGTTATGTTGCAGTAACAAACAGTCCTGCTATCTCAGTGGCTTCTTACAGCAAAGGCTTATTTATCATGCGTACTATGTGTCTGTCCTGGGTCAGCTCGGGGCTCTGCTTGCTGCCCATTAAAGGGCCCGGTGACACCAAATATTACTTAATGCCAAGCACACATGCCTCAGTTTGCTCCTCCACAGAATGGGGATACAAATGCCTGGTAACCTGAGCAAGTCTGCACCCGACCAACCTGAGGGTACAGTGAGGGTTATTTTCATGTTTAATGCCTCCCTGCGTGTAACTGGAGGACATTAACCATGCCTCCTTCCTGTCTCCCTGGGTTTTGCTGGGTGGCCCCCAGGAGGTCCTGAGAAAAATATGTAACTATTCCTCCATCCTGTTCTCTGCAAGCATGCACAATACTCCCTTCAGCAGTCCTCGATTTCCCCAACACTGCTGGGGCCTTACTCCCCTCTCCTCTTGCAGCCAAAACAGCCCCCAAACCCCCCCCCCCCAATGCAAGGAGGAGCTCTGAGGCATCACCTCTGCAATCAGCCAGACTCTGAATCGCAGTTTGGCTCAGTTTGGTTCAGCTGGGCCACTTGAGAAGTCAGAACTCTTGGTTCTGAAAAACTAGTCTGAACTACCACTGAAAAACCACTTCAGACTAGTTCAAATACGAAAGGAAATCGCAACAGGATGGAGAAGTCCAGAGGCGTGGTGACTTCAGGCATGGTTGGCTCCAGATGCTCAAAACAGAAACCTCTCTGTTTCTTCAACTCTTGCCTCTGGTTGCCTCTGGTGGTTTCATTCTCAGGCAGGCCTTTCCTATGGAGTGGCAAGAATGGATCCCAGCAGCCACTGTCCTATATCCCTCTGGCTTAGGAGCTTGAACAGAGAAAAATGGGTCTGTTTCCCTGTAGTTCCAACAAAAGTCTCAGGGCTCATTCTCATTGGCTCAGGTTGGATCACGTGACCACCTCTTATTCAAGGACTGTGATTCCAACCTGAGTCAGGTACTGGGTAGAATCAGCCTCATCCAAACCGCAGGTCCAGAGTGTTGGGGAGGCAGTGACCCCAAAGACTAGGGGAAGTGGCAATGATGCTGTATGGGTAGAAATAATAGTTCCCCCGCCTCCAGTCCCCTTAACTGACTGGTTTTAATCTGCTCCCTACAGGCAACAAGCTGTGCTTCCCCAGGGAATCTGGGCTCTGTGTGGTCTTTCCTAAGTGTCGTCTTTTCCTCCACCTGCAGGGCTCCCCTGAAGCTCCTCTGTGACAATATGAAGTACCAGATCCTTTCCAGAGCCTTCTATGGATGTGCGTATTGGCTTTACTTGCCATTGTGGTCTCTGGGGGCATTTATCAAATGCCTGTTGTATGTCAGCAGTGTGAGGGGAAGGTGCCTGGCTCTGGCACGTGAACCTCTGCTCCCCTATTTCCCGAATGTGTCTGTTTTTAGTGTAGTTACATGCACTTCTCTGAGCCTCATCTATAGATTGAGGATAAATTGTGTCTGTAGGTGCTGAGGGGGGACAGCAAACAACGGGGCTTCTCAGTGGCAGGGGTCTGGTTAGTCACCATCACATCCCCAGTGCCCACCTTAGAGGGCTTGTTTTCAGGATTAAATGAGAAGCATGTATAGAGCCCCTAACACCTAGCAGGACACGTCCTAGGTGCTCAATAAGAGTCGGTTCCCCTCACCTGTGGGCAGAAGAGTCAGGTGGTCTGATCCCTTTCCACAGAGTTAAAAATGAAAATTTAAATACAGGCATTCCGATGGTTTCTGTTTAACAAATGAGGAAACTAAGGCACAGGGAGGCAAGGTAACGTGTCCAAGGTCACACTGCTAATACATGACACAGCCAGAGCTCAAGCCTATCCCACTGACCACAAAGCCTGATTTTTTTTTGTTTTTCATTCTGCTGTGATTCTTAGCACATTTTATTTCCCCAGCCTCCCAGCCTAGATGGGGGAGATAAAACACGTATTTTCAGGGATTCCAGAAAAGTGTTACTATGTCCTGCATGGCCTGCGGAATAGCAGCTCAGGTCATGTCCCCCCACGCCTGGAGAGGCAGGGAGAACATGAGCTCTCAGGATCAAGGTTTTTGCCTGTTCTGTTATCACCCATCCCCAGTGCCTGATGCAGGGCCTGGCTGGGAGCCAGGGGAGCGTGGACACATGTTTATGGAACCCAAATGGAAAAGCTTCCTGGAGAAAGGGTCGAGGGTCAAGATGGATCTTGAACAATGTTGTCGCGTGCCATGGCTCATCCCTGATGGTGGTTGAGAGCCCAAGTTCTGGCGCTGGGCAGCTGGGGTTCAGATTCCATCTCTGCACTTCCCGGTGATGTGACCTGGGCAGGTGACACGAGCAGTCTGTGCCTCAGTTTCTTCATCTGTAAGATGGAGAAGATAGGAGTACCTGCCTCATACTGTTGTTGTGAGAATTTAATGAGTTGCATTATGGGAGCTCTGGCAGCTCCCTGGCACGTAGTGTATGCGTGTGTCAGTGTTAGCCATCTCCTCCTCCCCTTCCTCCCCCTCCCCCCTGCCCCTCCTTCCCCTCCCCCTCCTCCCCTTCCCCCCTCCTCCCCTCATTTCTCCCCTCCCTCCCCTCCTCCTCCTTCCTCCCCTCCCCTTCCTTCCTCCTCTCCCTCCCTCCCTTCCTCCTCCTCCCCCCCTCCTCCTCCTCCCTCCCCTCCCTCTCCTCCTCCCCCTCTTTCTCCTCCTTTCTCCCCTCCCTCTCCTCCTCCCCCCTCCTCCTCCTCCCTCCCCTCCCTCTCCTCCTCCCCCTCTTTCTCCTCCTTTCTCCCCTCCCTCTCCTCCTCCCCCCTCCTCCTCCTTCCTCCCCTCCCTCTCCTCCTCCCCTTCCTCCTCCCTCTCCTCCCCCTCCTCCTGCCTCTCTTCACCCTCCTCCCCCTCCTTCCCCTCTTTCTAATCCTTCTCCTCCTCCTCCTCCTCCTCCTCCTTCTCCTCCTCATTGCTGGGAGGGGCGAGTCCTCAGGCTCCAGAAAGCCCAGGGTCCTCTCCAGGAGTTGATAGGGGACAGCCAAAGGGAGGGGGCATGGTCAGAGCAAACACAAGCTGTCATTTGCTGAGTGCCTCCTGTGTACCAGGCACTATGCCCTCCAGGTGCCCAGGGTGGAGTGGACGAAGGGTGGCAGGTTGGCAGGCATTCGGTGAGAGTGCGGGGCCATCTTTGAAAGCAAACCAGGCGCATCTCCCAGGGCCTTCTTTATCTAGCTGCACTGTGAACAAGAGCTGCCCACCTCTGCCATTCTCTTTCTCTCTTGCTACGGATCGGAGGCACCCAGAGGCCTGGAGAGCATGTGGAGTCCCTGCCTCCTTCCTGCCTGCCCCTTGTCTGCCTCCTGCCCATTGATTAAATGCCTTGGCTTCCGGGTAGAGGAGGTAATGGCACCCTGGCCTGGGCTGAGAAAGGTGACCGACTTCCCTAGGCTCACAGAACTATTAAGCAGTCAAGCCAGCAAGTGACTTCACCCCTCCGAGCCTCGCCTTCCTCATCTGGAAGAGAAGGATGATGGGACTTTCTGCGTCATGAGGGTTCACTAGGATTGCAGGGTGGGGCAGCGCTTCGAGATCCATGAGACAAGGCAAGGCAGGCTGGATGGTGGATGATGGCACTTTCCCTCCCTCCTTCCCTCGCCAGGGCTTGCCTACTGCAGACACCTGTCCACTGTGAGGACCCACCTATCAGCCCTGGTCAATCACATGATCGTGTCTCCAGACTTGCCCTGTGATGCCGGACATGGGCTGACGGCCAGGATCTGGGAGCAGTACCTTCAGGACAGCACAGTAAGGCTTGGCCTGGCTCTGCCTACAGTGGGGCAGAGCCCTTGGGGGGACCGTCTTGTCATCTGAGCAATGAACCCACCTGCTTGCAGGGACTCAAGGCAGCTGTGACACCTTAGGGGTGGTCTGCATACCCCACCTGAAGGCCCCGCCCTTCTTGAGAGTGCTAAAACCCACGGCCCCCTTCTGCCCATGGGTGTGAGGATCCAGGAGGCTGGAGCGTGCACGTCCTCTCCTGGAAGGAGTAAAGAATCTGTCACCAAGGATTTATTAAGCATCACACGTATGCACAGTGCTGCACGAGGTGCAGTAAGTCTCTTCCGCAGGAAGGTTGAAACTACTTAGCTACTTAGGAGGATGGTAGCTAAGTCAGAGGAGGCAGCTGGGCCCAGAAAACCGCCCCCCAGCGTGCAGAACCCTTCCACTTGGCCTCACGACCTGAGAATCCTCCCACCAGATATTTCACCTGGAAACGCATCTCTGAGGTTTTCTTACTAGAAGGCAAACATCCCTGCAAGGAAGATGTTTATGTGTGAAAAAAGTTTCACAGTCAAATAGCTTGGGAAACGAGAGGAGTCAGCTTTTCTGTATCCTGCAGAACTTCCCAGAACCTTGGCTAGGCTGATAGGCTTATGGCTCTCAAGAAACTGGGTGGGGGGAGGGGGAGAGGGGAGAGCATATGGAACAGTTTCTAAATGTTCCTAAATGAACTGTGAGATCATGACCTGAGCCAAAACCAAGAGTCGGACACTTCACTGACTGAGCCACCCTGGTGCCCCTGTAATTCTTATTTTTTTAAAAATGAGGTAACAAAAAAAAATGAGGTGACATTGAGTTTGTATTTTAAGCAACAGCTTCATTTTATAGCAAAGATGTCTTTCAGATCTCTAGGCGAAATGTTGAACGTTAGAACCTTCGCACGTAGTTGATGAGTAGACCATACTTTATTCAGATCTTCCCCTAGTGATAGACAGCTGGGCTCTTTCTCTTTTTATTTTTTTAAATTTTTTTTTAAACGTTTATTCATTCTTGAGAGAGTGTGAGCAGGGGAAGGGCAGAGAGAGAGAGGGAAACACGGAATCTGAAGCACGCTCTGAGCTGTCAGCACAGAGCCCAATGTGGGGCTCAAACCCACGAACCGCGAGATCATGACCTGAGCTAAAGTCGGACGTTTAACTGACTGAGCCACTCAGGCACCCCTGGGCTCTTTCTCTTTTTAAAAATTATTTCAAATAGGGCTTCAGTCGACATCTTTATAGGCACATATAATTCTGACTAGTGCTTTTATTTCGAGAGTAGGTTTCTAGAAATAAAATTGATTGATATGCATTTAAAATTTAAATAGATGTGCCAGTTTACTTTCCCAAAAAGTCCTAGTGCTCATAATCCCGGCTGGCCTGGGAGAGTGCACATTTCCTGAGGAATTCAAAAGATTTGTAGACTTCTGGGCTCCACTCCAGCTTTACTGATTTAGCATCCCTGGGAGTGGAGCCCAAGAATTTCTGTTTTTTGAAAGTTCCCCAAATGCTTCTAGTGATCTCCCCAGTTTGGGAGGTGCTAGTCTAAGGACAAGTTGGTTGAAAAGATAGATTAGTCAAAAGTGAGTATTTTTTGTCTAACACTTTTGCAACAGTTTCGCAAACTGGCCATGTTTTTACCCTTCTTGGTTGCATTATTGCATTCGGGTGGACTGAGCTGCAGTAACCAATACAGTAACTACTTCAGTTGCTTGACATCATGGGGTGTATTTCTTGCTCACTCTTCAGTCCTCAGTGGGCGTTCCTGGTGGGTGGGCATCTGTCCTCCCTCCAGGGGCTCAAGAGTCTTTCATTCTTGTGGCCCCACCATCCTCCTGGGGGCCTCATAGTCATCTGCCTCCAGGCAGCGGAGCAGAAATACATAGTCTGAAGGGAATACACCTGCTTCTTCAAAGCTCTGGCCTGGAAATGGCTTGTATCACATCCTATCACATCCCATTGGCCAGAACCTAGTCACATGGCCACATCCAACTGCAAAGGAGGCTGGGAAATGGAGTCCAGCTGTGGGCCCCAGGACCCAAGCAGGTGGATTTTCAATGAAGCATTTACAGCCTCAGCCACAAATAGTTGTCTGATCTTTAAACTGCTTTGACAAGGCTGTCGGCAGAACATGAATTAAAATTTCCAACAGAGACAAAAGAGTGGCTGGTTTTGCCATTGTGGTGAGGTACATCTAAGACTAGCATTAAGATGGGAAATCTGTGGGGCACTTGTCTGGCTCGGTTGGTAGAGCATGGGGCTCTTGATCTCAAGGTCGTGAGCTTAAGCCCCACGCTGGGTGTAGAGCCTACTTAAAAATGTGAAATATGCTTCTAATTTTGGAATGTGGGAGGTGGGAGGAAACTGGACCTTGCTGCCCTTCAGAGTGGCTTTTCAAAAAGCAGTCATTGGCGTTTTACACACACACACACACACAGATGGGACCTGCTGGTCCCCTCAGTGTGACTAATTACAACTGCAAAGCCTTTGCCTGAATATGAGTTTTAAAAAGAGGGCAAACCTATTTGACAATACAGCAAACAGTTGTTAAAGTTATCCTTGTGTGCACAGAAGTTACTAGTGCATGAAGAACCAGCTGGAAATGTTCATTTTGGATTGATTTGCTTTTAAACAATTTTCTCTGAGCTGAGTCAAGGTTAATAACTTTGAGATGGTATGGCCAAATAAACACAATGCACGAAATTGACTAAAAGCTAAGTACAAATGTTAATTCATTGTATACTGGCCTTTTTTTTTTTTTTTTGTAAAAATGGGCTCACGCTAGATATATTCTCCACCTTGTTTTTTTCCACTTAACAATATACATCGAACATCTTTTTGTTGAAGTTCTCATGGATGCACCTTCCGCCCTTTTATTCTCTTTTGGTATTCCTGTGTAGGGATGCCCCGTTCCCCACCCCCCACCCCCCACCCCCCCCCCGTCGGCAGGCAGTTGGGGGATTTCCAGGGTTTTGCTTTCTCATATGATGCCATCATGGATATCCCAGAACATACGGCTTTGTTTGTTCACACCATGATCTCTAAGGACCAGGTCTGAGAAGTGGGACTGTCAAGTTACAGAGCCCACCTTTCCTGTTGACCAGACCCTTTATTTCCTCCCACCTACCACAGAGTTACGAGGAACAGGAGCTTCTACGCCTCATCTACTATGGAGGCATCCAGCCGGAGATCCGCAAAGCCGTGTGGCCCTTCCTCCTGGGCCACTACCAGTTCGGGATGACAGAAACAGAAAGGAAGGAGGTTGGTTACACCTGATGGGTAGTGGGGTCTTTGGCAAGAAAAAGAGCTGGGTACTGTGGGGATGGAGGTGCTCTGGTTCCACGTTGGACCAAGATGGCACAGGGGAACATGGGGGACCCAGGAAGCTCCAGAGCAGTGCTGCCTGGTAGAAATACAACACAAGCCACAGATGCCATTGTGTAAAATAAACTTTATTTTGAGAGAATTATAGATTCACGTACGGCTGTAAGAAATAATACAGAAGGATTTATCTGATAGGTGGGTCGTTTCCCGGTTTGAGCTTTACAAATAAAGCTGCTGTGAACGTTCGTGTTTTCCCTTGAGCATAAGGTGTCATTAAACGTTCAAGATGACAGTTGCTGGGGCACATGGCGTGCTTGTTCAGTTTTGTAAGAGACTGCCAAGCTTCTGCAGTGGCTGCACCATTTTATATTCCCACCAGCAGTATATGAGCGACCCACGCCTGCATCCTCACTGAGGTTTGGTCCTGTCACTATTTTTTATGTCAGCCACTCAGGCAAGGGGTAAATGATGCGTCATTGTGATTTTAGTTTGCATCTCCCAAATGACTGGTGATACTGCACGTTTTTGCATTGTATGCTTATCGCCATCTGTGTATCTTTGATGAAATGTCCGTTCGTGTCTTTTTTCTAAGTGAATCGTTTGGGTTTTTACTGTTGCACTTGGGAGCTCTTCATATGTTCTTGATACTTATTCCTTGCTGGGTGAATGGTTTGCAAATATTTTCTCCCCAGTCTGTCTTGTCTTTTCACCCTCTTTTGATTTTAGTAATGTTTTTAAGTTTATTTATTTATTTTTGGGAGAGAGAAAGAGAGAGCAAGCGAGCAAGGGGCAGAGAGAGGGAGAGAGAGAATCCCAAGCAGGCCTCACGCCATCAGCACAGAGCCCGGCATGGGGCTCGAACCCACGAACCATGAGATCATGCCCTGAGCCGAAGTCAGACGCTTAACTGACTGAGCCACCCAGGTGCCCCTTGTCTTTCATCCTCCTAATGAGATCTTGTACAGAACAAATGTTGAAATTTTTGATGAGGCTCAGTTTATCAGTTTTTCCTCATATACATTGTGCTTTTGGTGTCAGGTTGAAGAACTTTATGTTTAGCCCTAGATCCCAGAGATTTTCTCCTATGTTTCTTTTCTCAAAGTTTTATCGAGTTCTGTAGTTGTACATTTTAAATTTAGGTCTGTGCTCTGTGTTGAGCTCATTTTTGTATCCAGTGAGTGGTTTAGGTCAAGATTCATTTTTTGGCCTATGATGTCTGGTTATCCAGCACGGTTTGGTGGAAAGGCTGGCCTTCCTCTCTTGACTGGCTTTTGCGCCCTTGTCAGCACTCAGGTGGGCATATTAGCGTGGATTCTCCATTCCATTCCGTTCATCTAATACCACCCTGTAATGAGAAATCTGTAGCTGATACCACACTGTCTTGATGACTGGAGCCCGTGTGTTAATTTTAAGCGTTTAGTTAACGTTATGGGACACCTGGGTGGCTCAGTCGATTGAGGGTCTGACTTTGGCCGGGGTCATGATCTCGCAGTTCGTGGGTTTGAGCCCCGCGTTGGGCTCTTTGCTGACAGCTCAGAGCCTAGAGCCTGCTTCCGATTCTGTCTCCCTCTCTCTGACCCTCCCCTACTTGTGCTCTCTCTCTCAAAAATAAATACACATTAAACAAGTAAATATAAACAAACAAATGTTTAGTTAGTGTTTTAATAGTCCCATTTTAAAAAGTAGAAGGAAACAGATGCCTTGAATTGTTCTTAAACATCATTCCCAGTTCACAAGAAGTTGCAAAAACTGTAATAAAGAGGTCCTGTTGTACCCATTGCTCAGTTTCCCGCAATGGAAACACCTCCTAGAGCAGTAGCACATTATCAAAACCAGGACGTTAGCATCAGCACAATATCACTAGCTACACCACAGACCTCTTTAGGATTTTAGTCACTTCTGCATTGGCTCGTGTGCATGCATACACGTGTGTGTGTGTGGGTGTGGGTGTGTGTGGATGTGGGTGTGTGTGTGCGTGTGGGTCCACATCACTTCCTTAAGATGAAATTAATTTTAATGATATATTTTATTTAACCCAACATATCCAGTACGTTACCATTTCATTGTGTAATCAATATAAAAAGTATTGCGACATTCTACTTCTTTTATTCATACTCCGTTTTCAATACCTGGTGGCATTTTACATTCCTTATCCATTTCCCACTTGTGCTATTATTTACTAAATATTTGTCAGTAAATTGACTCACTGCAAAATGTATGTAACTTATTTAAAAAGGTATTTCATATCCCTGCCATTAATGGAAGACTGACATGACTTGGCATAACAGAAGGAAAGCTATAAAAATAAATAGAATATGACCAAATGATATAACTCAGTTCCATGTAGATACTGTAGCCTGCCTGAGGCCTGCTCTCCTTGTTAAAAGAGGGGATTATGAAGTGTTATTGGAGGTGTTCAAGGCACGGTAGCACCAGACTGGCCTTCCTCGTAATCCGAAAAGTACAAGGGGAACTGAAAATGGAAATCACACTGTGATTCCAGATGATAAGACCCTGTGCCAGTGAACTGTCTAAAATCATCTCAGGACCAGCACGAGGCCCTCCCATGCTTCACCCCTGTCTCGTGGGCTCCTGGCAAACAGGAACAGAGTTCCGGGTGCCAGGTCCTGTGCTTGGGACCGGGGACCCAGAGGTGCATTAGATGAGTTCCTTGCCAGTGTAGTGGGGGTTTGTGCAGAGTCAGATGTAGGCAAACCCCAAGGTTGTAAGAGCATACCAGGGCCACCTATGCCATGCACAAGGCTACCTGCTTGCTTTCCAGGCAAGGGCGGTGAGGAAGGGCCTCTCAGAAGAGGGGCCAGCAAGAGCAAAGCCCTAGAGGTAGAGGAGACATGTGTATGATGCAGTGTGTGTGTGTGTGTGTGTGTGTGTGTGTGTGTGTGTGTGTGTCTGTGAGGGTTTGTGGGGAGAAGGGTGGCAAGTGCATGGTGGACGTGGTGGCTGGAACAGGATAGTGAGGTGGGGGCAGCAGTGAGAGGTGGGGCCAGGGAGGAAACAAAGAGGAGTCTGCTGAGGGGTAAATGCAAAGGAGGGGCCAGGCTGGGACAAACAGGCACCTGGAAGGAGCCCACTGGGGTCCTCCTGGTTCAGGGTCATGGGAACCTCGCCTAGGAAGGCAGTGGAAATAGGAAGGTATGCTTGGATGAGTCTTCTGGAGGTAGGTCAGTGGGAGGAAGGGCAGGAATTTGGGCAGGGTGGACCCCGAGCCTCTCTCCGGAAGCCCTGGAAAGCTTAAGGATTCCCTGTCCCCCCAGCCAGGAGGCAGGCTCCCTGCCCTCTCTCTTCCCCTTCCTGCCTCTCCACACCCTTACTCAGATCAGCTTGTCCACGCCCATTTGTGCCCAGAGTTCTGGTGGTTTCAGAACCTCAGTTACCCGGGCTGTGTAACAGAAACAACGCAAGTTGCCCTTCTGTCTGCTAAAATCGCACAAGGAAAATGCTTGAAACCTGTAGCCCTTTTCTAAGGCCATTGCTGGAGTCAAGGGAGAGGTCAGTTCTCTTCATCTTTGTATCCTCTGCACCTGGCCCTGTGTTGGGCACATGGGAGGCACTCAGTAAATGTGTAGGGTGTGTGGATAGATGGGTGGCGTGAAGCGTCTTGCTCATCTTGTATCCCATATGTCTGGCTTGGTACCCAGCACAGAGTAGGTGCTTCCCAAATTGAAAGGATAAGTGAATGAATGAATGAAGAAGAAGGGAAGGAAGAATAATAAGAAAGAAACCGTCTTCTCACTTCAGCTGTCTCCAGGGTTTAGTACACTGCTTGGCAGAGCTGAAGCTCAGCAAGTATTTGAATGTGTATAGGAAGAGAGGGAGGAAAGAAGGAAGGTAGGCAGGCAGGAGGAAGGGAAGGAAGGAGAGAAGGGAAGGAGGGAGGGAGGGAGGAAGATAGGAAGGAAGGAAGGGGGAGGGAGGAAGAGGGAAGGAAGGAAGGGAGGGGAGGAAGGTAAGAAAGAAGGAAGGAGGGAGGGAGGGAGAAGAGGAAGAGAACATTGAAAGAAGTAGCTTTGTGCACGTTTGTGTATCCCCAGGGCCTAGCCAGGGCCCTGCACATGGTAGGTGTTCGGTCAATGTCTGTTGGACGTCCATGAATGATGAATGGGTGTCTCCAGTGCTCAAGGTCCCAGGTCAGAGCTGGCAGTCTCTTCTGGGTTGGGCCGGCTCTCCCCAGGGGTGACCTTGCATCTGCCCTGGCAGGTGGACGAGCAGATTCACGCGTGCTACGCACAGACCATGGCTGAATGGCTGGGCTGTGAGGCCATCGTGCGGCAGAGGGAGCGGGAATCCCACGCGGCTGCCTTGGCTAAATGCTCATCAGGGGCCAGCCTGGACAGCCACCTGCACCGGATGATGCACCGGGACTCCACCATCAGCAATGAGGTGACAGGCGGGACGCATCTGGGAGCACGGGGGGGCAATAGAGGCCAGGATCTGTTCCATTTAGCTGCTGTAGGAATGGTGAAGGCTGGGTATCTGGAGCTTTGGACTGAGTCTCACCCCTAGCGTTTGGGTGGAAGGTTACTGTGGAGTTTGATAGACCTGCATTTGAGTCTAGCTTCACCATTTCCCAGCTCTGGGGCCTCAAGCAAGCACCCTTATTTCTGGGCCTCAGTTTCTTCATCTATAAAAAGGGCGCGACCATTTGGATAGGGGAGGTTTGTGTGCAGCTCAAATGAGGTAGTGCATACGAAGCGCCTAGCACAGTGCTAGGCTCCCATTTTTTCAGCCAGTGCTCACTGAGTACCTACTACGTGCCAACAACGGTCAGGAATGTCCTGGAATGCCAGGAGCACTCCAGCGACCAGGTCAGACATACCCGCCCTCTCAGAACCTCCAGTTTAGCCGCCTAAAGGAGAAGCCAAGAAGAAAATTAATTCTCTTCCCTAGTGCTTGTACACTCATCCATTGCCAACAATAATACTGCCTAGGGTAGCAAGCAACCACCAGAAGTCGGTGACTCCGAACATTAACGCCCTTCGTGTGTACTCCTGAGTCTGGCTCAGCTGAGCAGTTCTGCCCTGAGCGGGCCTGGCTGGGCTCACTCTTGAGCCTGCTGTCCGTGCCTGGTCCGCTGAAAGGCTCGTTCATCTTTGCTGGGCTCTCTCACATGTCTGAGGCGACCGGGCTCTGCTCCACACGTCCCATCCTCCAGCAGGCTGACCTGGGCACGTTCACATAGTGAACGTAGATCATAAAGAGACGAAGCGGAAATACACAGTACTTGTTAAACCTCTGCCCTGGTAAGGTTGCTAACTAACATCCCGGTGGCCGAAGCAGGGCCCATGGCCAAGCCTAGCATCCGAGTAGGCGGGAACTAGGAGCTATAGGGCAAAAGCATGTATACAGAGGGGAATAAAAAAACAAAAACAAAAAAATCAGGCCATTAGTACCACGAGCTCTGAGTTGATCTTAAATATTTGTCCAGAGGTCTAGAGGACAGGGCAGTTAAAGGTGGGTTTTTCTGATTGCAAGAGTAGGGGGAGGGGGTCCAGTGGCTGCTGTGGCCCCTGAGGAGATGCCAGGGAGCAGAGGGCGCCCCCCTCCCTATTCTTGTGGTACAGATAGGAAGCTGAGGCCCTGACAGGGAACTTGCCCAAGTCAGGAACAGAGATGAGGCCACACGTACAGAATCCCTGCCTGAGCTGAGTGTAGGGCCCCAGAGCCGGGATGCAGCCTCACGCACACCTTCAATCTCTCTGTCTCTGTCTCTCTTGGCCCCTTTTTCTATCAGTCCTCCCAGAGCTGCAGTTCAGGCCGCCAGCACGTCCGCCTGCAGAGTGACTCCAGCAGCAGCACACAGGTGACCCTCGGGGAGGTGCCCCCCTCCCCCATCCCCCCCCTTCAACTTGGAGTAAAGGGATTGGATGTCCATCATCTACAGGTCACTTGTTTTATGCTAGCATTAAAAATGGAGTTTTGGGGGCTCAGTCAGTTGATCGTCCGACTTCGGCCTCAGGTCACCATCTCACCGTCTGTGAGTTTGAGCCCCGCGTCACGCTCTGTGCTGACAGCTCAGAGCCTGGAGCCTGCTTCAGATTCTGCGTCTCCCTCTGTCTGTCCCTCCCCTCCTCGCACTCTCTCTCTCTCTCTCTCAAAAATAAATAAACATTAAAAAAATAAAAATTTTTAAATTAAAAAAAAGGAGTTTTTAGTTACACAGGTAATATGTGAATCTTTTCCTCCTATAAAAAATTAAAATATTGCAGAGAGAGCTAAATTTGGCTTTGACCCTTCCTAACCCCCACTTGCCCTCCCTAGAAATGTCATCATTTCGCTGTGTATCCTTCCAGACCATCTGTTTGCCTTTACATGCACACAAGTATGTACACAGTATGAAGACAATACATTGCACTGTTTGGTAATTTTTGGAAAATCCTACATAAATTCTATTACACATGTTGTTGCACAGCTTTCCATTTTATTCCATGAAATGTTAACTCATCCCACTCAATATTAAATAAAAAGCAAAGCACAAAAAACATGCACACTGTGACACCTTTGGCATTAAAACAGGAAATGTTAATGTATCTGTTTTCAAAAACAACGGATGAAAAAGCCAGAAATGAATCAGAATTATTACCTACAGGAGGCAGGGGAGGACACAGGGAAAGAAGCCACATTTCCCTGAATATCCCTTGTTTCCTAGTTCCGGCTTTGGAGTTAGGCAAATTTTGTATTGACATAATTTAAAACAATTGAACCAAGAAAAAAAAATTTTAAACCAGAAACACATGAAATTAACAGATCATATTGGTGACGTAAACACAGAGAAGAAATGTTTCATGTGACCTTGGAACATGGTCTTCTACTGTCTATCCTTGATGGGATATGGCCTGAGGACATAAGGAACCACAAATGAATCCTTGCCCTTGTCCCAGAGACTTTTCCATAGTGTCTCATCTACGTCTAACTACTTTGGAAAATTGATCTGTAATAATCAACCACATGGATATAATATGCTGTTTTTAGCCTGTTTCCTATGTTGTAAATTCATTTCTTACTTTAAAAAGTTACATGCAAAAAATTTTTTGTGACGAAAGGTACACTTCCTGCTACTTCGGTTCCCTAATACTCCTCAATTTCAGGGCTTTCTTCTTTCTGGATTATTCTAGGCATTTCCATGCAGTAGGTCACTCTTATATTTCCCATAGCGGGAGCATACATTACACCTGGTCCGTCCCACTCCTTTCCCCGACTGTATAGTATTCCACGTGCATGTTCCATATTTGAACCGGCCCCCTGCTGATGGATGTTTAGTTTGGTGCTGGAAGTGGTGGGCATCCTAATCTCTCTGTGTGTGCATACCTCATCTTCAGGTGTTTGAGTCTGTGGACGAAGTGGAGCAGGTGGAGGCAGAAGGCAGGTTGGAGGAGAGACAGCCCAAGATCCCCAACGGGAACCTGGTGAATGGCACCTGTTCCCCGGACTCCGGCCATCCGTCATCCCACAACTTCTCCTCGGGCCTCTCGGAGCCCTCGGAACCCAGCCTGAGCACGGAGGACGGCGTCATGGACGCCCAGCGGAATGCCCCTCTGGTGCTTCGACCTGGGGACAGCAGCGTGGATGACGGGCAGAGCAGTGAGGCCACCACCTCCCGGGATGAGGCCCCCCGCGAGGACCTGGCCGTGCAGGACAGCCTGGAGAGCGACCTCCTCGCCAACGAGAGCATGGACGAGTTCATGTCCCTCACTGGCAGCATGGACGTGGCCCTGCCCGGAAAGGAGGGGGCCGCGATGGAGGGCTGGGGAGACAGTGAGGTGGGGAAGCACAGCCGTGTGGACAGTGAGGACAACCTCTCAGAGGAGCCCGAGATGGAAAGTCTCTTCCCCGCCCTGGCCTCTCTGGCCGTGGCCACTTCTGCCAACAACGAGGCGTCCCCCGTGTCTTCCAGTGGCGTCACTTACTCTGTAAGTCACCAGGATTCTCCTGCACTTAATTTTCGTACCTAACAGCCGTGGGATGGTGGGTGTGTCCCACGAGCCTCAGTTTCCCAGAATGACCTCTGATCTGTTACATTTTCCCCATCACAGAGGCTGCACTGGAGAAGCCCTTCTGGGCAGACAGTATAGTATTTAAAGAACACAGGCTTTGCAGTCAAATCGTCCCGGGTTCAGTCCCAGCTGAGGCACCTCACTTTTTCTTTCTGAGTCTCAGTCTTCTATCAGTCAAGTACCTTCCTGCCTGAGCTGTTCTCAGAAGTAGGGAGTCCAGTCCTCTGTGCCTGATGTGCGGTGAGCTTTCCATCAGTAGCAGCCTCGATGATGAGCATCTTGGGGTACACTCAGGTCCAACATCTTTTAAGTACTCCAGTTTACTTTGTTGCCAAAAAGTCCAAGCCAAAGGATGTCAACTGAATGGGAGGTTTTCTGAGCCAGGCACTGTGTATATCCATTTTCCTTTGAAGAGCGTGTTATTTCTATGTAAGATATACATGCCCATAGTGTAAAGAGTGAAACAGACCAGGCTGAATACAAAACCCAGAAGTGCCCCCCATCTGCCCCCATGTAGCCCTCCCCAGAGGCAATAGCAGTTACTTGTTCTGCCCAAATTACCTGGTGTTTACCCCCGTGTGTATAAATAACATACTTGTATTGCTACTTCCTGATCTTTTTCCTTTTTCTTTAGTTCCAGACATGAACGTTTCACCCCCACAGCCTCCCCAACACGAGGGACCCCTTCCCAGCCCCATCCATCCGCTACAGTTACAATAATTTTAGTTCAATGACTATCGTTCACGCTAGTATAATGAAACAATGTATATACACCATGCAGTAAACTGTATTTGTTTTTTCTTTCCTGCCAGAAAATTTTGTTTTCCCTGGATGTGTTTTCATGTCCTCATCTCTGTTTTCTTGTCCTGCGTTTGCTACATACGAATCATTAATTCACTCCCCCCAGCCCCCCAAACTCTGCCAGTTTTCTAAATCTCTTCTAGAACATTCAGAAACGTCAAGGTTTTCTGTTCATTTTGTATGCCTCAAGAATGCTCTCTGAGAGCCTCAGACCTTCCCCAGTCTTCTGCTCCTGGTGAATAGCTGTCGTCTTAGATTTTTTTTTTTTCTCCACCTTCATCTAGAAGTTACTTCTGCTCTTAGGCTATCCACCTGCATAAGATATAAACCTGGTGTGAGGCTGTTAATTATCCAGGGAGGTATATTTTATACTTCATTTGACACCTATGTTCAAGACAGGTAGTTGTCTTTAAGGCCCTAGATGTAAGTAGCTTTTTCTACCATTCCTTTACTGGGGATGTGGCTCTTGGGGATCCTGCCTTAATGCGTGAAAATCTCTTATTAGATTCCTTACCTTCAGGGAGAAGGATCCCCAAACCATTAAATCCAAGCTTCAGGTTTCCCAGTCTGGAAGCTTTCCTCAAGGCAAAAGCCAGATTTGGTATTTCTTGCCTTTGTGGTGAATTTTTGGCCTTTAATCGTTCCTCATTTTCCTTGCCATATCACTGAACCTTTTCCTCAGATGGGGGTCAAGGCAGCAAGCCCGGCATATGCCAGAACTGGACTCCTGTCCGCTTTCTCCGTCTTCCTGTCCAGTGTCCCGCGGGGGCGGTGGGTGCATCTCCAGCTAGTTCCAACCGTCGTGCACAGTGAGGAGAATTCGTCTTTGCGGCTTAGAGAATTGTTTTGTTTCATAAAAGGGAAAGAAAGAAAAAGGGACTGTCATTGTACAAAGTGAAAAGAGGCTTTCTCGGAAAACCACAAAAATGAAATCAAACGCCCACCTGGTCCGGGGAGAGGATGTTCTTTTCAGTGGCAGCAGGAGGGGGGTAGGAGGAGGGAGACTGTCTGGAACGCGACCTCTCCGTGAGGAGCTGGTGTGTAATTGTTCTCTCCGTCCCCTCCTGGGGGCCTGCAGCCGGAGCTCCTGGACCTGTACACCGTCAACCTGCACCGCATCGAGAAGGACGTGCAGCGCTGTGACCGCAACTACTGGTACTTCACGCCCGCCAACCTGGAAAAGCTGCGGAACGTCATGTGCAGGTGGCTGGGGGGCAGGGAGGGGCGGTGAGGTGGGGGGTGGGCTGCAGGGGAGCGGGAGGGGGTGGCAGAGGCGGGGGCTACAGAGAGTGCAGCCAGACCGCAGCCTCTGCCGTTGGCACCTTGCCCACCTGGCGATAAGGTGACCGTCCCAGTAATGATAATAATAGAGAGCATTCGTTAAGCACTTACTGTATAGCAGGCACCACCCCGAGCCGTTTACTAACGTCATTTCACTTAGTCCTCACAACAAGCCTATGGGGCAAATATTATCCCATTTAACAGGTGAGGAAATGGAGGCCGAGGGGTACCATACTGCTCGGAGTCCCCCAGCTGGGCAGTGGCTGGACGGGAACTCTTGCCCACATCTCTCGGGCTCTAAAAACATCTGTGCTTTTTTTTCTTTTTCTTTCAGCCAAGATCTGGAGTTTCTTATTCTCATTACATACTAAATATGTTATTTCTTAAAATATGAAAGTAACTCAGGCATATTAAATACCTAGATCAACCAAGGAAACCAGAAGTTCCTAAGGTATAAAGAGAGACTGCTTTCCCTGTCCAGTTATCAGTGCCCCTCGCCTAAAAGAAACTACTGCTAAGGATTTAGGGAATGTCTTCCCAAGCCGCATATAGATGGAAAATAACATCATAGGTAGTATATTATATAACATGAGTGCATACATGTTTTAATGTCTTCTTAATTTTACCTATGTAGGATTAATATTATATTTTTCTACCACTTGCTTCTTACACTTAATGCATCCTGGGGGGCTCGGTCGGTTGAGCATCCGACTGTGCTTTCGGCTCAGGTCATGATCCCAGGGTTGTGGGATCGAGCCCCACATCAAGCTCTGCACTAAGCATGGAGCCTGCTTAAGATTCCCTCTCTCTCTCTCTCCCTCTCTCTCTCTCTCTCTCAAGTAAAATGAAAAAAAAAAATGCATCCTGGATGTCTTTCCATACTACTCTAACTCGGGTTCAGAAACTACTAGTATGGGGGCACCTGGGGGGCTCAGTCGGTTAAGTGTCCAACTTTGGCTCAGGTCATGATCTCACATTTTGTGGGTTTGAGCCCCATGTCGGGCTCTGTGCTGTCAGCACAGAGCCTGCTTCAGATCCTCTGTTCCCCTCTCTGTCTCTCCCCTCTGGCCCTCTGGCTCTCTGGCTCTCACTCACTCTTCTCTCTCTCTCTCTCTCTCTCTCTCTCTCTCTCTCTCTCTCTCTCTCTCTCTGTCAAAAATAAATAAACATTAAAAAAAAAGACCTGCTAGCACAGCCCACAGGCCAAATCTAGCCCTACCACCTGTTTTTGCAAATACAGTTTTCTTAGAACTCAGCCATGCCTGTTTGTTGGCATAGTATCTATGATTGCTTCTGCAGAGTTGAGTAGTTGAGACAGAACCTAGGCCTGCAAAGACGAAGCTAATTATCATCTGGACCTCCCAGGAAAGGTTTGCCAACCCCTGCTCTAACTCATTTTTATTAATAAGTACTACCTCGTAACTATTCTGTCTTACAGTCTCCCAAGCAATCAATCACTGCCTCTCAAGATTGAGTTGAGGAGACACAAATATAGTTTCAGTGTATGTGCTGCCGAAGTGAGCACAAGACACAAATATAATTAACTCTAATATATGTTACATTAAAATGAGAAGGTGCTGGGGGAGAAGGAAGGATAGACCGGCTTTTGCTGGGTTATGGCCTTGGGAGAAAGTGTGGAAGCCCACATAGGTGGGGACATGCAAGATGGCCCTTGGCAAAATTAGGAGAGACTGAACAAACCACCCGGCATACACGTACCCTGTGGTAAGGCCACCTGGGCTCAGATCCTGCCCTTGCCATGTATTCTTGGGTGTATGACACTACGCATGTCGCTTAGCTCTCTGTACCTCAGTCTCCTCATCTGTGAAATGGGATATGCCAGGACCTTCTGCGTGTGATTATTTTGAGAATTTCGTGGCGCAGTATATGTTTAGTGGCTGAGCATACAGGACATGCCCAGTAAACAGTAGTTACTGTTATTCGAGGGCAGATGGGAACTCCAGGCACAGAAGTGCTAGGGCCAGGCACCGGGGTGTGAGTGTGTGCCCGAAAGGAAGAAGTACTGGGAGGCGATGGTGGGGCTGTGAAGATGCGGCGATGACAGTGAGTGCCTTACACGCCCAGGGAAGGCGTTTGCACGTTGTCTCGCAGTGGGCAGCCTGTGAGGATGTGGTGGCCTCTTGGAGCTGGGCTTTAGGAAGGCCATCCTGGTGGCTGAGAATAGGATGTTTGAAGAGAGTGGGACTGGGGAAGGGGTGGAGGCAGGAGCCGAGGGAGTGAGCGGTCCAGGTAGGAATGGGGGGCTGTGGCAGGAAGGAGGAAGAGGACGGGGGGGTTGGAGAGACAGAGGTCGTAAGTGCCATCCTCAGGCCCATCGTCTCTCTCTTGTAGCTACATCTGGCAGCACATTGAGATCGGCTATGTCCAGGGCATGTGTGACCTCCTGGCTCCACTGCTGGTCATCCTGGATGACGGTGAGCATGTCCCCCCCGCCGCCACCCCAAGGCCAGGGGTGCACTTTCCTTCCCACTGCAGAGGAGGGGTTTAACCTTACTTTGTGACTCTGGTGAATGCATCAAGGTCCTAGGGAAATAGAAAGGCTTGTTGTTCCGTGTTAGTCCACACTTATCACCAGGTGCCCGACACCCAGCCAGGCCTTTGCTAGCCACTGATTGCACAGACATGAAGGGGAGCAAAGAAAAACCCACGCCCAGATGTCTTCACTGGTGAATTCTACCAAACACTTAAAGAAGAATTAATACCAGTTCTCCACAAGCTCTTCCAAAAAAACAATAGGAGGGAATACTTCCCAACTCATTCTATAAGGCCAGTCCTTATATGAAGACCCACTGATACCTTGATACTAATATCAGACAAAGATATCACAAGAAAACTACTGAGTGATGTCCTTGATGAATATAAAGACAAAAACCCTCAGCAAAACACTAGCAAACTGAATCTAGCAAGCTCTAGAAAAGACTATATACCATAACCAAATGGGATTTATCCCAGGAAAACAAGACTGGTTCAATGAATGAAAATCAATCAGTATAATTCACCAAATTAATAGAATAAAGGACGAAAATGACACAATCATCTTAGTTGACAAAGAAATGGCATTTGACCAAATTCGACACCCTTTCATGTTAAAAACTCTCCACAAACTAGGAATCGAAGGAAATTTCCTGAGCACGATAAAAGGCACCCAAGGAAATCCTACAGCTTGTTCATACTCAATGGTGAAAAACTGGATGCTTTCCCCCAAGATCACGGATAAGACACAGATGTCCACTTTTGCCACAAAAGGTTCTAGACAGGACAATTAGGGAAGCAAAAGAAATAAAAGGTAGCCATACTGGAAAGGAAGTAAAACTATCTCTACTTGCAGAAGATCTGATTTTTATATACCGATAATCCTAAGGTATAAAAAATAATCTTAGAGCTAATAAGTTCAGCAAGGTTGCAAGATACAAGATACGTATACAAAAGTCACTTGTACGTCCATACATTTGCATTGAACAATGCAAAAACAAAATTAGGAAGGCATTTACATTTGTAATACTATCTAAAGGAAGACCCTTACGAATAAATTGAACAGAAGAAGTGGAAGCTTTGCAGGTTCAATTCCAGACTGCTGTAATACAGCGAATATTGCGATAAAGCAAGTCAAATGAAGTTTTTGGTTTCTGAGTGCATGTATAAGTCACGAGTACACTACCCTGTAGTCCGTTAAGTATGCAATAGCATTATGCCTAGACAAATAATGTTCATGCCTTAATTTAAAAATCCTTTATTGCTAAAAAATGGTAGCCGTCATCTGAGCTTTCAGCAAGTCATAATCACTGGTTACAGATCATCATAACAAATATAATAATGAAAAAGCTTGAAACGTTGCAAGAATTATCAAAATGTGAAACAGAGACCCAAAGTGAGCAAATACTGTTTGGAAAATGACGCCGATGGACTTTCTCAATGCAGGGTTGCCACAAACCGTCAATTTGTAAAAAATGCAGTATCTGGAAAGTGCAATAAAATGAGGTATGCCCGTATGCCAAAACTGTAGAACATTGTTAAAAAAAAAAAAATTGAAGATCTAAATAAATGGAAAGACACCTCATGTTGGTGAGTCGGGAGACTTAGTACTGTTAAGATGGCAGAGTACTTTCCAAATTGATCTGGATTCGGTGTGATCCCTATCAGCATCCCAGTTGCAGTTTTTGCACAAATGGGCAAGCTGACCCTAAAACTCATTTGAAAATGCAAGGGACCAGGAGTAGCAAAACCAGTTTTGAAAAAGGAGAAGATATTAGGGGACACACAGTTCCCAATTTCAAAACCTATTACAAAGTTACAGTAATAAAGAGAGTGTGGTAGTCCCACAGGGATAGACATGCAGATCAGTAGAATAGAACTGGCAGTCCAGAAATAAGCATTTCTGGAGTGCCTGGGTGGCTCAGTCGATTGAGCACCGACTTTGGCTTAGGTCATGATCTCGTGGCTCATGAGTTCAAGCCCCTCGTCGGGCTCTGTGCTGACAGCTTGGAGCCTGGAGCCTGCTTCGGATTCTGTGTCTCCCTCTCTCTCTGCCCTTCCCCAACTCACACTCCGTCCCTCTCTCTCATAAAAATAAATAAACATTAAAAAATAGATCATAGACCTAAATATAAGAATGAAAACTAAAAAATTATAAGAAAACACAGGCGTACATCTTTGTGACCTTGGGTTTGTGTCCTTGGGTATTAAGCAATGGTTTCTTAGATATGACACCAAAAGAATAAAGCGACAAAATTAAAATTGAATGGGACTTGAACAGAATTTAAAACTGTTGTGCTTCAAAGGGCACCGTCAGGAAAATGAAGAGAGCCCAAAGAATGGAAGAAAATACTTGCAAATCACATACATCATACAGGGGACTTATATCCAAAATGTGTAAAGGGGGGCACCCAGGTGGCTCAGTCGGTTAAGCCTGAGTCTCGATTTTGGCTCAAGTCATGCTCTCATGGTCATGAAATGGAGCCCTACGTCGGGCTCTGGGCTGGGTGTGGAGCCTCCCTCTCCCTTTGCCCCTCCCCCACTCATGCTATATAAATCAATCAATCAATCAATCAATAAAAATATGTAAAGTGCTTTTACAATTCAATAATGAAAAGATAAATAACCCAATTAAAAATGAGCAAAAGGTTTGATTAGATATTTCTCAACAGAATGAAAGACATACATGTAGCCAGTAAGCATATTAAAAGATGCTCAACATCTTGGGGCACCTGGGTGGCTCAGTCGGTTGAGCGGCCGACTTCAGCTCAGGTCATGATCTCGCGGTCCGTGAGTTCGAGCCCCGCGTCAGGCTCTGTGCTGACAGCTCAGAGCCTGGAGCCCGTTTCAGATTCAGTGTCTCCCTCTCTCTGACCCTCCCCCATTCATGCTCTGTCTCTCTCTGTCTCAAAAATAAACATTTAAAAAAAAAAAAAAAGATGCTCAACATCTTTACTCGGTAGGGAAATGCAGATTAGAACCACAATGAGATTCCACTTCACGCCCACTAAATGGCTAGAATGAAAACAATGGAAAATATCAAGTGTTAGTGACAATATGAAGACATTGTCTCTGAGATTTTGAAAGCAGACTGGCAGTTCTGCATAATGTTAAAGGTGGAGTTACTGGAGGACCCAGCAGTTTGGTTCCTAAGTATATCCCCAAGAGAAATGAAAACGTAGTGTTTGCACGAACACTCTGTGTGAGCATGTGCACAGCAGCGTTATTCACAATCGCCCCAAAGTGGAAACAACCCAAGTGTTCATCAGTGGATGCATGCATAACCAAAATGTGGTATAGCCCTGCAATGATAAAAAAAAAAAAAGAAGAACAATTTGGCAAAAAAAAAAAAAAAAAAAAAAAAAGAACGATTTGACACTTGCTATAGTGCGAAACCTCAAAGAGGCTCTGCTAAGTGAAAAAAGCCAGACACAAAAGGCCACATAGCATATGATTCCATTTATTGGAAATGTCCAGAAGAGGCAAATCTGTAGAGGCAAAATAGACTAATGGTTGACAGGGGCAGGGAGCGGGTGGGGGTGGGGGGCGGGGGGGTATGGGCCATGACTGCTGATGTGTGCAGGTGTCTTTTGGGGGTGATGGAAGCGTTCCCACCTTAGAGATGATGGTTGCACAATTCTGTGAACATGCTAAAAACCTGAGCTGTGCATTTGAAATGGTGGATGTTATGCGATGTACATCTCAATAAGACTTAAATAAATGGGCAGCATAACTCCCTAGTCCTTAGACGTGGGTTGTGCACAGTGACTTCCTTCCAAAAAGTTCAGCATAGAAGGGGGTGCGGGCAGGAGGGAAACTGTGGTGGAGAAACCTAACACTGCGTCAGCCAGGTGACCGAAATCAGCATTAACAGTCATAAATCATGTGGATGGCAGGTGCCCTTGACATGATGTGTTTAAAATGGCACGTTACCCACGTGGTCTTTCGCTCAATAACCCCAAAAGCCAGTATCATCGTGAGAACAACATCCAACAAATTCCAGTAGAGAAGCATCCCTTAGAATATGTGACAACCACTCTCACAACTGCCAAGGTCATCACAAACAAGGAAAGCCTGAGAAACTTCTATACCCAAAAGGAGCCCCAGGAGAGAGAACACCTGTGTGTAATGTGTTATCCTGGTTGGGTTCTTGGAACAGAAAATAAACAAAATTATGGAGTTTAGTTAATAATGTATCATCAGCAGGTTGTTAATTGTAACAAATGTAGTATACAAAAACTGTCCCTACTCCTTTCTCAACTTTTCTAGAAGTCTAAAACTGTTCTAAAAAAATCAAGTCTTTTTATTTAAAAAATTTTTTTAATGTTTATTTATTTTTAAGAGAGAGAGCACGAGCAGGGGAGGGGAAGAGAGAGAGGGAGACACAGAATCCAAAGCAGGCTCCAAGGCTCTGAGCTGTCAGCATAGAGCCCGACACAGGGCTCAAACCCATGAACCATGAGATCATGATCTGAGCCAAATTCGGACGCCTAACCAATTGAGCCACCCAGGCACCCGTGAGAAATAGTGTTTTTAAAAATGAATGAGGTCTTACTGTGCCTTGGGAAACCTTCCAGTCTAGTGTAACTTTCTCCAGAGTTACCAGGTATTAAGAGAAAAAAAAAAAGGTATCATTTTCAAATAAAGTTTTCTAAACGCTGGCTCATAAACAATATGAAACAGGTTTTTTTATTGCAGGACTTCTCAGAGCCTTTACTTTTCAATATATGTAGTCACTCTCTAGCGTTTCCCAGAGTTATTGGACTCTTTCTCTGCATAATGCCTGTCAGCGCCTTTCCAGTATTGACAATTGCTGTTTTAATCCAGTGATTCCCAGACTTGAGAATTTCATGAACTGGTAGAATTTTGAAAAAGAAAAAAAAAAAGTTTGGGGACCAAGAAAACATCATCAACTTTTTATTAGAGCAAATTAGGGATCTTTAATTATTTTTTTTTTATTTTTTTATACATTAAATGTTCATTGAGGTTAAAATCCATAAAACCCCCAAACTAAATAATGTAAATGTCCAACAAGAAAAGAATAGATAAATTGTGCTCTAGTCATACAATGGAATACCAGTCAGCAATACACATGCATGAACTAATACACTAAAGCATCTAAAAGTATATATACTGGGGCGCCTGGGTGGCTCAGTCAGTTGAGCGTCCGACTTCGGCTCAGGTCGTGATCTCGCGGTCTGTGAGTTCGAGCCCCGCATCGGTCTCTGTGCTGACAGCTCAGAGCCTGGAGCCTGCTTCGGATTCTGTGTCTCCCTCTCTCTCTGCCCCTCCTCTGCTCATGCTCTCTCTCTCTCGCTCGCTCTCTGTTAAAAATAAATAAGCATTAAAAAAATTTTTTTTAAGTATATATACTGAGTGGAAGACACTACAGATAAGAAATACATACTTGATTATTCCCTTCATAAAGTTCTAGAAGAAGGAATAGGATGCTGACATACAGAGTTGAAGGAAAGAGATCGCAGATGGTACCAATTGGCAACTAGGGATCTTTTAGAAAAAGAGCATCTGGTATCACCATTATTTCCTAAAAGAAAGGCTATTTCAACCCTCCAAGGAGGGAAGTATGTATTTAGATTGCAGAACATCCCCTGAAGTGCAGTACGCTAACACTCCATCGTCTCTGTGTTTGTCCTTCGGCTGTGGGTTTCAAGAACCAGCTTGGAGCCTTCGACCTTGGGATCACCTTGGGAGCTTGGGGTTCCTTGGGCAGTGGCAGCATTGGCCGTTTCTGCTGTGCTCTTTCCCCAGAGGCCCTGGCCTTCAGCTGCTTCACGGAGCTCATGAAGAGGATGAACCAGAACTTTCCCCATGGGGGCGCCATGGACACGCACTTTGCCAACATGAGGTCGCTGATCCAGGTTTGACCCAGTCCCGTTCAACAGTATAACTTATTCCAGCTCAGCCTGATGGACCCCAAATCAACTTCAGAGCCACACTTCGTGTAATGCAGCACAAGCCAGTTCATTCCATTTTGTTCATCCCATCGTTCATTCATGGACATTTGGGTGGTTTCCACTTTTTGGCTCTCGTGGATTGTGCTGCTGGGAAGATTCGCTTACAGGTTTTTATGTGGACAGATGTTTTCATTTCTCTTGGTGATACACTCAGGAGTGAGGTGACAGCTGCATCGTGTTACGTTCCCACCGGCCACGTGCCGGAGTCCCAGCTTCTCTCCTTCCTCACTGACACTTGGTTGTCCATCATTTTGGTTCTTGCCATCCTAGCGCGTGTGCAGTGGTGTCTCATTACGGTTTAGATTCGCATTTTCCTGACTCATCCCACTGAGCATCTGTCATGTGCTTTGTGGATCTTTACTTGCAGGTCTTTAGAGAAGTCACTGGGGTTGACTTGAGCTGGGTTGATTTTCACTTCAAATCTTCTGCCCGTTTTTTAGCTCCACCTGGTTGTAGGGGCTGTAGTGGGGTCCGGTATGAGGATGTGCCCTCATTCTGTCCCCTCTGGTCCAGCCTCTTGCGGGGAGGCTGATGCCAACCTTTTCTCCCACTGGCAGATTCTGGACTCCGAGCTCTTTGAGTTGATGCATCAGAACGGGGACTACACTCACTTCTACTTCTGCTACCGCTGGTTCCTGCTGGATTTCAAGCGAGGTATGGACTTCAAAATGGGGTCTTGTTCCCAGAGTCTTGGCAGCAGACCCTCAGGGAACAGGTACCGAGGAGGCGAGGGCGGGGGTGTTGCAGCAGAGCCAGAGGAAGAGAGTAACACCCAGTTATCGCGCTGTGACTGTTGGCTCGCCTGCCTTATTTCTCAGTGACACCGCGCAGTAGGTGTTGTTACTGGAGCAGGATTCTCGCAGAGAGAGTCGTGACACCCAGGCTTTTCTTTCCAGGAAGCAGCTTTATTCCCGCCGGCACCGCTCAGTTGGGTTCGTACCCAAAGAACCGAGCCTCGAACGCCACGTGGCGTAGTTTTATTTATATACGTTTCACCTCTGTGTCTCCCATACGTGGGAACACACAAACATGCGGTCTGATTAAGGGGTCTCATGTCACAAGGTCGTGAGGGATGTTGTCATGTACGCACATTAGCCAGGTTACCTTGAGGTTTTTTGTCCTTCCTTAGGGAGGGGACCCCGCCACATTACCATCCCCATTTTACAGCTGGGGAAGCCAAGGCTGAAAATCGAATTCAGACGTAGGACCGGTAGAGCCAGGATCTTAGGCCGCCTCTGTCTAGCCCCCAAGCCCAGTTAGTTCCCTTCCATTCTATTCTGCCGCCTTTCAGAGACAAGGTGCCCGAAGCTCACGCAGCATGGTGCACATGTGATTTGGAAATGACGTGGAGCACAGCACACTGCTATTGTGCGGAGTCGGAGTGATGCTCATAAGAGTATCTACCCTGCGGGAAGGCGTTTTTAACGCGCCGGGCAGTGTGTGCTGAGCCATTTGTATGTATTATCTTTGCAAGCCTCACCCCACGTACAGAGGAGGAGAGAGAGAGGCTCTTGGTAGAGCCTTGGGCTATCCCAAGGTCACCTTGCCAGCAAGTGGTGGGGCTGGATTCAGACTGAGTTTAGTGGACATAGGAAGCCTTGCTCTCAACCATTGCTCTCTCCAGTTTCTTGACTAGCCCCAGAGGCAACAGCCAGCTCCGCATTTGTACAGGAGTAAGAGAATACCCCCCTGGGTGCTAAGGAGATACAAGGTGCAGGGAGAAAAAGGGAATGCTAGTCAAAGGGCAGGGACAGGTCGGTGTAAATCAGACCCGATTATGCCGGGTTCCTCCCCTTCCAGAAGCTGGAAACTTACATCCCTCCTAGTCTGCATAACCTCCTCTACAGATGGGGAAAACGGAGGCTTCCGACGGTCAAATAACAGAGTCTGGGTCTCCTACCTCCTGACCTGAGTTCTGCCTGCTCTCTGCGGTGCTAGGACAGAAGTGAAGGAAGGACACAGCTGGCCTGGGATTTTCCCAGAGGGAGGGCAGCACCGTGAGCTCTGTGGCTGACCCTCTCCCCACGCATGTGCGTACTGGTGTCTCACGCAGAACTTGTCTACGATGACGTCTTCTCTGTCTGGGAGACCATCTGGGCAGCCAAGCACGTCTCGTCCGCCCACTACGTCCTGTTCATCGCGTTGGCTCTGGTGGAGGTCTACCGTGACATCATCTTGGAGAACAATATGGATTTCACAGACATCATCAAATTCTTTAACGGTACCCACATGACTACGGTGTCATCTGAGGGGTGCGGGCTTCTGACAGGCCCCTTCGTGGGGCCTAGGAGGGGATATAGGGGGGTTCCGCCCACTTCTTATGTCTATTTCCAAATGGAAGGGTTGACATCTTGTAACACTGAGAATGCATTTTTCTCAAGAATCTAGCAGAAGGAGCATGAATGTTGAAATGAGGCTCAGGGGCAAACCCTGGCTCTCCCACCAGCCAGCTATGCCCACAGATAGGCCGTTTCCCATCTGCTTCTTCATCTGTAAAATAGAATAAGAGCGTCTGCTTGGGAGGGTTGATATGTACAAAAGCAGGCATGGGAAGGCATTTGAAGTGGCATGAGAAGGGCACAGTCATTGAAATCAGACAGATAATGGATTCTGATCCCAGCCACTCGGGTGCTGTGTGACTTTGGGCCACTGAATTTATGTCTCTGGGCTTCAGATTCCTTGAGGTAGAATGCTACTAACACCTCCCTCACAGAGATGTTCGGACAATTAAATGAGACAACATGGATAAAGCCTATCACATGATACCCAGCTCATATGAGGGGCCCCCATAGCTGGAAGCTATTGCTACTGTTATCACTATTTAAAATTTTTTTAAGAATAAGGGGTGCCTGGGTGGCTTAGTCAGTTAAGTATTTGACTTCAGCTCAGGTCATGATCTTGGGGTCTGTGAGTTCGAGCCCCACATCAGGCTCTGTGCTGACAGCTTGGAGCCTGCTTCAGATTCTGAGTCTCCCTCTCTCTCTGCCCTTTCCCCGCTTGGTGTCTCTCTCTCTCTCTCTCTCTGTCTCTCTCTCTCTCTCTCTCTCTCTCTCTCAAAACCAAACATTAAAAAATATTTTTTTAATGTTTTAAGACAAAAAAAAAACTTTTTTAAAGAGGGAGGGCGCCTGGCTGGCTCAGTCGGTAGAGCATGAGACTCTTGATCTCAGGGTCATGAGTCCCAGTCCCACATTGGACGTGGAGGCTTCTTAAAGATTAAAAAAAAAATTTAATTTTTTAAAACCTAAAGCAAAAGAAGGAAGAAAAAAAAAGCCACCTTTGACCTTACCCCAGAAACATGATTTTTCTTTAATAAGCTTTTTATTTTGGAATAACTGTAGATTTACAGAGAAGTTGCAGATATAGTACAAAGAATTCCTGCCCTCCTTCACTCAGCCACCTCTCGGGTCTCTGCGTTGCCCGGTCCTAGAACTTTTCTCACGACTAAGAAATTAACATCGGTACATTACTATTAATGAAACTACAGACTTTGATTTCGCCTGATGCCCTTTTTCTGCTCCAACATTTTCCAACCCAAGAAACCACATGGCATTTAGTGGGTTCAATAGAAAACCTTTTTTCCCCTCTCATCTTTTCCAGTCATGTATTTGTTACCATCACAGAATCCAATTGTATCCCATTTTTTCCACTTAATACTTTAAATTTTTAAATTTTTTTAATGTTTACTTATTTTTGAGAGAGAGAGAGAGAGAGAGAGAGAGAGAGAGAGAGAGAGACAGAGCTCAAGAGGGGAAGGGCCGGAGAGAGAGGGAGACAGAATCAGAAGCAGGTTCCAGGCTCCAAGCTGTCAGCACAGACCCGACGCGGGGCTCGAATTCACCAACCACGAGATCATGACCTGAGCAGAAGTCGGACACTTAACCGACTGAGCCACCCAGGGGCCCCTCATTTAATACTTTAACAAGTGTCTTCCATTTAATCATTTTTTAAGGCTGTCGAGTGTCCCTATAGCCACTGTCTGCAACATAAGGAACCGTCCCTATTGTTGGGTAGCTAGATTGTTTTCAGTTTGAGGGTGTGATTGAGAAAACAAAGTGCCCTTTATGCCTCTATAAAATTTTCACAGCACCCCAGGCCAAAAGTTCCATTTAGCAAGTAGTTAGATCCAAACCACTTGATAACTATTTATATCCCAACAACTTAGCAGCTGTTTGCAAAAATGATACCTGTTGGTCCAAAGAAAATAATATCTTTATGTCATTCTCTTTTTTTGTAAGTTTATTTACTTATTTTTGAGGGAGACAGAGACACCACGAGTGTGAGAGGGGCAGGGAGAGAGGGGGATTCCAAAGCAGGCTCCGTGCGGTCAGCACAGAGCCAGACACAGGTCTCAAACTCACGAAACTGATTTCATGACCTGAGCCAAAAGAAACCAAGAGTCAGATGCTCAACCGACTGAGCCACCCAGGCGCCTCTTTATGTCATTCTTAAATAAGCACAACAATTAATGGGATATGTGCACCTGTTCGGCATTGCACAGCTTCTCAAACACTGGAACCAGATTAGACACCCTCACCTTCATGTATTTCCTGTTTCACAGTGATTTTCTCATGGTTTTTGCTTTTTCTCAAACTTGCTTAACTGCTTACAGAAAACCTAGCGTTACAAAGATATGAAGTCATTGATAGGCATGTAGGGCAGTGTGTGACCTCCCTGATGCTACCAGTTTATGTGGTGTTGAACAGATACGGAATATCATTATGTTTCCCTCACAACGTACAGAAGTGGCACCCTGGGGTACCTTGGTAGCCAGTTTGGGAACCATGGTCTTAAGGCCCCTTTTTTTTTTCATCCAGTAAATGATTTTTTTTTAAGTTTTATTTGCTTATTTTGAGAGAGAAAGAGAGAGAGAGTGTGTGTGTGTGTGTGTGTATGTGTGCACGCAGGGACGGGTAGAGAAAGGAAGAGAGAGAGAAGCCCAAGCAGGGTGCGCACTGTGAGCACAGAGCCTGATGCAGGGCTTGAACTCATGAACTGTGAGATCATGATCTGCAAAACCAAGAGTTGGACGCTCAACTGACTGAGCCACCCAGGCGCCCCAATCCAATAAATGATTTCTTTATGATAAACGTCTAGGTTTAGGATTATTCCGCTTTCAAGATCCGATCATTTTATGTGGCTCGCTATTTATTTATTTATTTATTTATTTATTTATTTATTTATTTAGTATTGGCTACATTTTTATTTAGCATTTAGTATACGATATATAATATTTAATATAAGTATAGTATTGTCAAAGTCACTAGGCATTTCCACTTTTATATATATGTGTGTGTGTGTATATATATAATTTATTGTCAAACTGGTTTCCATAAAACACCCAGTGCTCATCACAACAGGTGCCCTCTTCAATGCCCATCACCCACCCTCCCCTCTCCCACACCCCCCATCAACCCTCAGTTTGTTCTCAGTATTTAAGTTTCTTATGGTTTGCCTCCCTCTCTCTGTGTAACTTTTTTTCCCCCTTCTCCTTCCCCTGGTCTTCTGTTAAGTTTCTCAGGATCCGCATATAAGTGAAAACATATGGTATCTGTCTTTCTCTCTATGACTTATTTCACTCAGAATAACCCTCTCCAGTTCCATCCATGTTGGTACAAATGGCCAGATTTCATTCTTTCTCGTTGCCAAGTAGTATTCCATTGTATATATAAATCCAGTCGTCAGTTGATGGACATTTAGGCTCTTCCCATAATTTGGATATTGTTGAGAGTGCTGCTATAAACATTGGGGTGCAAGTGCCCCTATGCATCAGCACTCCTGTATCCCTTGGGTAAATTCCTAGCAGTGCTATTGCTGGGTCATAGGGTAATTCTATTTTTAATTTTTTGAGGAACCTCCACACTGTTTTCCAGAGCGGCTGTACCAGTTTGCATTCCCACCAACAGTGCAAGAGGATTCCCATTTCCCCACATCCTCTCCAGCATCTGTAGTCTCCTGATTTGTTTATTTTAGCCACTCTGATTGGCGTGAAGTGGTATCTCAGTGTGGTTTGATTTGTATTTCCCTGATGAGGAGCGACATTGAGCATCTTTTCATGTTCCTGTTAGCCATCTGGATGTCTTCTTTAGAAAAGTGTCTATTCATGTCTATGAATAGGTCTATGTGTCTGTTTTCGTGCCAATACCATACTGTCTTGATGATTACAGCTTTGTAGTAGAGGCTAAAGTCTGGGATTGTGATGCCTCCCGCTTTGGTCTTCTTCTTCAGTATTACTTTAGGGGTGTCTGGGTGGTTCAGTCAGTTAAGTGTCTGACTTCGGCTCACGTCATGATCTCACGGTTCATGGGTTCGAGCCCCGCGTTGGGCTCTGTGCTACCAGCTTGGAGCCTGGATCCTGCTTCGGATTCTGTGTCTCCCTCTCTCTCTGCCCCTCCCCTGCTCATACTCTCTCTCTCTCTCTCAAAAATGAATAATAAAGACTAAAAAAAAAATTTTTTTTTAAATATTACTTTGGCTATTTGGGGTCTTTCGTGGTTCCATACAAATTTTAGGATTGCTTGTTCTAGCTTCGAGAAGAATGCTGGTGCAATTTTGATTGGGATTGCATTGAATGTGTAGATTGCTTTGGGTAGTATTGACATTTTAACAATATTTATTCTTCCAACCCATGAGCATGGAATGTTTTTCCATTTCTTTGTATCTTCTTCAGTTTCCTTCATAAGCTTTCTATAGTTTTCAGCATACAGATCTTTTACATCTTTGGTCAGGTTTATTCCAAGGTATTTATGTGGCACTTAATAAAATTTTTTTTTTGCTCCCCCCTCTCCTGTTGCTTCCTTCTTTTGTATCTTTTAACACCCGCAATGTGCCCAGCATGGTTTTCTCAAAAGGTTCCCAGTCATTGTGTTTACACGAGGCAAGGCGAGTGGGAAGATGTAACTCTTTTCAAGCACTGTGAGCCAACATCATGTCGTTTGATCTCACGGCAGCCTTGTGAAGTAGATGCTGTTGCAATCCCCATTTTACAGATGAGGAAACTAAGGCCCAGAGATGCAGGCCTTCTCCAAAGTGTCTGCTTCTGGAACTCCTCTGGAGATGATGCCAGATGAGGAGGAGGAGGATGCCCCAGGGACACCGCCCCTCCCTTCTAGAAGCTGCAAGTGACCTAAGGATGGACACAGAAGGAGGCTCATGAGATTTTTGCCTTCTGCTCTTTCAGAAATGGCTGAGCGGCACAACACCAAACACGTCCTGAAGCTGGCCCGGGACCTCGTGTACAAGGTGCAGACTCTGATTGAGAACAAGTGAGGGCCACCTCACCCCAGCCCTGTCAGCCGTGCCGCCACCCACCTGTCCAGCCCGCTTTTCCTCCCGGCTGCCCCGGGAGCGAGGTCCTGGTGTCTGTTCGTGAGCATGGACTTCCGTGCAGAGAGAAACTGCCCCAACTTTGGCCGCCAGGCAGGTGGGGTCGAGGGTTTGCCCCTTGAGTTCAGCCTTACGTTTTCCTGTTTGACCAAAGATTGTCCAAGTCTGGGATTTCTCCCTTGTGGGAGTTGGGGTACGTCAGTGGATGGAGGGAACAGTTTCGTTTGTGGTCTCCAGAATGGTTGCCTTTCTCTTATTCTGTCCTAACCCCTCCAAACTGTTCCGTCAGGGGAGACTTGGAGAAGGAGTTTTTCTTGGGGAACTAGTGTAGGAGAGGTCTGTGGGGCTACCTCTACACTCTGAAAGGGGCCTCTGGAGATGTTCCAGAACATGGCCGGCAGGCAGGCTTGGAGCAGAGTTTCTGCACCTCCCTCGGCGCTGTTGACAGGGAGCTGGGTGAACCGTCTTCTGAGAGGGGTCGTCCTGTGCGTTGTTGGAAGGTAAGCAGCATCGCTGGCCTCTGCCTGCAAGATGCCAGGAGCGCCCCCTCCCCAACCCAGCTGTGACAACCCGAAGGGTTTGCAGATTTTGCCACATGTCCCCACTTGAGAACCAGTGGTGTAGAGGAGGGGCTGCAAGTCTATCTCCTTCCCCCCTTTTGTTTAACCACCTGCTCCTGAGGCTTTCTCCCACTTAGAAAAGGCACACAGGAGTCCACATCTCTCTCGGGATCTGGCTTCTGTTTGTTGTGGTCTCTCATTTTTTTTCTCCTCCACCTGACCCCAGGAGAGACTTCTTTCCTTCTTTTCAAGAAAGCCTCTCCCTGAGAGGCTCCCCGGAGACGGAGGGAAGGGCGGAACAGTGAGAAGTGTGGTAGGTGTGAGTTAGCCCGAGGTCCCGCCCAAAGCCCTCCAGGCAGGGTGGAGTCCAGATCCCTTTGTTCACCTCCTAGGGAAGATCTCACCTCTGCTTCTGCACTTTGGGTCTGATGCTCCAGAATTTTGGAAGGTGTGTGTGAGTGGCCGCCACTTCAAGGGAGGTGGGGGAAGCTGGCTTTTCCCTAGGTGCCTTTGATCACTCAGGACAAAGGAAGGACAGGAAGGCAGAGGTCCGCCAGAGTAGACTGTGATGGGTGTTTTCCTTGGAAAATATGCTGATGAACTGGCCCCCGGAACATGGATGGCTAAGTCTGGAAGTGGTCCCCTCCGCGTCTTCACACAAAGGGTCGCCAGTCACAAACAGACCCCGAGTTAGCTGGTTCACCCTGCCTACCTGTCCTTTGATAGAGCAGTCCTGCCAGCTCTTTTCTGAGAACACACGTGGGAGAAACAGAGTCAGGTTGGAAGGCTCCTCCCCAGAATGGAAGGTAGGATTTTGGAGAGGGGAGGAGACTCATAAGCACAAGGAAGCATTCACAGAGAGGGTACGTTAGTCCTCTGTCCTGAGCAAACCAGGAGGGGGAGGAACCCCTACTCTGCGTGCTTGTGAAGGCTCGCCCCTGGGCCCCAGTGCCTTCAACTGCATCCCAAGCCCCCAGTCTCCCACGTGGGGCCTCCTGAGCAGGACGGACGAGACCGAAGTGTCCCTTGCCTCTGAAGAATGTGCTCTGTGAAAATTGCACCTCCTGGCTCTGGTCCCCACCTTCCCAAGACGAGGAAAACACGTCCAGATCAAAGTTTTCCTTGCCACTCAACTCTTCGTTACAGAGGACATTATTTTAGCAAGACCCAGGTCCCAGACCTTCCGATTCTGATTTATTTTTCTTGACAGACTAGTCCCAAAGTATAGCACACAATCTCTTCTCCGCCTTCTCTCGTGGTGTTCCAGAGAAGTGTCGGTGGTTGTGATTTGGAACAACTCCTATTTGTTCAGCTTACGGTGTTTATTTTGGTCTCCGTACATCGTGCGTCCTCGTGTCCGGGAATCGAGTGCGTGGGAGTCATTCTGTCCGTGGAGTGCCCTCCTCTTTCTCTCAGTGTTGCCAACATATCTTGTAACTGTTTACTGAAGAGTTGTGTCTATATAGAGAGAAAATATATATAAGCAGAGAAATGTGTGACTATGGGTTATTTTTTCATTTCTGTGTTTCAGGAATTTTTTTAATGCGTAGGGAAGAAAGGTTTGCTTTTGGAGACTGTGTCCTCCCAACCGCACCCCAGTGGCCCATACCCAGATGGGGACAGAGCCTCATGATAGCTGCCTGGTCTTGCCCCAGGAGGTGCAAGGCAGGTGAAGCACTTCTCACCCCCTTGTATCAGTTAGCTGTCACCATGAATAATGCCACGTAACAAACCACCCCAACACTTAGTGGCCTCACACTGCCATTTATTTATTAGCTCTCAATCCTGTGGGTTGACATTATGGGCCGCATTCATCTGAGAGGTTCTTCTGGTCTGAGATGGACTTCTTCATGTGTTTGTGGTCAGCCAAAGGCCAGTGAGGCAATTCTGCCTCCGACAGTTGGCTGACTGTTGGCCAGGAGAGTAGGGGAAACCGGGCCATGTGTCTCTCATCCCCTGGCAGGCCAGCTCAGGCTTGTGTATGTGGCCATGGTGGCAGTTTTTCAAGAGAGCAAGCAGAAGTATGCAAGGCCTTTTGAGACCTAGGCTTGCAATTGGCATAAAGTCATTTCTGCTCTGTTCTGTTGCTCAGGGTAAGTCACATGGCTGAGCTCAGATTCAAAGGAAGGGACAATAGACTCTACCATTTGGTGGGTGGCTTTGCAGAGGGACATGGAAAAGGAGAATGGATACCATCACAGAAATAATTGAGGCCACTTTTGCAAATGGCCTGCCTGATCCGCCCAGATCCAGGGCACAACACAAGAAAGGTCCCCAGATGGTCAGCCATTTGACTCGAGGTCATACCTGTAAGTTGACACCCACTGAGCTTGCTCAGCTCTCACCCCCAATGTGCCCACAGACGCCCAACTACTCTCCCGTGACTTCCACGGTCCCAACTCGTGGCTACCATTCAGAACCTTAGTCATCAGGCAATGGCGACCTCTCATGGATGTCCACCCCCAGCAGCCTCTAAACATGGGTCAAAGGGAAACAACTAGCTTTCGGCTGCAGAAGCAAAACTCGATTTAACCTAATGAGCACCTGTCAGAATTTCAGGTTTTACGTAGAAAAAGTTAGATTTCCAAAGAAGCCTGCAAAATAGAGACAGAGTTGGCAGGTGGCATTGGCAGCCTGGGTGAGTCTGGTCGTCACGTTCTCAGGAGATTGCCAGCAGAGGTAAGTCTGAAGGCACACAGCAGTGGGCGGGTGGGGATTTGTCCTTTGCCAGCTTGGACGGGGGCTTTCTTAGCAGGAAGGTCTGCTCCTTCCTGGGGGAAGCTTCTTTTTTTTTTTTTTTTTTTTTTAATGTTTGTTTATTTTTGAGGGGGTGGGGCAGAGAGAGAGGAGGACACAGAATCCGAAGCAGGCTCCAGGCTCCCAGCAGTCAGCCCAGAGCCCGATGCGGGGCTCAAACCCACGGACTGCCAGACCATGACCTGAGCCGAAGTCGGACGCTCAGCCGACTGAGCCACCCAGGTGACCCGGAGGGGAGAAGCTTTTGAGGGCAAAGACCGGTTCCAATGTCCCGACGGTGCTGCAGAGCTTCCCCAGTATCATTTCTCCAATTCCAGCCATAGTTTGGTACATGTGGCTGTCCTCCCGGAGGGCCCCACCAGGGCTCACAGCTACTGCCTGGCTGCACCAGAGTCAGGCAGCACAGCGCCCCAGTTCTGTGCGCACAAATGTCTGATTATGGGCACCGTCGACTTACGGTCACTGACGATGTATGTTACGGGAAAAGAAATCTCACGAGAATATTTTTTTGTCGTCACAGAGGCCTTCCTAAAGTGCGTGCATTTGAGCGTTGCATGGACGGGAAGAGGAGTCGTGGATCACTAGGCATATTTTAACGACTCCGTGGCGGGATGGGGAAGTGGCCTTGGTTTCTGTGTTTAGGGAACACGGGGTGGCTGGACTCCGGTCATCCTTTTCCTCCTCCTCCCGCCATCCTCCCTTCCTTCTCTTCTCTTTCTCCCGTCTCCTCCCTCTGCCTCCTTTCCTTGTAGCCAAGAACATTTGGATGGTGTCTCGTCCACAGTTTCTACCCGGATGATGCTGTTCCTCAGAATAAGCCTGACAAACCCGCAGCGTGAAGGCCCTTCTGGCTGTTACGTTGTTTTAAAGCCGTGCTTCATTTGCTGTTTACCTAGAGCTTTCTCCCTTCGGCTTGTGGGAGAGGCCGTGGGCACTTCTCATGCACAGGGTTTGGGAGGTCCTAACCATCCCATTTTGGAGTGCCTGGCAGGCATTCCTGCATCTGGTTTCTCCTTCCTTCTTGCCCTCCCCATGCCCCTCCCAGGCCCCAGGTCCCTGGAGTCCCGGAGAGGAGGGGGTGCAGTCAAGACAGTGGGAAGAAGCCCTTCCGATTACCTTCCTTCCCAGCAGATGCTCTGAAGTCTGAGAGACATCAGACCCATCGACCAATGAATCTTCTCCCACGTTTCCTAATAGCATTTCCAACTCAGGTCACCTGCAGCCCACCTTCATGATTCTGACCATGTCTGTGCCCCACCTGCACACTTGTACCTTTGCTGGTTCTCTGTTTTTTTTTTAATTTTTAAAAACATTTATTTGTCATTAAAAGAGAGAGACAGAGCATGAGCAGGGGAGGAGCGGAGAGAGGGGGAGGCGCAGAATCCGAAGCAGGTTCCCTGCTCCGAGCTGTCAGCACAGAGCCTGACATGGGGCTCAAACTCACGAACTGTGAGATCATGATCTGAGCTGAAGTTGGGCGCTTAACCGACTGAGCCACCCAGGCGCCCCTTTACTGGTTCTCTTTAAACCAACTCACTTGAGGCGCCTCTCTTCTCGGAGGGACATAGAGAACGATAGAAGTGGGAACGACTCTCTCATTGTGCCGACTATAATCATGTCCCACATCTCTGTTGCGTGTTTGGGGAAGTGAGGATTTCGGATCCCTGCTGTGCCATTTCCTGGCTGTGTGGCCTCGGGCAAGTGACTGGACCTCTCTGAGCTTTAGTTTCCATTTCTGCAAACTGGGGACAATAGTCTCCCTTTATTCCGGATCCAGCCCCAGCCCCATTCTTTCACTGGGACCCTCTGCTCCTCAGCGTGTCTGAGGATGATTTCCTGGTTGAGACTTCAGCGGCCCTGGGTTCCCAGCATCTACCTAGCTCAGGCTCTCAGGTGAATCTTTGAAGCCTAAGAGAATATGGCTCCTGGAAGACAGCACAGGACAGGGTGAGCTCCCAGCCCCCTCGGGCTGTGACAGAGGAACACAGCACTTAGGTGTGGTGGGGCCATCAGTTCTCAGCAGGAACAAAACAGGAGCTGACTCTGCAGTTAGCATCTGATTTTGCTGCATCAGGAAAAGGTTCACAGGTCTCTCTTTTCTGGCTTTTAAGTCCCCTGCCTGGCACATTGAGAGCGTGAGCCCAGGACAGGTATAGACTCCAGAGGAGCACAATTTGATCTTTCTGAAGTGCCTGCTTGCCGACTTGTTGCTAGATCAAACTGCCTAGCGGGATTCAAATGACCCACGGGACCATGCAGTTAGTTCCCTGGGGATTTTCCATTACATCAGGGTATTGTGCTGGAATTCTCCAGTATCTTCCTGGCTTTCTTTATTCAGACTTGTGGGCACAGTGATTTCAAGCCTTTGTCGATGCAGGGCTCCTTGAAATAGCGGCTGTCCCTTGTTGTGATCAAGAGAAAATAAGACAGATCCCTCTGCCTCGAGTAAAGACGGAATCTCTGTAAATGGTTCCGCATGAGGGGCTGCAGAATTGCTCCCTTTGGCCTTGCTGAAACAGTTCAAAGGGAACATTAAGGAACTTGGGGGCCATTGTGAGGTTGTTACAGAGGGGCTGTGGGTGACAGGGGTGGGGACTGAGTTTGAGATTCTACTTGATGGCATCTACTTGCTGCTTTTTGCACTGGGATGCTGCTTGGGTCTGAAGGCATCTTCCCACGCAAGAGCCACTTGCATGGAAGTGTTTCTGCTGATACCAAAATGTGGCCTCTGGTTTGGCTCAGGTCATGATCTCTCGGGTCGTGAGTTCGAGCCCCACGTCGGGCTCTGTGCTGACAGCTCAGAGCCTGGAGCCCGTTTCGAAGTCTGTGTCTCCCTTTCTCTCTCTGGCCCTCCCCCGCTTGTGCTCTGTCTCTCAAAAGTAAATAAACATTAAAAAAAGGAAAAGATGTGCTGGGTTGGGCAAAGGGAGCAAATCCAGATGTTCTTTTGCCTCCACCATAGAGTCTGACGGACCTAGGTTCAAATCCCAGACATCTGTGCAGACTTAGACATGTGACTATCCCTCTCTGAGCCTTAGTTTTCACTTCTGTGAACTGGGGATAATAAAGATACCCTTCAAAAGGGAGTTGGGCGGGGCGCCTGGGTGGCTCAGTCGGTTGAGCGTCCGACTTTGGCTCAGGTCATGATCTCGCGGTCTGTGAGTTCGAGCCCCGCATCGGGCTCTGGGCTGACAGCTCAGAGCCTGGAGCCTGCTTCATATTCTGGGTCTCCCTCTCTCTCTGCCTTCTCTGGCTCATGCTGTCTCTCTCTGTCTCTCAAAAATAAATAAACACTAAAAAAAGAAAATTTAGAAAAAAAAGGGAGCTGGGCACTGAATGTTTTTGGCCGCCTAGCATCCCTCCCCTGTCCCAGTACAAGCACCTTGTCCCATCCTCTGGGGAGCTGTATCTCTTAGATTACAACCATGGCCTTCTAGTGAGACTGCTGACCCTCCCCTGTCCCAGTACAAGCACTTTGTCCCATCCTCTGGGGAGCTGTATCTCTTAGATTACAACCATGGCCTTCTAGTGAGACTGCTGACGTGCCTCTCCCCCCAGGGGGTACACGACCCTCTTCTGGCCAATCAGATTCCTTCCCTGAGAAGAGAGAAGTTCATGCTTCCCTTCTGTGGCAGCCAAGCTAGGAAGATGCCAGCCTGGAGCTTCCAGTGGCCAGGTCTCCTGCAGGTAGGGGAGCAGGCATGGCTGGATCCAGGTGTTCAGATGAAGTCCTTAGAGCTCCACCTTTGTCCATGGCATGGTTCCACTCTCCTCCAGGCTGGCACGGGTTCCATGCCCATCTGTGAAGCAGTTTCTCCAGCCAGGCTTTATTGGCTAGAAGGGCTCATTTATCCGCCTTAAAACCTGAGCTGGGTGCCTGGATGGCTCAGTCGATTGAGCATCTCGATCTTGATATGGGCTCAGGTCATGATCTCACGGTCATGGGATGAGGCCCTGAGTTGTGCTGTGTGCTTGAGTGTGGAACCTATTTGGGATTCTCTCTCCCCCTCTCTCTCTGCCCCTCCCCTGCTTACACACTCTCTCAAAATAAATAAAAATAAATTTCAAAACAAACAAAAAACATGGGCTAGTCAGAGAGCTGCTGGGGGTCAACTCTCAAGGAAAGATTAGGGTGCCACTCCCAAAGAAGGGCAGTGGGTCATGGTAGGCAGAAGCAACAGGTCGACTCCAGCATCCCTGACAGAGCGTGTGCAAAGGATGGAAGAGTGAATGGCCTTCCACGGGCCCAGAATTCAGTATGGTGGAGGGAGAGGCCCGGGGGTGTTGGGTGTTTCACAAGAGAGAGGTTGGAGTAGGATCTGAAGGACTTCATGTGCCCCAAGTAAGAGCAAAGTCTCCATATCAGCGGGACTGTCTGCAGGGAGGGATGAGACACGTCCCCTCATCCCCACCCCAACACTGGACACACTTTTGCACAAACTCTTATACATACGGGCACTTACTAAATATTTGATTGGAAAAGAAATAATTCTCAAATTCTCCAAGAAAAAAGGAGTTATAAAGATGGAGGGTAGAGAAGGAGAATAGGCCTGTCTATTGAAAGATGCAGCATTTTTTAAAGTTGGGTTTTTTTTTTTAATTTTAAGTAATCTCTACACGCAACGTAGGGCTCAAACTCACAACCCCCAGATCGAGAGTCGCATGCTGCACCGACTGAGCCAGCCAGGTGCCCCTGAAAGATGTGGTATTTGAGGGACAGCTTGGACTCAGAATTGTCCTGCGTCCTCTTTTTTTTTCTCCTCTTGGGAAATTTTTATTTGTTCATTTCTAGCATGAGGATGCTTTCCTCAGTGTCACTGGGGAAGAGGATGGTCCTCCCCTGGACCTGAGTCATGCAGGGCCACCCAATCATAGGCAGAAAGCTAGCCAGGACTGCGCTGAAGATAGCAGTCACATAGCCCCAGCCCAGCTGGCACTGGCCACTGTAGTACACGGAGGAGGTTCCACAGGCTTCCTTGGCAAATGGGGAGTCCAGGCTGATGGGGAAAACCAGCAGGCCCGCAATGGTGGCAGTGGCTAAAATGGCAGGAAAGAACACCAGTGTGTCAGTCAAGGGGTTCTGGACCAATCTCCATCCCTGGACTCACTGATCCACCCTCCCATCCACCCACTCATCCATCAGTCTATTCACTTATATATTGATTCATCACCTTTCCTTTTATCCACCCATTACTCAACTAGCCTTCCACCCAACTGTCCATCTACTGCTCACCAGTCCACTCATCTCTCCATCCCTCTATCCATTCGCTCATCCATCCATCTACCCATCTGCCCACTTAGCCACCTGCACCCCACGCATCCATCCACCCACCTAATCATCTGTCCATCTATCCACCCAACCATCCATCCATTCATCTACCCAACCATCCATCCATTTATCCATCCATCCATCCACCCACCCAATCATCCATCCATCCATCCATCCATCCATCATCCACTGATATATCCATGGATACACCCATAATTTCACCTACCCACTCGCTCATTTGTTAATTCACCAACCCACGTACCCATGCATGCATTCATTCATTGAAACTGTTACAGGTGCTATAGTGGGCACTAATGATACTAAGGAAATGAGCTGGACACCTCCTCACTTTCAAGGCCCTTCCAAAGCAGGAGAATCACATGACCCCAGCTTCCTTTGCTGTTCTTCAACCACATTGGTCTACTTACAGTTCTGTGAACGTGCCTTGCTTGTCTCCATGCTTTTGCCTCTGATGTTCCCATTACCTGGAATCCCCTTCTATATGTGACCAACTCCCATTCGTACTTCCAGACTCAGCACAACTGATTCCTCTTCTGGGAAGACTTCTGTACAACCCCCCCCCCCCCACCCTCCTGGAGTTTTTCCTTGTGTCTTGCGCTCATCCCTATTATGTCAAACACCCCTTGAGTTGTAATCACTTGGTGTGCCCCACACGCACTAGACCCTGTGCAAGCCTAGGACAAGGACTATAGCTCCATCCATTGATTCAACAAATATTTAGCGGACGTCTATTGTGTGCAAAGCACTGTCCCAGGTGCTGGCAATGTCAAAGCAGACATGTCCTCGCCTTCAAGTAGCTGACGTTCTAATGGACAGAGATGAACAATAATCAAGCAGGCAGATACGGTAAGTGCTGTGAAGCATAGAGAACAAAGAATGAGGTAGGAGAATCTCAGGAGAGGGGAGCTCCCGTACCTAGGGTCACAGAAGACCTCACTGAGGCCGTGATATTTGAGCAGAGTAGGGGAGCAAGACCTGTAAGATCTGAGAAACGAGAATTCCAGACAGAGGGAACAAGCATGGTGTATCTGAGCAACAGAAAGCAAGCCATGTGGTTGGATCATGTTGAGCCTGGCAGAAGGGGCGAGAGGTGAGATTGGCGAGGGAATGAGGGTTTAATCAGGCGGAGCCTCACCGGCCATGACGAGGAGTGTGGATTTTACTCCGAGTGTAACAGGAAGTCACTGGAGGGTAGATAAGCCAGTCTGAGGGGCCCGATCTGATTTCAGTCTTAACAGGACCTGTTTGGCCAGCATAGCAGACAGATTCTAGGGGTCAAAGGTGGCAGCAGACAGACATGTGAGGTGGTTATCTCTCTAATCCAGGTGAGAGATGGTGGAGAATTAATTGAATGAGGGTTGCAGTGAAGGCCTGGGCTAGACCATCCAAAGCCTGTGTATGAATTAGAGAAAAGCAACCCTTCTGGGGAGCTGAAGCCCTGCAATTCCACAGCGTAGCAAGTGGCACATAGGCTAGATTTCTGCATCTCTCAGCCCTCAGCTGGGCACCGCTGTGCAGTGCACAACCTGCCCAACTGTGTATGGTGGTCCTGGTAAAGAGGATACAAAGTGGATGGATGTGAGAGAAACAAAGGGCGGGGCAGACTATTAGGACTGGGTTTAGCTAAAGGCAGGAGAGGGTGATGTTAAGCATGCCGTTCCCTCCCCACCATTTCTGGCTTGCCAACAGACCAGGAAGTCTATAATCCTAGGATTTATCTCTGAGAATCAACACAGGAGGCCAGACTCTGCTCACAGGTTCGTTCATTCATTCACTGATTCATTCATTCCACAAACATGGCTGGAATGCTTACGATGTGCCAGTGGATTTACCTGCAGCTGCCTGCACCCCTGGCATTGGGCCACTGCCCCTTCTGAGACACAGCCCTTTGGGGGCCAGGGCCCAGGACAGGAGGAGAAGGCCGACAAGAGCCATCCTCCAAGGAGAATTGCAGCTGAGACCTGTCAGGAAGAAAGAGCAAGGAGAGTGTTGACTGGGACAGGTAGGGGCAGGTGCAGGTGTCTCTGCTTATTGGGTAGCTACTGAATCCTCAAAACCCCAAGAGGTCTGTGCTATTGTCACCCCCCATTTTACATATAAACAAACCGAGGTCCGAGGAGGTGGAGTCATTTGCCTCGGGGCACATAGCGAATTAAGTGGTAGAGCCAGAATTAAAATCCAGACTTACAACCACCATGCCCCACTTTACTGAGTACCTGCTATGTGACAGGATCACCAGGAGAGGCACCAGTGTAATTAAAAGCTCCTTAGAGGTGCCGACTGGGAGTCCTGACCCATTTGGTAACATGCATCATAACTGAGACTTTCAACACCTTAGCTGCGGTTTTTAAATTTAGCGCTTAGAGGGTAGCCGCGTAGCTGTGCGCAGGTTGTACACTGCACAACTCCTGGAGCCGCAGTGGGATCATCATACGTTTGCATATTGATTACAGTTGTTTTCCAGCAGATGGCAGTATAGTGTCCCAAAGAAGGGGAACCTTTTCCTAATTTGTGCTAAGGTACTAAATGGACATGGGGTTGCTTTCAGAATCATCCTGGATGTTTGCTAAAACACAGATAGCCAGACTCTACCCCACACCTACAGAGTCAGAGGCTCCGTGTGGGGTAGGGTAGGCGGTGGGAACCAGAACTTGGCTTTTGTTGTTGTTGCTCTGGTGGATTGAATGGTGAATTGGTGAGCCCAGGTCTCACCTTCCAGGCAAGGTCAGGAATGTCGTCCAGGGACCTGAAGGTTCCACAGCTCTGGTTCCAGCCGTTACCCTGAGGCCAGGAGCAGTAGGTGAGGACGCCAAAGGAGAAGGTGGGGGTCTGGAACCAGACGGGAGAGCAGAGGCTGAGGGCTGAGATACAGGCAAGGGAGAGTCCCAGGGATGCCCACACACTGCCTGCCATCAGGGGGTGTCGAGGACCTAGCAGGCAACAGGCGAGGTTAGTGGTGGAGACTGCCGGGAAGGAGAGAAATGGGCTGGGGAGGGTCTCCCGCTCCCCAAGTCAGGGACCTGGTCCTGTGTTCAGACCCCAGGCAGGTCATCAGCCTCCTTTTGGCCTCGTGATGCAATGGGAGGTGTTAATATCTGGGGAGCGGGGACAGGGCTTTGCGCTAACAGGTTCTGGAAGTAGAATAGCCCCAAATCTTAGAATAAATAATAGTGCTTAAACAGAACTTTGAACACACACTTTCTGCATGGGACGTCATCATCACTGGTCCCGGCAAGGCCCCTCCTGTGTTTCTCTCGTTCATTCATTTGGTCATTCATTCATTCTCTCCACCCATCAAGTCTTGCACTGTCCCAAGGGGCTTCTTCTCCCCAGAGTGGGTACCTTTTTCTAAATCACACACAGACACTGTGTTTCCAGCAACTACCCTGCCCATTAGCTCATGCTGTCTAATCCCGGACCATTGTAATTACTTAATGTGTCTTTTTGTTTGGAGGTATTTTTGCAAAATTGGTATGGCTCAGCATGTTTGTATTTTTCGCTTATGTAAATGACATTATTTTGTATGTTGCATTCTGTTTCCTACTTTGGGCACTAAGCATAACGTTTTTAGGGTTGATCCATGTAACTGTGTATCCCTATTCCATTTAACTCGGTGTGAGTTTCCCAGGGGCAGATCCTGAAACAAGGGTTTGGGTGCAAGTAGTGTACTTTGGAGGCGGCCCCGTGGAGGAAGAAGTGGGATGAGAAGAGAACGCAGCCAGTTAAGAATGTGTTATGAAGCCGGCTGGCCCCAGTGTGACTCCGGGAGATGGCAACCGGCACCCCAGAGTTACCCTTCCCGGGGGCTGAGGGAGGCGTGGATTTTACACAACCAGTTCTCGCCGGCCATTGGTTGAGGGCTGCCCCCAGCAGTGGGTGGCGGCAACGTGCGGGTGACCAAATAGGCTGCAACGGGACCGACACTGTACGGGCAATGAAATGCAGTACAGGTGGAAACCCACTGCTGCGCGGAGACCCCGAGATGCCGAGGGAGAGTGAGCCGAGCCCGGCCGGACCTGCCACCCCGTCGCCTCCACCTGCGGCGTGGTATTATTCCCTTTGCATTTCACCAGCGCTAGCCCTCTGCCCCCGGCAGCTGTGCCGTGAACACCCGTGTGCACGGTCTTACGTGAGAATTTTGTGGGTGCACGCTTTGGAACACCTCGCTGCCTGCGATGGCATGTCTCTGTTTCCTCTGAGTGAGAAATCCCACCTCCTTTCTACATTCTCTCCCTCTGTGCCGGAAGGTGCCCAGGGGCCCGCATGCCCAAACATTAGACTTTGTTCTGTCTCCTCCCGCTTTACAGATGGGAAAGTAGAGGCGCAGAGAGGGTAACAGACTCCCCCAGACTGACCCAGGAAGTCAGTTTGGGTGAGTGAGCTGGAGGAGTGTCTAATAATAACAGCCACTGCTGTCCACATGCTCTCATGGGCCAGGCAATTCACACGCATCGCATAACTCATAGGCTACCTGACGCCCCAGCCACAAGACTAGAGGGCCGGAGTGGGCTCATCTTTGTTGACTGGAGGAGAGCCCACTTGTGGCCCAGGGGTCTGCTGGGCTGCACAGCAGCACAGGAGGGTGGGTGCTATGACCTCCTGTTTTATAAGGGAGGACCCTGAGGCTCAGAGAGGTGTGGGCGACTCAGCTCAAGGACACAGTTGGAAAGGGTGGCCGGGGATTCATACGCAGACCTGGTGACTTGACAGCTGTCCTTGAAAGCCCAGGGTAATGACCCTAACAGTCACCATGCATCGTCCACCTGCTGTGGGCCAGGCACAGGTTTGGGTGGCTCCCTGGGGGAAGGGAAGGGATGTGCCCAGGGTCTTACGGCTGAGGTGTGGGACAGCAGGACTTGAACCTGGGTCTGTCTAATACTTAAACCAGTATTAAGTTGAATACTTAACCATGGCATTTCCCATCTCCTTGCTCGGCTTCATTCACCCCCCCACCTCTACTCTTCCTGCTATCTTCCTCTCCCCAGCTCTGAGCTTTCTTCTGAGGCAGGGCTGTATATCTGTCCCTCTCTGCCCAGGGGCATCTGTTGCCCACACAAGGCCAGGAGAGCGCCTCTAGCCTGGTGATGGCATCTCCCTATATCTTATTCCAGAGAATTTCATTTCTCTTGCCCTGAGACGACTACCCCCGTTGTGTCTGTGAAAGTCCCAGGTACAAACCGACATTCCAACCATTGATAGCCCAAGCAAATGCTTTCTCTTTGGGGAGGCATACAGGCTTTGAGGCCCCAGAAGTTCAATTGTGGCTATCATATTTATTGTCTGTGTGACCTTGGGCAAGTCAGTTACCCCTTGCGAGCCTCAGTTCTTTTATCGGTGAAACAAGCCTTCTACTAGTGCCTATCTCATGGGTTGTTGGGAGGACTAAATGAGAAAATGTACAGAAGGTGCTTTGTAGAGTGCCCTGCACCTGGTACGTCTTCAATAAATGGTCATAATGATCGTGATGGTGGTGGTGATGGTGATGGTGGTGATGATGTTGACGGTGATGATGGTGATGGTGGTGATGGTGGTGATGATGTGGTGGTGGAGGTGATGTTGGTAGTGGTGGTGATGCCGATGGTGGTGATAATGATGGAGATGATAATGCTGATGGTGGTGATAATGATGGAGATGATGATGATAATGCTGATGGTGGTGATGATGTATGATGGTGCGGATGTGGTGGGGGGTGATGCTGCTGGTGGTGATAGTGGTAATGGTGGCGGCACAGAGGTGGTGGTGATGGTGGTGATAATGAGAAGGAGGTGATGATGATGGTGGCAATGATGTGGAGGTGGTGACGATGGTGATAGTGGTGGCGGTGGTGACTGATGCCAGTAGTATCGGTATTATTCACAGTTGTCTGATGGCTCATAACTAGGATTAGAAGCTACTTCAAACCGATGAAAACCAAATGGAGACCCAGATTGCTCATGCCACTTGCCCAAGATCTCCTGGAAAATCAGGGGAAAACTGGAATCTAAGCCAAGACTCCAGCTCCCAGACTGATAGGCAGAAACACCTTCTCCTCCCCTCAGAACATCCCTACAACTCCCGCTCCCCAATGCCTGTCCCCTTGGCTTGCTCTCAGAGAGGAAGGGGAGCAGATGGGTGGGAAAGACAAGGAAGGAAGGGAAGGGTGCCAGCAGCGGAGGGAGAACCGGTAATTACCCCAGCAGATAGGGAGAGCGAGGTTGGTGGGGCGCAAACCACTCCAAAGGGAAGTTAAGACCCTGCTTCAACCACTGACCAGCAAACGCCCACCGCTACCCCCTTGGTGACCTCTCTACCCCTCCTGGAAGGGTTGGGCAAGACGCCTTTCCCTCCATCTCTACCAGCTCCTCCAACACATGCATCAGCACAAAGAGATTTTATGACCTAGCCTAGCGGTACAAGGGCCTCCCTAGAGTAACCACGCTGCAGTTTTCCAGAGGAATAATGCCAGGTGCTGTGGTGCCTCACATGGTCCCTGGAGACTATCTGGGGTGGCACCTGGACCCAGCCTTAAATGTCACGAAGTCATGGAATGCTGAGGTTAGTCAATTTTCCTTCAAACATCAAGAAGAAAGTCTCTGTTGGAGTAAAGCAGCTCTTTTAAAGCTTATTTATTTTGAGAGAGAGCAAGTGAGCATGAGCCAGGGAGGGGGCAGAGAGAGAGAGAGAGGGGGCAAGAGAGGGAATCTGAGCTAACAGCAAAGAGCCTGATGAGGGCCTCGAACCCACAAACTGGGAGATCATGACCCGAGCTGATGTCGGATGCGTAACCGACTGAGCCACCCAGGTGCCCCGAGTTAAAAAAGAAATTATTAAAAAAATGATGGGGAGCCTTGAACAGGCAACAGAGTCCAGTGAGAATTTAGGAATGTGGTTGGGTTTCCTCGTATTGGCGGTTTTCTTCTATGTTTTGCTGTGATACTGGTTGTCCATTAGGAACTCACATGTATTTTGATGAACAACTGAATTAAAGTCCAGTCTTATTTAAATAATAAGAGAGGCGGCTGGATGAGGAGGCTGAGGGGAGAAGGTGGTTTGCTAATAAGAACACTACTTAGATGACTGGAAGTGAGGCCCAGCAGGGCTGAGCCGGCTCAAGGGCACCGTGGTCAAAGCAGAGCTGTCCACCAAGCCAAGGGCACCTACACAGACGCCCCAGGGCTGGTGCTTTTCAACCTTGGGTCTCACTTTGGGCTCTAAGCCCGGCCAGCACTTTAAATGTGGCATGACTCTTGGGCTTGGAGGCTGGCCAGTCACTCTATCACTTCCCAGCTCTATGACCTGGGGTAAGTCACTCCATTGCTCCGGGCCTCAGTTTCTCCATCTATAAAAGCAGATTGGACATCCCAGAGGGTAGGGAGCATTGGGTTCAATCACTGAGCAGGGTGATGTTCTAGAAAGAAACGGACAGACCATCTTCCCCTTCCCAACACTATGACCTTGGGGAGGCCATCCCACCTCTCTGGATAAGGGGGTAGGAGTTATTATGAAAGTTCAAGGGGATAAAATGCATGTGTGTGCCTTTCAGGGGAGGGAGAGAGAAGCTGGGGCAGGTAGGTCAGGGTCACAATGCATAGACTTTTTATTCCTAGGATTAGCAAAACCTCGTGGCCGTCCGCCAGCAAGTGAGATGCAGCCCCTTGAGTGAGGGAGAGTGGATTTTTTTAATCCTGCACCAAAATCAGCCTCTCCTGTGGGTTTGGCAGGATCCTGAGGGGTGTAATTCCAGCCAGGAAGCTGGGGAGCCCAGAACTGCCCAAGGCCCATGATTTTGCCTCTCTCTGGCTGCCCCAGTGGCTCTCCGGGCGTTTCTGACCTTGAAAAGCGTTTTGTTCTCCGGATAATGTGCTCAGTGTCACCTGGGAAAATCACGCCGACCGTCCAGGTGCCCAGAAACCTAAATGAGGCATTATAACCTGAAACCACATCCGGGCAGGCTCCAATTAGTTGGAATCCACCTAAGGGAAGCTTGAAAGGGGCTGAACATTTTCTCCTCCAGCTCAGCATCTAACTGTTGATGACGGTGGAGGATTCTTGAGCGCTATCACAAAGCCCCATTTGAAACACTTTCGGTGCCTTAGGTCATGTAAGCCTCCCGGCCGCTCTATGGCAGGTGCTGTTCCGGGAACTCGCGTTTTTACAGAAGACAAAACGAAGGCTCAGGAAGTAAGTGGCAAGCCCTGCACTCGGGCTCAGGCAATTGGACTCCTGACTCTGGGCCCTAAGCCCAAAGTGATGCTAAAAGGTTAGTTTAAAAGTCAGATACATACCCAGCAGCTTCCTGAGCTGTCCAGGGTTAGGGCTTGGTCAACCCTCCCACCTGATCTGGCCAGAGAGCATGCATGTTCCCAGAGGAGCCACAGCCAGCCATAGCAGGCGGGGCTCTGGGACTCGGGAGGTTAGAGGTGGCTGCTAGTTCCTTGGTATGTCCCCACCGCCAAGTCCCTTTCTTTTCCCTGGCTTTTGTGTCCTTATCTGTTAACCAAAGGGGTTGGTCATTTGTTCACTCAACCTATATGTGCCCAGCCCTGTCTGACCCTCATGGATAGAGCAGTGGACAGAACAGAGTGCCTGCCCTCTAGGAGCTTTGGGTTTTGTGGGCAAGACAGAGAAACAGGAAAGAACAATGTGGTCCGGCCATCCATCCATCCATCCATCCATCTAACAAATATTTATTGGGTGTCTATTATGTTCCAGGAAGCATTTTAGGTGTTGTAGATTTAGTCGTGAGGAAAATAGACAAATCTGTTGTCCTCATGGAGCTTACACTCTAGAAGGAGAACAAGACAGTAAGGATATAAACAAGTCAGCATATAAGATGTCAGTTGTTAATAAATGCCACAGAGAAAAATGGAGCAGGGAAAGGAGATGCCATGTGATTGGAGAGGTCATGGAAAGCCATGAGAAGGTGACCTTTGGGCAAGAACTGAAGGGGGAAGCCAGGTGGGTTTGTGGGAGAGGACTATTCCATGCAGAGGAAGGTGCGGGTGCAAAGGCCCTGTGGTAAGCAGGCGCTTGGCAAGTTTCAGGAAGCCAAGAGGCGGAGGGATGGGGGAGAGTGGAGAGCTTTGTTGGCAGTGAAGATCTTTGTCTTTTAATTTCTGAGTGAGATGCAGAGTCTGTGGATAGGCCTGAGCAGGAGGGTGAGGACCTATCTTGTGTTTTACAGAGATCACTGCAGCTGCTGGGGGGAGAACCAGGGCATAGGGAGAAGAAGGGAGAAGCAGTCAGCACCTTTAGTCAGTCAAGTGAGAGACAATGGTGGATCAGATAGGCAGACAGAGAGGGAGGGAAGGAGAAAGGAGTGGTCAGATGCTGGATCTATATTAAATGTCAAAGGTCAAGCCAACCGGATTTGCTTACAGATTTGACACAAAGTGTGACGATACCTCCAGGGCATCCTCAATACCTTGGGGTGGGGAGCCACAGGAGGGGTAGGTTTCCTAGGGGAGGAAGAGGTATCTAAATGTGATGTAGCCTAGGTCAGGTTTGGGATGTGTATTTTATGAACCCATCAATCAACAGATACAACAGACACGGCTTCAGACCAAGAGAAAGCCCAGGGCAATGTTGGGCTCAAGCACAGAGGAGGGGCACCTGATCCAGCCTGGGGAGCGGAGGGGGGGGCAGGTGATGTCCAGGCTGAGATCTGATGCACCGGTTGGGACTGGGGAGGATCTCGACTCCCACTCCTGTCTCTTTCTCCCAGCTGCCCAGCCGGCTGAGCCAGATTTCTGCTTCTAGTCTAGGCTGCGTTCCAGGTTGGCTGTGTGAGCTTTGGAAAATCCTGCAGTGTAATAGCTCTAAGCCCCAGTTTCCCATTGCAATGGATTGAATGGGTGTGTGCCCTCAAAATTCTTCTGTGGAAATCCTGCCCCACAGGGTCATTGGACTAGGAGGTGGGCCTTTGGGAGGTGATGAGGTCATGAAGGTAGAACTCTCGTGAATGGCATCCTTATAAAATGGTACCTTATAATGGTACCCTTATAAAAGAGGCCCCAGGGAGCTCCCTCACCCCTTCGGCCATGTGAGGACACAGAGAAAAGATGGCCTTCTACGTAGTAGGAAGTGGGCTCTCACCAGACGCCAAATGTGCCTGCATCTAGATCTTGGACTTCCCAGCCTCCAGCACTGAAAAATTTATTTATAAGCCTCTCAGTCTGTGACGCTTTTTTCTAGCGACCTGAGAAGACCAAGATACCCACCCTCAGAAGGATGGCCATGTCCTAGACCAATGGGACTTACCTTTGGGAGGTGACAGAGTCCTTTGAAAATGGGATTTAAAACTATGGATGCAAGGGTGCCTGGGTGGCTGTGTCAGTTAAGCATCCGACTTCAGCTCAGGTCACGATCCCATGGTTCCTGGGTTTGAGCCCCACTTGGGCTCTCCACTCTTGGAACAGAGCCTGCTTTGGCTCCTCTGTCTCCCTCTCTCTCTGCCCAGCTCGTGCTCTCTCTCTCCCCAAAATAAACATTTAAAAAATATATTTAAAAATAATTTTAAAAAACTATGGAATGCATTCCCCGTGCAGCCTTGTGTACACACACACACACACACACACACACACACACGTTATTTCAGGGGCTCATGGACCCCTGAAGCCCATTATGGCCTCTGGACAAGACTTTCCCCTCTCCCCCCTCCAGATTCTTCCCTCCAGACTCACCACACTTCAGGTCAAAACTCTCCAATGTGGCCTCTTCTGCTCAGGCTCCAGCTTTGAACAGAAGTCTATGACCCTGTAAAATGTTCCCTTTGAAGGAAACATTCAGGTTGGTGAATAAAGCCCAGGTGGGTGATAAGCTGGTGTGGGGGGTGTGTGTGTGTGCTCCTTAAATCAATAGGCTTTCACTCCGGGCTGCTGGAGGGGCTGGACAAGGAGGGAAAAGCCAACCACAAATCGGAATGGGGTATGGGTATGGTGTTTCCTGGGTAGGAGAAGGCATGAATAGGGATTAACTGATCTACAATTAAACAGCAGTTGTTGAAATTCGTGGCACTGTGCTTTCCCTTCTGCTTTGGTAATTCTAGTCCATGGAACAGGCTTACATATTTCCCTGGGACCTGAGGATCTTCGCTATAGCCTGTGAACTTCCAGAAAGTGGGCACTGGATCCGAAAATCTTTATCTCCAGCATCTACCTTAAGATTTCACACAGAGTAGGTGCTGGTCTTGTCTTTTGCTGTAAGACAATCGTAATTCAAACTGGCTCAAGTAGAAATGAGAAATTTATTGGCTTCCATAACTGACATTTTAATGTTACAGCTTTAGGCACAGCTGGATCCAGGTGAATAAGCAATATCTTCAGGACTTCTCGCTCCCCCATCTCTCAGCTCTGTTTTCTGCTGAGTTGGCTTCACTCACAGGCAGATTCTCTCTGGCTTCTGGCTTCTGGCTTCTGGCTGGCCTTCTGAGGCCAAAGGAAAGCAATTCCAGAGAAAAGAAAGCTTCTCTTTATACAGAGTGGCAGCAAGTGTTGTGATGAACTCTTGTGGGGCAAGCTTAGGTTACATGCCCACCCATGAACCATTCATTGTGGCCAGGAAGGTGGGTTGTTCTGATTGGCCAGACTTAAGTCCTGTGCCTTAGGATTGGGGGCAGGGGGTTGGGGACTGGTGACATGGTAGCCATGTCACAAGGTTCAACCCCCTGGGATGACATGGACTAAAGGTGGCGGATGGGGTGGTTTCTAGGAGGAAAACTAAGGTTAGCAGAGGATGTGGGATGGATGCTGGGCAGGTGAGAAAAAGAGATATCGCTCTAATGCTGTAAATGCTACCATGACAAACAGGGACACACTGGCTCGTGCTAGAGGAAGCATGAGGGTCCAGAAAATTAAGTGCAGAAAATGTGAGTGAGGCCTGAGGCCGAGGTTAAGTCCCAGCTCTGCCACCTGCACTTAGTGTGACATTGGTCAGGGCATCTCTGCCTCTCTGGACCTCAGTTTCTTTATCCGTAAGATGGGCACATCTGGAGTTGATTATTGCTAGGGATTTCCCACTCATTCAGTCACTCAGTTCTTCATTTGTTTCTTTCTCTTTTTTAATATTTATTTTTGAGAGAGAGCGAGAGAGAGAGAGCACAAGCAAGGGAAAGACAGAGAGAGAAAGGGAGACACAGAATCCGAAGCAGGCTCCAGGCTCTGAGCTGTCCGCACAGAGCCCAACGTGGGGCTCGAACTCACAAACTGTGAGATCGTGACCTGAGCCAAAGTCAGACGCTCAAGCAACTAAGCCACCCAGGCGCCCCTTCATTTTTTTCTTTCAATCAATATTTGTTGAAAGGCTTTGGAGTTAGGGAAAACTGGATCTGAATCCCAGTTCTGATGCTTATTGGCTGTATCAGGCTTGACAGATACACCTTTTCAGGCGTACTCAGCTGTGTCCTTCAGAGCCCCCCAGCCACACTAGCCGCAATCCGGCCTCTGCTCGCCTCTCCCTGCAAGCAGTCGGGGTCCCTTGCTGCAGCCACTTGACCAGCTCAGCCTGCAGTGCCTGCAGTGGCCTGAGGACTGGGCCAGCCTCCCCAAATCCCCAGCTGTCGTCCAAGCTGATGTGACCAGACCGTCGGCAGTGGGGGCTCGGGTGCCTCCCCTTGCAGACTCAGGTACAGCTCTGGGTGGGAAACTGGCTTCCCTCATGGCTGCCCAGAGGCACAGGTGACACAACCCAGAAGTGAGAAGCAATTGGACCCAACCGTGACCGACGGCAGATAGGAGATGGGATGTGTCAGTGCGTGCATGTCTTGCCTTTGGTCCCTGCAGTAGTTCACGTGGCCTCTCTGGAGAGGCCCTGAGTGCTGGACCTCCCGGCTGGCTGTGTTTTCATGAGAGGCTCTAGTCAACTTCTCATGTGCTGTATGTGCTCACGCTCTTTCGTCGCCTCAGAGTCCCTTTCCTTCACTTTCGTTGGGTTGGGATTACGCTCCCAGCTAAAGCATTAGCAAGAAACTTTTGTCTCGGGCTCTGTTTTCCAGGGAACCCAGACTGAGATACCATAGCTGTGTGACCTTGAGCAATTTACTTAACCTCTCTGAGCTTCAGATCCTCGCATCTATAAAAGAGAGGGAACAATAAAGCATCTCTTACAGGATTGTTGAGACAGCCGCAGGCTAAGTGCTCGGCTCAGTAAGTGACAGTTTCCATTTGTATCCTTGCTGGGAACCAGGCGCTGGGTCATGTCATGTGAAAACAGTTATTCAACATTCAACTCCGTGGATATTTCTTGTGTGTCAACTTTGTGCTAGTCTCTGCTCCCAAGGAGCTCACGGGATGTAATTGGCAGGGATGTAATTGGGCAATTATACTACAGTGTTATTAGTGCTTTAGTGGTGGGTGGAAAACTGGGGGGCTGCAGTATGGTAGTCAGGGATGGTAATAAGAGGTGGCTCCTTGGAGGAGGTGATATTAAAGCTAAGATCTGAAGAATATTTAGTGGTTTCTGATGACGGGCAGGTGAAGGGCCAAGTGTTCCAGACAGAGGACATGGCATGGGCACAGGCCTGGCGTTAAGGGACAACATTTCAAGGAATATACTGGCTCCCACCCTCAAGAAGCAGGCAAACTGCAAGGGAAACAAAATGGGTAAGTGTGAACCAATGAAAATGCATGAATATGGTCTTTGCCAAGGAATATGTGAGTTCTAGAACTATATGGTTCAATATGGTAGCCAGAGCCACATGTGGCTAGATTTAAATTAAAATTAAATAAAATTTAAAATTCAGTTCCTCAGTCGCACTGGCCACATTTTGAGTGCTCAGTAGTCAACTGTGGCTAATGTTGGACGATACAGATCTAAAATATCTCCATCACTGCAGAAAGTTCCATTGGACAGAGCCGCCAGAAAGTCTGAGAACAGAGCTGCCACATCAGGGCAGACTTCCCGGAGGAGGGGACAGAGGAGGAGTACCGGGAGAGTCGCTGGGTGGCACTGTCCTCTATCCCCAGGAACAGAAAAGCCAGGGGTAAAGCCAGCTAGGAGTTGGCTCTGGAAACAGTGCACAACCTGACACCTCTTTGGTCAGGGTATAATCTCTGGGTCTGTGCTGGCTGGCAGCCTCTCACCTGGATTGGAGGACCCAGGAATGCAGGGGGAATCAGCAGAGGAGGGGCTCAACCAGGAAGTCCTCCCGCTCTCAAGGCCAGGAGCATTCTGGGAGTTGTAGTTTGGCATCTCTGGGATGCCCTCAAAGCTTGACGGAGGCAGAAGCGCTGGTGCTGGACCTGGGCTGGGCATCTCTCGGGGGAAAGAGCTGGTCAGGCTGGGGATGGATACCCCCGGGTTGGGGGTTCCTGCAGGTGCTGGCAGGAGGAGGACTGTGTTCTCCCCACTGGTGCTTACATTGTGGGATAGAGAGGTGATGCCAAGATGGAGCACTAAGCTGGCTGGGAGCCAAGAGACATTCAGTTTAATTTTTTTTTAATATTTATTTATTTTTGACAGAGAGAGGGAGAGAGAGCACGAGAGAGCATGAGCGGGGGAGGGGCAGAGAGAGAGGGAGACACAGAATCCAAAGCAGGCTCCAGGCTCCGAGCTGTCAGCACAGAGCCCGACGCGGGGCTCGAACTCACGGACCGTGAGATCATGACCTGAGCCCAAGTCGGATGCTCACCTGACTGAGCCACCCAGGCGCCCCTGAGAGACATTCAGCTTAAACAGAACCCTCAGTCCACACATTCTGGTTAATCAAGATTTGCCCAGGAGAGACAGGAAGTTCCTATAAGGTTGGAGAGGAGAGGTGGCATATGATATGCTATCAGCTGTTGGTCATTTGTGCGTTTAACCCAGTATTTACTGCGCTCAACATTTATTGAGTGCTTACTGTGTGCCAAGCCCTGCTCTAGGCACTGGGAATCAGGAGTGAACAAGAGACAAAAGTCTGTGCCTCCAGGAGGTTTCCAGAAGGGAGCAGACAATAAACAATGAATTGCCTTTGCTTCTAGAACATACACCTGTCCTGTAAAAGCGCTGGATTAAACGTGCATTTTGACAGATTTTAACTTTCAATTCAACCATCCTCTCGTCTCCTACCCCCAGGGGTGGCAGTCATATTTAAAAACCACTGACTTGGGGCCTACCGATGATTGTGTCCAAGACATCCAGATGATAGAGGAGAGTGTCCTAAGGTATTAGATCTTATGGGGCCTCTACCTCAGCATTTTGAGTCAATTAGAGAGTGTTAGGCTGCTCCTTGGTAAGATGGGGGGGGGTGGTCCTAACTTCAAAAGGACTGTTGTGCAAATGGAAAGAGTTAACAGATACGGTGTGTGTCTCCTGCAACAGGGATGTATTTCCTCACACACACACACACACACACACACACACACAAGATGAGGCAAGTGAGCCTCCCGTCAGTTCTTCCAAAGCCACGCAGTGTGATGTCCTTTTTCTCTCTTCTCACCTTTATCGAGGTCTAACTCCTCTTCAATAAATGCACATGATTTTAGGTCCTCCAGTTATTCATGCCCGGTGTATTTCCTTAGGAGACCTTGTCACCAATGCAGTTCAATTTATTTGTGCAATGTCCCACAAGAGCCTGGAGCTTGCCAGCTGCTTAGCCACTGGGTGCCCAGCACCTAGCACGCTGTAGGTGCTTAATAAAGATGTATGGAATGGAAGATAGCGACACAGGTGTTTTCTTGTTTAGGGGCGGCTTCCTACGATTCTCTCAAGTTGTCCAAAAGTCTTCACGGGTCTGGCTTCCCACTGCAACACAATGGCAGCGGCCGTCGCACGCAGTAGGCACCCCCACCCCCCTAATGTGCTGAACAGCTTCCCACACGCCCGAAAAAGGGGCGCAGTTCCCCTGCCCGCCGCGAGGGGGCGCTGGCGCCTCGCGCAGATCCTTCTTGCTCTGGGGCTGGCGCCAGCCGCCGGGATGATTCAAAGGGCGAGTCTTTACCCAGCGCCTCCAGAGTTCCCGGGCTGCCTTAGGCTCTCGGGAGGGCAGGCCCGCCGCGAGCCGGTACCCGTTGCGGGGGATCCCGGCCGGGATCTGGGGGTCTTCCCGGGAACGCGGGCCGGGATCACGAGCACGTTCCAAGCTGCGCGCGGCGGGGTCGCACAGGCAGGCGCGGAGCGCTTCCGGGAGGAGTGTTCTCGCTGCACTCGCGACCTCTGACCCTAGCCTAGGGGCCTGCAGGCGCTCGCGGGTCTGGCCGGCCGCGCTCCGCCCCAGGCCCCTCTGCGCAGGCGCTGCCAGCCGCAGTTCCCATGGCGACGGGGGCGCTTCCCCGCGCGAGGCCCCGCCCCCAGCAGGCTAGGCTGCGCGGGGCCGCGGCGGCGCGGGCAGGTGCCGCGGGCTGCGGGCAGGTGGCGGCGCGGCGCGGGCAGGCGGCGGCGGCTGCAGGGTAGGTTGTGCGGCGGCCGCCGGCGGTGGAGGCGGGCTGTCTGCCCCCAGTCCCTCGCCCGCGGAGGGGCTGGGGAGGCGGCGGTGGGCGATGGCCGCCAAGTTTCTGCTCGGCTGAGGCCCCGGGAGAAAAGTTGGCAAAGTTGGCCCGGGAAGAGGTGGGGACCCGGTGGATCTCCCCTGGCTCCGGGTCTGCGTGGAGGGAGGATCCCGATTTGGGAGCCGGGGGATCCGTCTCCCGAGACTTGGGAGTGGATCCCGCGGGAAGATCCCGCACAGGGCAGCCAATGGATCCCGCACCACCAGGCTGAAGACTTGGGAGTCGATCCCAGGAGTGGATCGGGCACCGGCGGCCTGGGGTCCCTGCCATTCGATCTCCAGCCTGAGGATGGCGGGGGTCAGTGATTGGAGACTGGGAGCTAGTTGATCCCTCTCCCTCTCCCTCTCCACGCTTGTCCGAGCCGTGGCAGTGGATCCTGAGAGGAAATCTTGTAGCCGGGAGCTGGGGGATCGCCGGAGATCCGGGGCACCCAGTCTGGAGCGGCTAGGATCTGGACGTCCGTGCGGGTTGGAGGCCCGGAGGTGGGCACTGGGGAACGGGAGTGTCCGCGAGGCCGAGCCCGGGGCGAGAGGATTCTGCGGGCAGCGGGGGCGTTGGAGAGAGCCGCGCGCGGGGCCCCTCGGGCGCCGGGGCTCCGGACGCGCCCTCCCCGCGGGGCCTGCGCTCCCCTCCGCGCGCCTTCCCGGGGCTGAGGCGCCCTGATGGGATTAAGGCTCAGCCCCCCTGCTCCTAGGCTGGCTCGGAAGGCCCTCATCTTGCTGGTGGCGCCGCCCGGAGCCACAGGCGGGGCTCTTGGGAAGGGAAGTAGCCCGTTGACCCCCACCCGAGCCCGACCTCTCCACACCCTTCTGGCACACACTCGCTTCGGAGCCGGGGCGCCGCGCCCTGAAACCCGCTCGCGTCCTGTAGCGGGGTGCGTGACCTCCGCGCGCCGCCTAGGTGGCCTGGGCTTCCTGCCGGCCGGCGCTGAACTTTCTCTACCCAGGAGCAGCCATTACCTTTTGGAAGGGAAAGGGCTGTACCTGTTGCACAAAGGAAGAGCGTTTTCTTTGCAGCTTCTTTGTGACCTTGGGAAAAACACTTAACCTCTCTGAGCCCCGTCTCCCCTTGGAGCAAAATGGGGTAGGATTGGGAGGGGGATCAAAGTCTTCTGAGTGGCCGGCGGGATTAATAGGTGTGATCGGTATGAGACAGGGACTCTGTAATTAATAAGTGGGCTCTTATTCTGTGGCCATTTCTTTCCCGTGCCCCATTCCCTGTACTTCCCATACAGTATCCCAAGGGAAGCTCCAGAAAGGCAGCTTGCTGTCTTTTTAAACTGCAGGATTAGAGAGATGGTTAACTTGGTCTTTGCTCCAAAGGGGTTTATTGCCCCTCTGATCTCCCTCGCAGAGAGAGAAGCTCTGGAGTTTGGCTAATCGGTAACCAGGGCATTTGGACGAGGCTTCTCCCTTAGCTCAGCTTTCCCCTTTCCCAATCCATGGAGGCTCCTGGACAAACACGCATTCACCTCTAGACACTGGCTTCTCATCCCTGGGACGGTTCCCAAGGGAGTTGTGTAGACACCAGTGCCCTCTTGGTGGTTCTAAGGGGAATCCTTTTTAAAGGATTTGCGTGCTTGACGAGGGCGCGGTTACCCAAGAGAAGTGCCAGGTTCCTGTGCTGGACACACGAGGCCGCTGATTCAGTCAACCAGTGTGTGTATTTGAGTACCTACTATGTGGCAGACACAGGGCAAGTTAGGATCTGCCCTCCTGGCATTACATTCTAGCTGTGGCCCTGAGGCAGCCGTGCTGATTCTTGATGTTGGGGTTGCAACCACACCCCAGATTCTGAAGGTGGAGGACCCCACCTTGGAGGTACCGGGGGCTTTTACTCAAGGCTGACCTTGGCAGGAAAATGGAACAGGCCACTGTCTGATCCTGAACATATATTCCCTCGCACCATCTCCAGAATACATCTCTTGACCAATTCAGAAAAAGAACCCCAGAGGAGTATTTCAGATATACTTCATTCATTCATTCATTCATTCATTCATTCATTCGTGCGTGCATGCATACGTGCAATAAATATTTCAAGACATTGTGTCAAAGAGGAGGCTAGCAGTCATAACCTTGAGGGGTAAAGCCTGGTGAAAAGAGGCAATTGTCTGGAGGGGAGAGCTCTGATAATAAGCAGAGGGGGTGATGCCTGCCTTCTGGCATGCAGCGGAATGGGGGTCAGGGGGGTTAGTTTCTTGGAGAACTTGCCAGCAGGACGAGGATGGTGTTATGGGCCAGAAAAAGGGAACAGAACGGCCTGAAAACACAGGAGGGAGCATGGGGTATTGGCAGGAGATGCTGGCCGAGGCCAGGTTCACTATTCCCAGGGGTTTGGACTTTATTCCAGGGCTGCGGGGTGCTGTGGATGTTTCTCTGTAGGAGGGGCATGGAGTCAGATGTGTGTTTTGGGAAGCTTGCTCTGCTTTTCTGAGGAGGCTGAGAGACCAGTGAAAGTGCTAGAAAAATCCAGATGAGAGGTGGTCGTTGTCTGAACTTGCATAGAGACATTGGTCAGGATTCTATTTAGGGAGCCACTCGGTTGCAGACCCCTTCCTGGAGGCGTAGCAGCTGGGTAGGCTTTCTGAGTGCCCCTTGCCTGCCTGCCCAGGGATGGACATAAACATCCAGGTCCTTGGGACTTCACACTTGAACTCACCACCTTCCTGTGTGAGGGAACAGGGCTCGTTATTCCCATTTCATAGATGCGGGAATCAATAATGTGGCAAGGTCTTTGCCAGTCACTGTGGCAGAGTAGGGATTTGAACTTGCAACTTGTGGATGTTCGGAGTCTGTGAGGTTGAGTACAGAAGCCTCAGGGTGGTGAGGTTGAGTCAGGGTGCAGCAGGGGTAAACCCAGGGAGGCTTCCAGGAGGAGACAGGGATAGAAAGGAGGGAGAGGGGAGGATTACTGGGGGCAAACCCTGGTCGGGCCTTTCCCGGCTGTGGTCTGGGACATCGTTCTTGTTTCGAGACCTAACTTCCTCATCTGTAAAATGGGCTCATGATAAGCTACTCCCCTCACTCCGAAGGGTTGTTCTGTGAGTTCAACGAGGCAGTACATGGAAGTGCCAGGCACAGTGTCTGCACCGGTCCGTGCTCACTAAGTCATGGGTATGATTATTATCTTTATAGCTTGTCATCGGGATGTGTTTCAGGCAGGCAGCGCCTCTCCCAACCTGGTGGGGGGGGGGGGAGGTGGGGGGCAGGGCAGCCACAGGTGACACTTGAGCTGAGTCTTGAAGGATGAGTAGGAGGCAAAGAGAAGACATTCCAAGCAGGAGGAGCAGCAAGCAAAGGCATAGCTTAAGCAGACAATCGCATGCTAATTGCTATGCCCAGAACACAGAGTGTGCTGAATAAATGAATGAAAGACCATCGGCAACAAAAAATTCTCTTTACACCCCCGGCCACTCCCTAAGTATTCAAGCAGGAAGGCTTTGCCAGCTTTGGGATATAAAAGAGGGCAGGAAGATCACTGTCTAGGAGTTCAATATTCCTTGCCCCACTCACCTATCTGTATAGAAGTGTGACCCCAGACAAGCCACTTCCCTCTTAGAACCTCAGTTTATTCCTCTGTGAAATGGGATGATTGGAGAGAATGTAAGTAAACCACAGAACACATCAGAATACTTGCTGTTCACTGAACCCTTCCTGTGTGCCAGGCTCTGGGCTAAACTCTTTGTTCTTTTTTTATTTTTCACGACAAACCTGGGCGATGCCTGTTTTGGGGACCCTTGATTTTGCAGTTTTTGAAAGTGAGCCTTGGGGGAGTCCTATCCACTCCCGCTACTCAAACTCTTTTATTTATTTATTTACCAAAAATATTTTAATGTTTACTTTTGGGAGAGAGAGAGAGAGTGAGAGTGCGCGCGTGCAGGCTCATGCAAGTGGGGGAGGGGCAGAGAGAGGGAGACAGAATCCAAAGCAGGATCTAGGCTCTCAGCTGTCAGCACAGAGACTGACGTGGGGCTGGAACTCACGAACCGCAAGATCACGACCTGAGCCGCAGTCAGATGCTTAACCGACTGAGTCACCCAGGTGCCCCTCGAACTCTTATCATTTAAAAGGATGCTGATACACTGTTTCAGTTGAGGGACACACAAACACATGCACGCACATTTTTTTCCTTTGTGTGATGAATATTTTATCGAGCATTGTATGTGGCAGTTCAAAAGAGCTTCTGCCCTCAGGAATCCACTTCTCAGGAATCTGGTCGATCACATGGGAGGAAAAGTGGCAGAGAGGCAAAGGGAGACAGGTATGCAGATGATTATGGATTGACTTCTACAGGGTAGTTATCACTGCTCCCTTTGTTAATTGCTCAGTTAATGGACCTTTGAAATGTACTGTAGCCTTGTCTCCATTATAAATATGTCCTCAAAGCGTGATCTTTGGATATTTGCGTCACTGAGTCAGAAGTGATACACACACATACATTTGCTGCATATATACATTTTTTTGTATTGTGAAAATAACATGTAACACACCAGAAACTTCAAAGATGGCCAAATGCTACTGTTTTAAGTGGCAAGCCAGTCCCCCCTGCCAGCCTTTATCACCCTCTGCTGATTATCTTGAGTTACTTTTATGTTCACTCTGGAGCCACATGGAAGGAATTGACTCTGAGTTCTGCCACATATTGGCTGGGTGACCCTGGGCAGGTGACTTAACCTCTCTGAGCCCCAGTGCCCTCGGTAGTAACCAGGGGTAAATTGTGGGTGGTGAGGGTTGCTGAGCTGAGTAAATGAGAAGGGCCTGGCACATGGTCAGTGCTCCATATGTGTTGATTGCTACTCTTTTCTTGTTACTTGTTGTGGTAGAGGGGTGTTGCCCCCTCCCCCTAGACTTTGTGCTCCAAGAAGGCAGCAACCCTGTCTTCGCTTGTTTCTTCAGCCCACAGTTGTGGAATAAACAAATGAATCAATATGTGTAGACATATTCTTTTAACAATAGCAATTATAAAACAAAGAATTTCATCCATAAATCAAAAATAGATTTGGATATGTTCCCATTTCAGAATGTTTGGACTTACCCTACTCTTAAAAAGCTGAACAACACCCCCAAAGCCTGAAGGTGCTATTAGTTGTTGAACAGATCCTCTGTGGATGGGCATTGGGTTCTTGCTGTGGCACACAGTGGTGTAATCAACATCCCTGTTCCTGTGTCTTTGCACACTTCTTGCATTCCATTGCATTGCAGTCTTGCAGGACAGATTCCAGGATGTGGAGCTGATGGAATAAAGGGTGTTTGGGATGTTGATCTCGCCTGCCCAGTTTCCCTCCTGAGCTGTTGATCTTTTCACATTCCTCCTAAGGCTGTGGGAGAGAGAACCTATTGGCATATATCGGAGGGAGGGAACAGTGGATGACTCTGATTGGTGGCCATGGGAATAACATCTGGCGTGACAGTAGGGAAGGTGATAGTCCCTGCAGGCAGCATACTTTGCAGCCCTTGGGTTTTCATCCAACCTGCGGGGGACCATGTCCTGGAAGATATGTGCCTATTATACACAAAAGTCCACCTGCTTCTCTCTAGAAACATGTGATTTTGCATTGGTCAGGTTTTCGTATGGTAATACCGTGTAACAAGCATCTCTCCTATTGCAGTGGCCTTTAACGGCACACTGTGTGTTCCATGTTCCTGGGTCAACGGATGGCTGAACTGAACTTGACTGGGCTTGGGCGGCCAGGCCGGACATCAGGCTTTGAGTTGGGTGCGTGTCTGCCCTATGTGTCTTCATCTTGATGCCCAGGCTGATGGTGGCAGCCACTTTTTGGTGGTGGACTCAGGAGCTCAGTGGACCCCAGCGGGCCCTCCGAAAGCCTCTACTAGGAACCTGGGGTGTCCCTTCCATCCTTCTTCTGTTGGTCAAAGCAAGTCACATGGCCAAGCCCAACGTCGGGCGGAGAGACGTATACTCCCCCAGTGGAGGCTGAGAGGGAGTGAGTATATATTTTCTGAGCAGTAATAACCTGTCACAGTCAGGTTTCTGACGGGGCAGGATGGAGTCTGGGTGGAGGGTCTGTCCAGAAGCGGGGCGGTGAGAACCGTGGCACATGATTTGTGTGGGATGCATCAGAGCCTAAGGAGACCTGATTAGACTTAATAACCCAGGACAGGAAGTTCACCTCTCTGAGCCTCAGTTTGCTCATCTGGAAAGTGGGAATGATATGCCTTCTCCGGCAGAGCTGCTGTGAGGCTCACACGTGGTATTGGATAAGGAGATGTTTCGTGTCTGTGACATGAGGTGCGAACGTGGGGCATGACTGTCCCAAAGGTGAGTTTTGCTCTGGATTTGGTTTACCATTCCTCAAGCTGTGGTACTTACCAGTGAGGCCCGTGGAGTGGGTGAGCACACTGAGGCCAGGGGGAGCCTCGGAGGGGTCAGGTTCGCATTCACATCCCAGCTCTGCCCCCTGTGGGCCATGTGACCTTCGGCCAGTCTCATTACCTCTCCGAGCCTCAGTTTTCCAGTCTGTAAAGTGGATGTGGGGTCCGTGCTTGTGACCGTTGGGATGAAGTAGAGGAGAAGCACCTGGTGCCTGTGAGCGTGGAGCTGAGGTGGTCCTGCCAGGGGTGGAATGAGGAATTCTGCAGAATTGGCTCTTCCCAATACCCCTTGGGACTATCGCAGGGAATCTGCATTCAGACTGCCTGGGTTCAAATCCCAGCGCCACCACTCTCCAGCTGAGCGAGCGGCTTTGGGCCAGGCAGTTGGCCCCTTTAGGTCTTAGTTTCCTCATGTGTGAAATGGGCATGACACGAGCTCCTGCCTCATTAAAGGGGCTGATACACAGTGCGCGCCATGAATGTACAGGCATCAGCTGTTACCGTCAGTATTATCTCATATTATCGTTAGTCTGCAAAGGCCCAGGGAGTTTGCTTCTGGTCCTGGGGACCCCCAGGGCCTTGGGGGAAGGGAGTGAGGAGAGAGATACTTTTAGGGCCTCTGCTTCTGAGCAAGTGCCCTGGCCCTTCTGCTGCAGCCAGAGGAGGGCTGTCTGTGAATGGGTCCCTGTTCACATGACTTTCTTTCCCCAGGGCAGGCATTACTTGCTGGGGAGGGGCAAGGTGCCTTGCCAACCATGCTGTGCTCCCAAACCTGGGGCAGCCGCAGTCCGGCCAGGAAAGAGGCCTGGAAACTCTTCGTTTAAGAGATATCCACACTGCTGGCGGTGAAGGCACTCAGCAGGCTTCAGGAGCCCATGGCTATGAGTATTCGTGGAGGCCACCCAAGCTAGGCGCAGGGTGACAGGTTACTCTCTCACTCTTTCAGTCATTCACACGATAAACATTGGTCCTATGTGGATCGTGTGCAGGGTCCTGGCTGTGGGGAAACAGGGAGTCTGCTGGGTGTCAGGGGTTGGGTTTCTGCAGGAAACTGGGTGGGGAAGGTAGAGATTCTGGGGTGCCCCACACATGGGATTCTTGTGTGGCCCTGGGCAGGTCACTTCAACTCTCTGAGCGTTTCCTCATCCATGAGGTGAGTCTCAGACCAGGATGTCACCGGAGGTGGGAAAGGACAGCTTTTGACCTGTGTGAGCCAGGTGGCTTCTGCCCGGGCCTCTGTGCCTTCAGAAATTTGGGGTTGATGACTGAGGCTGCCTTTCCTCTACTTGCTGAGACTTGGCCTTTGGGCACACTGATGCTAGTTGTAGTAAAATAAAACCAGTAAGTAGAGAGCATTCATTCCCCCCCTAGGCACCGTGCTCATCAGTGTTTCATTTCATTCTCATGCCCCCATTTTACAGGAGAGACAACTGAGGCTCAGAGAGGGAGTCGCATGCCCAAGGGTCACTACTGGGAAGGGAGGATGCAGCTCTTGTGTCCTGACCCCTGCCCGCTGCTGCCCACCTGGCGATAAAGCAGGACAGAGCGGGACAGTTTGAGAATTCTGTTGCCTCTCCATCATGTCATTGCTGCGTGACTTTGGGCCAATGACTTGGCCCGTCTGAGCCTCATCTGCAGGAAGAAGATGCTAAGATTTTCCGTGTGGGGGTCCTTGTGGGATTGGGTAAGATGACTGTACACTCAGCCTCCTGCATATAGTAGGCACTTGAAACACAGGAGCCCTTCCCCGTACAAGATCAGCTTGGGGTTTTTAAAACAAATGTGTGTGAGTTGCGAAGCCCAGGAATTGCTTTATAAATCACAATGTAAGTCTCTCTTGCTTGGAGTAGCAGCAGAAATAGCGATGGTAGCAATAATGGTAACAACAGCTTGGATGGACTCCTTGTATTCCAGGACACGTGGGACACGTGGGTTTGTACATTACTTTATCTGATCCTTTCCTGTATCCTCTCTTCAGCCTATGGAGAAAGGTGCTGGTGTTGGTCCCATTTTACAGATGAGGAAGCTGAGAGGTGAAGCGCCTTGCCCACAGCTACCAGCTAGTGGCAGGCAGGGAGCACTGGAGCCCCTTTGTGCGTGAATGTCATTGGCGTGTCCCTCCCCCCCCACCCCCCACCACCACTGGGGACCCAGCTGTATTTTCAAAGGCTCCAGGTCAGGCTGCAGCACCCAGCCGACTCTGTTTATATTTATTTTCTTTGTGTGTTGTGGCCTCAGTGACAAAAGGCCTTTCTGGAACTGGCCTGTTTACCTGTGGGGTGGTACGGCACTTGCTGCTGGGGGAAGGAAACCCGGGGGGTGCGGGGCCTCCCAGCAGAAGGGGACGCCAGCGGGCATGTTGGGTACACCGAGGTCACCGTGTGAACTCGCACCTGCTGACCTGCCCGGACGTGAAGCCTGGGCCTTGGTGGGCACTGTGCCCGCTGAGCCCTGCCCTGTGCCCAGGGCCGGGCCGGGGCGTGACTGGTCGGGGAACTCCCAGGGCCCTTTGGCCTGGAAAGCTGCCCAAGATCATTTTAGGCCCCAGCCCTGGAAACTCTTGTCTTTGTTTCTGGAACTGATTGCCTGCATGCTGGGGACTGTGCTTGGCACGTGAGGGCATCCTAGGTCATGGGAGAGAACACAGAGTGTAGGAGCATGGGTTCTGGGCTGGAAATTGGGACTCGGCGTTCCGGGACCAGCTTCTCTGCTGTGTGTCCTCGAGGAGGCCCCTGTCCCTCTCTGGGCCTCTTTCACCAGGAGAGGGGGACCTGGATGGGTAGCTCCCAGAGCCCCTTACTCACTCAGCGTAAGGTAAAAGTGGCAGAGTCTGGATTTGACTTCAGGCCTGCCTCCTGCAAACCCAGACTCCCCCTAATAACACTCAAGACAGCCAGTTGCCTTCTCCCCACCTCCGGCTGACCCCGTGGGAAATCACCTCTCTCCCCTTGGAATGTCCAGCGCCATTCTTTCCTTCTCCTGGGATGGTCGATCATTTCCAGCTTTGCCCTTTGCTAAGTGCCCACTGTGCACCCGGACCCGTGCTGGGCCCTGGGTCTCAGGGCTGCCTGGGACGCGGCCCCTGCCCTCTCCAGGGAGAGAGAAGAGGAGGCAGAGGGTGGTGTGATGGTGAGTGCAGGCAGGGGCCCAAGGGGTGCTGGTCTCCTGGTCCCCCCCTTCTGTCAGCTTTGAAGCCAGACTGTTTCCCGTGACGCACCCAGGAGTTGGATGCGAGAGGAAGTTTTGGGACCAGCAGACGTCAACTTCTTCTTGGAGAGGCGACAGGTGCCCGGTCGCGGTCGGCACTAACTCCGGAAAAGCAGTGACGGTGCCTCCTGGCATCGCCTTCGTCCAGTTGCCTTCGTCACAGCCCCTCTGCTTTTCCTTCTTTCGGTTCATTCAAAAGGGGGTTTTGTTGGAAGTGGGGGGCAGCTTTTGAAAAGCTTCGGAGGCATTTTTGGAGTGCCCAGAAGGCCGGCTGAGCCAGCAGAACAAGTGTGAGCCCTCTGCCCCGGCTTCCATTGGGGTCAGCCGGGCTCCCAGGGGGCTCTCCGGGTGTTCCCCAGTTCCTGTTCCGAGGCCTGAGTCATCCCCAAAGGTGGCTCTCCCGTGGACCTTAGCAGCCCCCTGAAGACACTGCCCAGGTTTGTCACCAGCCAGAGGAGTGGCTTCCCTTCTCTGCCTCAGTGTCTCCACCTGTGAAACGGGGATGCCGACACCTTCCTCCCAGCTTGGCCGGGAGCTCTGAACGAGGTCACTCGTGTGAACGTGGGGTGAACGTGGAGTGGAAGGCGAGTCGGTGTCCATTCTGTCGGGTGAATGGTGATGTTAGGTAAAGCCCCCACTGTGTGCATGTGTCTCTCTGGAGTGCTTCTGGTTTATGGCTGGTGGGTCCTTCTGCCTTATAGGGTGCTCACCTCCACACCTGGCCTGTGGTGGCTTGAGATTACTGCTTGTCAAGTGGCTCTGGTTTCATTTTCCAGATGAATAATTTTTATTCTCTTTTTGTCCTCGTTACAATACATTTACACTGTATACGTTTACATTATAATATGTTTTTCCATTATTGAACGTGTATTTATTGTTAATGTTTATTTATTTATTTTTGAAGAGGGGGTGGGGAGGGACCGAGAGAGGGAAACAGAATCCCAAGCAGACTCCGGGCTGTCGGCGCAGAGTCCGATGCGGGGCTTGTACTCATGAACCGTGAGATCATCACCTTAGCTGAAATCAAGAGTTGGACGCGTAACCGACTGAGCCACCCAGGCGCCCCTCACTGTTGAACATTTAAAATACAGATAAACCAAAAGGAAGGTAGAACTCATGATCCGACTTCTAAGGTAGCCGGTGGTAATAGTTTGAGGAGTGATTTAAAAAAAAAAATTTTTTTTATGTTTTATTTTATACTTGAGAGAGAGAGAGAGAGAGAGAGCATGAGCAGGGGAGGGGCATAGAGAGGGAGACACAGAATCCCAAGCAGGCTCCAGGCTCTGAGCCGTCAGCACAGAGCCCGATGTGGGGCTCAAACCCACGAGCAGTGAGATCATCACCTGAGCCTAAGCTGGACGCCCAACCGACTGAGCCACCCAGGGGCCCCTGAGGAATGATTTTTAGATTTGTCAGACACACGATGCATATGTACATGTGATTGAAAGATGTCAGCACCGTAATCTGGGGGTTCAGAACATTGGCTTTATCCTCAGGTGGATTGGTTCAAATCCGGGCTCTGCGATGTCTTAGCTGTGGGGCCTTAGGCAGGTCACATCCCCTCCCTGAGCCTCAGTTTCTCCTCTGTAAAGTGCGGCTGTGTGAGGATTCAGTGAGTTAATGTATGTGAGGGGATTAGAGGTGCCTGGCAGAGAGCAAATGCATAATTTTTACTAGCTATCATTTTATACGTATGTGTATTTTTTTCTTGTGAGCGGTGAGCGCCTTTCCGGGAAGGTCACAGTCTACAGTTGGTGGATTCGGACATCAGGCTGGGGGACCCCCAGGTCACCTCCTCCAGGGAGTGCCCAGCGGTGCTCAATTTCATTTCAGACGTGGGGGCTGCTCAGAACGGGGGTTGGGCCAGGTGTTTGGGCCCACACAAAGCGCCCTGGATGCTTTTCCAAGCCAGTCCTGATCTTTATCTTTATCTTTATCTTTATCTTTATCTTTATCTTTATCATCTTTATCGCTCAGGGATGTTCCCTGTCCCCACCAGGGCCTGAGCGTTGTCCAAGTTAAAGCGGGCAGATGGTCCCAGTGGGCTGGAAGAGGCCCCTGTAAGATGAGCTCAGCAGGAACCCTTCCTCCTCCTCCTCCTCCTCCTCCTCCTCCTCCTCTTCTGGCTGCAGCTATGGCTTCAGGATGGGCTCAGCCACACCTGGAACAAGAGGCAGGGTCAGGTGGATACCTCTAAGAAGGTCTGAAAACTAAGGAGTCACCTGGACACCAGTGGGACCCGGAGAGCCAGAGAGCGGGTTAATGGTATTCAGAGGTGAGTTTAGGGTTGGTGATACCCATGGAGGGAAGTGATGTCGCCCCTTACTTGCTCTGTGACCAAGGGGAAGTTAGACAACTTGATCTGCCCTCAGTTGCCTGGTCTGTAAAACGGGGCTAATAGGTCTCACCTTATAAAGTTGTTGGGACACAGTGTGTAAAGGCCCCTGGCACAACCAGGCACACAGTTCGTGCTTCCTCCTCCGAATCGTCTTCATTTAGTTATGTTTATAACAAAAATGCTGACTGAGCACATCTGGTGCTAAGATCTTGCTGCGGTCATCACACTGAATCCTTGTAATTAATTGTAGTCGCGGGGCCCATGGGTGGCCCAGTCGGTTGAGCCTCCGACTTGGGCTCAGGTCAGGATCTCACGGTTCGTGGGTTCGAGCCCCGCGTCGGGCTCTGTGCTGACAGCTCAGAGCCTGAAGCCTGCTTCGGATCCTGTGTCTCCCTCTCTCTGTGCCCCTTCCCTGCTTGTGCTCTGTCTCTCTCTCAAAAATAAATAAACATTAAAAGTTTCTTCAAAGAAATAAGACATAATAAATTGTAGTCGCTATTGCCAATAATACTACTGTCTTGCTGTCTGATTCCGTGTTGCTTGGGACTACGTTTAACCAGAGCTCCACACCTTTATCTGTGTGAGAAAACATTCAACACCCAGTAAGTGGTCAATAAAAGTGGTGTCATAGTGGTGACTATTATTTTTGCTGGTGCTCTCGGGAGCTGTTTGTATGAGAGGCAGACAACTCACCCCAACCCAGCGTTTGTAATTTGAAGCACCTGCCTGGGTGGGTCTTCTTCTGGGGCTGATCCTAAAACCACAGCTTGATGTCATTGTTGCCTCCCCCCTAGTAGTGGTCCCCCCAGGCCCTGTTCCCTCACCTCCACTGCTCTGAATGGCCCTTGAATCTTGGGAGTGCCCTTCGGATTCTCCAGATTGAATATTGTACCCATAAAATGCACATCCCAAATCTCTCCCAAATTTGGAAGAGTGTCATCTGGCTGTTGTTGTAGGATGTGGTGCTGAATTTGCACCCAGAAACTGTGTTTTGGAGGGGTGTACCATGGAGGAAGGAGGCTGGCTTGTAGACGGTGTTGGGAGGTCACCTGGCCTTGTGCGCTCCTGGCTTGGGCCATGGCCTGGGTGTCTCCTTGAGCAGGCTGTCATCTTCACGTGCCACTGTTTCCAGAGAGGTTTCTTTGACAAGCTTCTAGGGGGAGAACGATCCTGGAGTATTTCGGCTTCTGGGGTGTCTAGTGTGAGGGGGTAGAGGAAGGGTAGGCGGCTGAACCAGGCCGGGATCCCAGCTGGTCCCTGGGTTTCCCTTCTACTGAAAGCCAAGGTGATGCTAGAGAGAGATGCTAAGCTCTAAGTGTAACTCTGTGGGTGGAACTTATTACAAAAATGATATAGAATTTATTGTAGAGAGTGGCTCTTATTACCAAAAACAATACAGATTTGTGGTAGAACACAAGCAAAACATACGTGCGCAAAACACTCTACAAAAATCAGTCAAAATGTTAACCACCTAGACAGAGACTCCAGTGCTTATAACTAAAAGGGTAAGATTAATGTTTATTGAGCACTTGGTACGTGCTTTACGTGCTCTATCTCATTTCACCCATTCAGAAAACCATATTCATGAGGGATTTGGACTCAGGACGCTGTACTCGTGAACACATGGTCAGAACCACGCAAAGGATCTTGCCATCCGTTGATTCTTCCACCTGCCCTCCATCTACTTTTCCACCCCTTCTTCTATCCATCTTTATATGTACCCATCCATGTTATTCTGTCCACCCACCCATGTACCCACCCACCCATTAACTTACCCATCCAATCTGCTATCAGTGCATACATAGAGCATCCACATATCCACCCTTTCCATCCATATATCCACCCATCCATGTATCTACCCATCCATCCTTTCTTCCACCCATCCATCCAATCATCCATCTATCCATCCATCCACCCACCCATTAATTTATCCACCCATCCATCAGTGCATATGTTGTGTATTCATTTATCCACCCATGTACGCATTCACCCTTTCTTCTGCCCATCCATCCATCCATCCATCCATCCATCCATCCATCCCATGCAATTATCGAGTACCCGTTTGTTTTAGACACCTCTTTACCGAAGACACAACAGGATTCCGTGCCTTTATGGGCCAGACATTCTAGTGGGGAGAAGGAGGTACACGGGCTCATTAAAAGGCAGTTTTAGTTAGTGGTTAAGAGCAATAGTGAAAATAGAAGGTGATGAGAAAAACCAGTATCTGGTTTAGATAGGAATAAGGGAATGGTTCTTTGAGGAGATTAACTCTGAGCTGAGACCTAAAGGTGACAAAGGGGCTATCTGAAGAGCCTAGAGGGAAGTGTTCTGGGCAGAGGGACTGACAGGTGCAAAGGCCCCGAGGCAGGAGCAAGCTGGAAGTGCTGGAAGAACCAAAGGAGCAGAGGAAGCAAGCGGGGAGTTCAGTGCAGGGCGATGTGGGGTTTGTGGTAAGTGTGGAAGCCCATCATGGTGGGATGTGGGTTTGGGTTTTAAAGAGATTCTTCTGGCTGCAGAGCAGTGAACTGACTTGGGGTTGAGGCAGAGTGGAAGCCTGGAGGACAGTGAGGAGGCTGCAGTCTGGCTGGTGGGAGAGGATGGTGGCAGGGGAGTAGAGGGCAGCCCTCCCCGACCCGCCCCTGTCCACTCTTGCCCCTCTCAGCACATAACCCAACTTGCAGTCTGAGGATTCTGTATGCATTTCTCTAGTGTCTGTCTCCTCTCTGGGCCTATGGCCCTCTGGAGGGCAGGAACGTTGTCTCGTTCACCGTCGTGTCCCCAGGACGGTCCCTGGCATACAGGAGGTGCGCTCAATAAATATTTGTCCAGTGAGTGACCGGCGTGTCTCAAAGAAAATCTGGGTGAAAATAACAATGAGTGGAGTGAATGATCGTGGTGTCCAGATAATAACGGCAGCGAGCCTGTGTTGAATGCGCCGTGCTAGGCTCCCGCCTGCCCCCTCGCTGGGCTGTACTGTGGGGAATTTTGGCAGCTCCAGGAGGCCCTGTCACCTGGCGGGCCCTCAGCAAATCCCTGACTGCTTCGCTTTCGGGAAAAGACTTAACCAGCCTGGGTGGGGCAGGCTTGGGCGAGGCCTCTCGGCTGGGTAGGAAGTAGGACTTGTGTGCCTTGAAGACGGAGGTTCAGACTGTGAGCTCTGCTTTTCCCAGCCTGTGACCTTGGGCAGGCCCCACACCCTCCGTGAGCCTCAGTGGTGGTGACAGGTAACCATGCTGCCGTGTGTGGATCCCCTAGGAGACGCCAGACACTGTGGTAACTCACTTCGTTCCCATGGTGGCTCCAGGAAGTAGTAATTCTAGTTGCTCCCATTTTCCAGATGAGAACACTGAGGTCCAGAGAAGCAAAGTCATTAATTAGCCCCTATGGCCACTTGGGAGGTGGCATTTGAACCCACATACAGCTGGTGCTGTGAAGCTCTAACGTTACCAATTCGGTGCTTCCCAAGTTCCAGTCACTCTTGTATCATCTCGAAAATTGTTCTATCTGTGTACCAGCTGGACTGTCTCTCAGTCAACCCTCTTCTTGAACTTGACTCACCTTTTAAAATACCACTTTTATGGAGACATAATTCACATACGATACAATTCATCCATTTGGAGTATACAATTCAAATTACAATTAAAAATAGAAATACCTGGGGTACCTGGGTGGCGCAGTCGGTTAAGCGTCCGACTTCAGCCAGGTCACGATCTCGCGGTCTGTGAGTTCGAGCCCCGCGTCAGGCTCTGATGGCTCAGAGCCTGGAGCCTGTTTCCGATTCTGTGTCTCCCTCTCTCTCTGCCCCTCCCCCGTTCATGCTCCGTCTCTCTCTGTCTCAAAAATAAATAAACGTTAAAAAAAAATTTAAAAAAAAATAGAAATACCTTACAAACTTCCAGTTATAGAATACATAAATCATGGAGGTGAAAAGTACAGCCTAGGGAACATAGTCAATAATATTGTAATAATGTCATTTTGTGACAGGTGGTGACTATACTATGTTGATGAGCACTGAGTGATGTATAGAAGTGTCGAATCATTATGTTTTACACCTGAAACTAATAATACTGTGTGTTAATTATAAAAAAAAAAAAGAAAGAAATACCGTTTGACCCAGCAATTCCACTTCTGGGTATTTATCTGAGGAAAACAAAACCCTAACTCAAAAAGATATCTGCACCCCATGTTCATTGCAGCATTGTTTGCAATAGGTAAGGTATGAAAGCCACTTACTCAGCCGTAAAAGAGAAAGCCATTTGTGACATATTTGGATCTTGACGGCATTATGCTAAGTGAAATAAGTCAGAGAAAGACAAATACGATAGGATTTCACTTCCATGTGGAATCTGAAAAAATCTTCCACTTCTAAACAAACAAAAAAAACACCCAAACTAAGTGCATAGATACAGAAAACAGATTGGTAGTGGCTAGAGGCAGAGGCTTGTGGGGGTTGGGGGGTTGGGGGGGCAGTTAGTCACTAAGAGGGGTGCTTGGGTGGCTCATTCGGTTAAGCATCTGACTCTTGATCTCAGCTCAGGTCATGATCTCCTGGTTCATGGGTTTGAGCCCCATGTTGGGCTCTGTGCTGATGGTGCAGAGCCTGCTTGGGATTCTCTCTCTCTCTCTTCTTCTTCTTCTCTCTCTGCCCCTGCCCCGCTCACATGCTTTGTCTCTCTCAAATAAACCTTTAAAAAGTTGCTAAGAGAATAGATCCTAAAATTTCTCATCACAAGAAAAAAATTTTTTGTAGCTATGTATGGTGATGGATGTTAACTAGAGTTCTCATGGTGGTCATTTTGCAGTATATTGAATCATTATGTTGAACACCTGATTATGTTGAACATGCAATTATGATGTTATATGCCAGTTAGACTTCAGTAAAATAATCAAAGTAAATGCAAAGAAAAAATTTTTTTACAAAGTGTACAATTCAGTGGTTTTTAGTGTATCACAGAGTTCTGCAGCCTTCACCGTGATCAATTTCAGAACAGTGTTACAACCATAAAAAGAAATTCTGTACCTATTTTTTAAGATTTTTATTTTATTTATTCATTAAAAATATTTTTTTTTAATGTTTGTTTATTTTTGAGAGAGAGACAGAGCATGAGCAGGGGAGAGGCAAAGAGAGAGGGAGACACGGAGTCCGAAGCAGGCTCCAGCTCTGAGCTGTCAGTACAGAGCCTGACGCGGGGCTTGAACCCACAAACCGTGAGATCATGACCTGAGCTGAAGTTGGACGCCTGACCGACTGAGCCACCCAGGTGCCCCTTCAGATTTTATTTTTAAGTAATCTCCATGTCGAACGTGGGGCTTGAACCCACAACCCCAAGACCAAGAGTCACATAGTCCCCTGACTGAGCCACCCCAGGTACCCCAAAATTCTGTACCTATTAGCCATCATTCCCTGCTTCCCTCCAATTACCCCAGCCTTGGGTAACCACTAATCTACTTTCTGTTTCTGAGGATTCACCTGTTTTGGGTATTTCACGTAAATGGGGTCATACAATGTGTCATCTTCGCGAGTAGCTTCTTTCACACAGCGTAAGGTTGTCGGATTCACCCTTGTCATAATGTGTACTAGGACTTCATTCCTTTTTTATGGCTGAATAATATTCCCTTGTATGGACGTACCACATTTTGACTTAAAAAATTTTTTTTAATGTTTATTTATTTTTGAGAGACAGAGACAGGCCACGAACAGGGGAGGGGCAGAGAGACAGGGAGACACAGAATGTGAAGCAGGCTCCAAGCTGTCAGCACAGAGTCCGACACGAGGCTTGAGCCCACAAACTGTGAGATCGTGACCTGAGCCGAAGTCAGATGCTTAACCCACTGAGCCACCCAGGTGCCCCGACTCTTTTTTTTTTTTAAACTTAAATAAACATTGTAAAGATGTTTGATGGGCTAGTTATAGTTGATGTAATACACGTGGAAATAGATCATAAAAGAAAGCATATTTAGTAGCGTATCATGTCCCTGCTCTGGTGTACCTGGGACCTTGCCTTCTAAACTGAGGTGAGCTGTGTGCTTGTGTCATTGTTGTATTTGGGAGTGGGTACAACGGGAAGTGGCACTTGTCCCATGAATGAGGAAAGCACATTCCGTTGGGCTCAGTTGTGCCAGCATTGACTGCTCTCGGGCTGCACACCGTCCCTGTCCACATATTGGGTCGAAACACGAGAGGACTGGTTTTGCAGGTCAAACGGCGTTGCAGTATCACAGTTTCATATGGTACGGCCTCCGGATGACCCCACCTGGTGGGCGATGTCGATCCCATTCTCCAGATGAGAAAACTGAGGCTCAGAGAGGGAGGTGAGCCAAGAAACACAGCTGGGATGGAAAGAACTGGGACCCATAGTCCCTGCTCATTTCACTTGGCCTCCCTGGCCTCCCTTGGCACTCGGCAGCGACATTGCTGACTCACTGGCAGAGGAGGTGCACTTTGGTTTATTTACTCAGCAGTTGGGGATGGGTTCCCCTGCACCATCCACGCTCCCCTCGCTGCCGCGTGGCACCGGCGTGCCCAGCAGCCTGTACTGGTGAGGCAGCTGGCCGGGGACTGGACAGGTTTACCAATCTGTGGTCCTGGGGTCCTCCGGCAGCCGGGTCCTCTCTCTCCCCGCCCTGAGCCAGGGGCTTGGCCCTGCCGCAGCCGGGAATGCTGAGCCGGTGCGTCCCCCAGGGGAGGGTTGGTCCCCATTTGGCAACGCCCCATTTGTGGGGCAAGACGACAGAATCCCCAGGGGCGGGCATTGGATCCGGGCCCTAACAAGGCTGTCTGGATTTTCGTGCCTTTCCTTTGGAAGTTTTCCTTTCTAGGGGAAGGAACAAAAGGCTTGAGGTAGATGAGTGTTTCGCTCAAGGTCACATGGCCAGCTAGGAGCCCAGCCGAACAGAGACAAGACCTCAGGATTCCAGCTTCTTAATTCATACTTCTTGCCATGTGACACTCTCCCTGCGTCCCCTCGCTATCCCCCCTCCCCCCCCCACCGTTGTTGGAGAGACCTGTCCATGCTGCCCCCCTCTAGCAGGTGTGAGCTGGCTTGCGGGGGGCGGTTTGCTAAAGCTCCCTAGGTGTCTGGGCGGAGGCCGAACGCCCACCTGCTGCCCGCAAGCCTCGGGCATCCCATGGGTGATGCGGAGAGCCCATCAGGCAGGTTGAAACATGAAGATGCTCTCAACACCCGGCACCGCTGTGGGTAGGGGAATGGCTTTGGGCCCCTTCCCCATCTGTTCCCCTCATGCCAGGATCCACCCCCAGCCTGGTCCGTGGCCATCTGCCTCTGGGTGGGCCTGAGCCTTCTGGGCTGTGCAGGGAAAATGCCACTCACTGCCTTCCTGCCTGCCTTGCTCTGGGTGGACAAAGCCTCGGGGGACCCTGCCAGTTAGAGGTGGGGTGACAGAAATGGGATGAGGCCCACTGGAGTCACAGCCCGGTGAGGATGACCACCGATCCACAGAGAGACCCGAGTTCCGGTCTCGCCTCTGGACAAGTCACATGTGATAGCGATGCCTCCTTCAAAGGGCCGTTGAGGGATCGAGCACATAGTATGGGAGCTCGATAAATGGCTGTGCCACTGGGGAAGAGGATAGAGCGGGGCAGGTGGGGTCTTGTAGCAGACAAGTCTGGGTTCAAGGTCTAGTCTTCACCGCTTGCTGCTTGTGTGACTCCAGGGAAGTTGAATCCTCAGCCTCAGTTTCCGTGTTCGTACAATGGGAACGATTGTAGACTCGCCTTGTGCCAGGCCGTTGTGAGGGCGAACGGACACACTGCCTGTGGAGTTGTTCTTACGCTGGTGCTGGGCATTCTTTGACAGCTGGTGTAAGGACTGTTATTAATGGAATGACAATAATAATGCTTCCACAGTATCAGCATCAAACATATCTGTGTGCATTTATTGGACGATCATGCAACATTGGGGGTGTGTTTCAGCGGGGCTCCTCCTGCGGGGATTTGGGATGAGATGTTTGGCCTAAGGCCAGGGACTCTGTGTCGAGGCCAGTGGCCCGAGTGAGGCTGGTTGGTGGATGGGGGGGGGCGGGCGGGGGGGTTCCACCCCAACTCAATCCCAGAGAATGGTTCCCAGTTCTGGCCTGGAGCCTGTGGGGCAGGAACAGAAAGGCCTGAATGTTTCAGAGATACTCTAACCCTGTGGCTCCCTGGGGGCATCCGTCGTCCCTCACCCCACCTCTGGGGTTCCAGTGGGGCCCAGGGGTCTGGTGCGCTGATTGTTGGGACCAAGGGCTTGGCTTCTCATCCTTAGATTCCCAGGAGGCTGGGGCTGGAGGAGCAGGGGTCGCTGAAGCCCAGAGAGGGCAGAGAGTTGGCCTGTGTCGCCCAGCAAACCAAGGGCAGAGGGCTCTGCGCGGGGACGTCTTACTTCACACCACATTAACCTCTGTCCTCACCGAGTTTGATTTCTGCACTTGCCCGCATGCGGCACGTAGTCTGTTCCTTACTCATAAGCGGCACCTGATACTAAACAAACTACAAGGCCAAAGATTGATCCCCCTGGACCCACATGGTCACGGGGGTGTTCTCCAAGACCTCAGAGCTCCAGCAGGGTACTGAGGGGAATGGTAACACTACCAACCACTGCCGTAACGTGGCTGTTAACACATGGAGCACACGCTGTGAACTGGGCCCTCTGCTGAGCACTTTACACCGATTCACTTCATCATCCCGACGGCCCCGTGAGGCACGTATGATTTTCATACCCATTTTACAGATGAGGCCACTGAGGCACAGACAAGCACGTTAACCCACCTAAGGCCCCCTAGCCAGCATGTGGTTGATCTGGGATGTGAACCCAGGTAAGCTGGGTGCCAAGACCGGGTCCTGGCACCAGGTTTTTTAAAAGAATGTATTTATTTTTAAATTGTGGTGAAAAACATAGTGACAGAAATCTGCCATCTCCATTTTTTTGTGGCATTGAATACATTCACGTGGTCTGGCCACCATCCCACCCTGTGTCTCCAGAACTCTTCATCTTCCAAAATGGAAACTGTACCCTTTAAACCCTAACTCCCCATCCCCCCATCCCCCGCCCCTGGCTACCACCATTCTGCCTATGGTCTCCAGCGATCTGAGTACTTATTCTAGGTGCGTCTGAATCATACAGTATTTGGATTTTGTGGTGGACTTCTTTCACTTGGCATCTTGTCCTCAATGTTCACCCATGTTGCAGCAGGTGTCAGACTCTGCCTGCTTTTTAAGGCCGAATGATATCCCCCCGTGGGCATTGACCGCATCTCGTTCATCCATTCGTGTGTCGATAGACCCCAGAGTTGCTCCCACGCTTGAGCGACTAGACGATGCTACGGTGACCATGGATATACACGTATCTCTCTGGGGCCCTGCTAGCAATTCCTTTGGGTGATACTCACATGTGGGATTGCTGGATCCTGGGACGATTCTATTTTTAATTCTTGGGGGAACCGACATACCGTCCTCCACACAGCTGTGCCGTTTTGTGTTCCCACCAGGGGCATGCAAAGAGTGCCACAGCCACACCAGATCTTGTTCTTTTCTGCTTTGTTGTTGTTGTTGTTGGTTTTTGTTTTCGTTTTTGTTTCTGGAAATATTTTGCACATACCCCCCCCCCCCCCAACCTGATTGTGAACTTTCACGGGACATACCCAGGGCCCCATAAAGGGCTGACCTGGGTTAGATGCTAAGGAAATAATATGCCCTGACCCAGGGCATGCTCCGGCATGTGTCATTTTAGGAAGAAATGCATCAGGCCTGGGTCTTAATTCTTCCAGGATTCTCTCCAGGCACGATGGACCCAGCTCCCGGCTCACTGGGCAAGAAGTAGCCACTGAGTACCCAGGACTTGGCTGTTTGGAAGAAACCTTCCAGGGAGCTTTAAATAATATAGGTGCTGGCTCTCTGGTCTAGAGGCTCCACACTCTGGGTCTGGGTGGGGCCTGAGCATCTGTATTAAAATAGAAATCCATCCCCCCAGGTGATTCTTATAGGCACCTGGCCCAAGAGGCCTGGCCATGTAACATATTCCTTGACCGCCTAGAGCTCAGGGATTTATCACAGATGTGTGTGTGTCTACATCTGTGCTTGAGCGAGTGAGTGAATGAATGTATGAGTCAGTGAGTGAATGAATGAATGAGTGCCGAGGCCCTCAAGCTCTGTCATTCACACACCATCCTGATTTTTGCTGTGTGCCTCCCGTGTTATTATTCGCCTGATGTTTTAATAGCATAAAATATTAATACTTTGTGTCGTTATTGTATATGGGAAAAAGCAGCATCTCTGGACATCACTAGAAGTTTACTTTGAGAATACAAAGGCGGGGTGCCTGGGAGGCTCAGTTGGTTGAGGTCCGACTCTGGATTTCAGCTCAGGTTGATTCCAAGGTTGAGGGATCGAACCTCGTGTCGGGCTTCGCGATGAGTGTGGAGCCTGCTTGGGATTCTCTCTCTCTCTCTCTCTCTCTCTCTCTCTCTCTCTCTCTCTCTCCCCCTCCCTCCCTCCACCCTTGTTCCCCGTTCATGCTGGCTTTCTCTCTCTAAAATAAAAAATAAATTAAAAAATTAAAAAAAAAGAATACAGACAAAGGAAAGCAGACAGTGTCTTCAGGTTCCAACTACATAAATGCTGCCATCCCTTATGGATTTTGAGCTGGAAGCCTTGCTCTCTGTTAAAAAGGGCAATGAGCAAGTGTTGCAGAAGGTGTTAAGTACAGTGTAGACCCAGTAGAGACTTTCTCCTGGCTGGACCGATTTTTCTTCTGTGAGTCAGTGCTATTTAACGTCCAGCCCTGGGACTGCATGCCTGCCGTGCTTTGTAAATGCAGAGTCAGGCAGTGAGGGTGTGAGGTAGGGAGCCTGGTGGGTGACAGGGAGTGTGGGTCCTGGCGGGCAAGGCCACTTTCTTGCATGGTCATCGCTGGAACTTCCCTGTAGCCCAAGTCTGGGGCATCCCTCCTCCCACAGTGGCCCCAGAAACTCAGAGGACCAAAGCATTTATCTACAGGTTCATTGAGCTGAGACAGGTCCCTGCCAAAGAGGTCAAGCTCTTGGTCAGGTGCAGAGCCCAGAGGGTATAGGCCTGGCCCCTGGGGGAGTCAGGGGAGGAGAGGGAGCCTCTTCTGCAGGGCCCGAGCCCTTGTGGGATGGGGATCAGCATCCTGGCTCCTCGGATCTCCAGTGGGGAGGCCAGCAGTCTGCCTGCCGGTCCCTGCCTCTCCTTGGAGCATGACCTTGAGTGAGTCCCTTGACTTCTGAGCCTCCCTTGGTGCATCTGTCAAATGAATTCATTTGGAAAATACCACTGGATGGCTGCTGTGGGCCAGTTTCTGAGCTGTTTGCTGCAGGGAACCTGGCAGCCAAGATTCCTTCTCTCTGGGAGTTTATGAGCTGAAAGAGGGGTCAGAACCTTGCAAGGCAGGGCGGGGGTCGGGGAGAGGAGCAGGATACTTGGAAGAAAGTCTGGGGCATGTAGTTTCTCTGAGGGGTCGGCTCAGTCTTTTCTGAGTATACAAATAATCGCAATCTGGGTGACTTAAAACAGCAGAAATTTATTCTGTCCTGCTCTGGAGGCTGGCAGTTCAAAATCAAGGTTTCCAAGGGGCTGCACTCCCCCAAAGGTTCTAGGGGAGGACCCTTCCTTCTCGCAGCTTCTGGTGACATCTGGCAATCCTTGGTGTTTCTTGACTTGTATCTGTATATCTGCATCTTCTTTTCTTTCTTTAGTTTATTTGTTTTTGAGAGAGAGAGAGAGAGAGAGAATCTCAAGCAGGCTCCACACTGCCAGTGCAAGCCCGAGGTGGGGCTTGAACCCACGAACTATGAGATCATGACCTGAGCTGAAATCAAGAGTCAGTCGCTCGACCAGCTGAGCCACCCAGGTGCCCCTGCATCTTATTTTCTTTAAAAGATACCAGGGGCGCCTGGGTGGCTCAGTCGGTTAAGTGTCCGGCTTCGGCTCAGGTCATGATCTCACGGTCCGTGAGTTCGAGCCCCACATCGGGCTCTGTGCTGACAGCTCAGAGCCTGGAGCCTGTTTCAGATTCTGTGTCTCCCTCTCTCTCTGACCCTCCCCCATTCATGCTCTGTCTCTCTCTGTCTCAAAAATAAATAAACATTAAAAAAAATAAAAAAAAAGATACCAGTCATTGGATTAGGACCCACCCGAATCCAGTGTGACCTCATTAAGACCTGTTTACATCTACAAAGACCAAATAAGGTCATATTCTAAGATTCCAGGTGGACATAAATTCGGGGGGCGGGGGGACACTGTTCACCCACCACATTGAGGAAGGGCCGTTAATACTAAGACCTAAGGGGCGTCTGGGTGGCTCAGTCGGTTGGGCGTCTGACTTCGGCTCAGGTCATGATCTTGCAGTCTGTGAGTTCAAGCCCCACGTCGGGCTCTGCGCTGACAGCTCAGAGCCTGGAGCCTGCTTCGGATTCTGTCTCTATCTCTCTCTGCCCCTCCCCTGCTCTCACTATGTCTCTTTCTCAAAAATAAAAACAGGAAAAAAAATTAAAAAAAAATACTAAGACCTAAAGGCTGTGTGTTTGGCCAGGGGTGAGGGGGTGGGGAGAGAGTGTCCTTCCAAGCTGAGGGAACAGCATGTGCAAAGGCTTTCCCATTCAACTACAGCAGAGGCCACTGTGAATGGAGCAGAGTCACAAGGGGGCAGTGAGGGCTGAGGGCAGAGAGACTAAGGGACCAGGCACAGAGCCATGGAAAGGGGATGGATTTAATTCTGAGCACCTGTGAAGATTCAGGCAGGGGCACGATGTGATCATCGGAATTCCTTTTACAAAAAGGCCATTAACTACAGCCTGGGAAGGTGCCTGGGGGTGAATGACAGTGTGCATGCTTTAAGGTTTACTCCTGAGCACATTTACCTCCTTTGAGCTTTTTAATCTTCAGACCCCTGGGAGGTAGCTAGGGCAGTACTAATATTCCCTGAGGAAATGGAGATGCAGAGAGGGCAAGCAGGTGTTCCAGGGTCACACAGCTGGGATGAAGAACGCCTGGGGTTCTGTCTTGTGAACAGTCAGTTGTGAGCATTGCTCCTTGTGAAGGTCCTTGGTCCTTGAAAGACAGCTGGGCTTCTGGGGCGGAGGAAATACCCCAGAACAAGGAGCATTCATTTTACACATGTTCCTGCCTGTGCTGAGTTATCTGCCCAGCCAAGGGAAGGTTTAGCTACAGGATGGGGATAAGGTGGCCTCAGCAACTTGTGAGTGTGGAATTCATTCCCTCGGTATCTGTAAGCTGCTATGATCCTCCCCACTCAGAGCTGACCTCCGGAGGAGAAAAAAAGGAGGCAAAGAACAGTAAACACTGATGTGTCCACTAAAGAACATTTTGGAGGGTTGTGATAAAATCTGGGGCCAAGGCCTGAAGTGCCTTGGCAGGGTAATTGCGACCATTCCAGAACCTTCCAGCCGATGTCTCTCTGACTTTGGGATGTATATTGGCATGGAAACGAAACTTTCTTTTTCTTGGGAAGTAAAAATATGTATCTGTTCAGATATAACATTCCAAAGAGTGAACATATCAATTTTCCCCCACTGGGATGTAAAACAAAGATCAGGTGCTGTCTCCCAGGCACTTGAGGATGCGTCCTAACAGACCAGTTTATTTGCTGGATCTGAGATTCCCAGTGTAGCAGCACAAGGCCCCTATTTCCTGCTTTAGTCTCTTGTTTTTTTGTTTTTCTTTTTAGTTCCCCCTTTGTCTCCGTGCTGAGAGCGGGGAGGAAGAAGGAATTACTCTGGAGTACTCTCTTACGGTTGAGGATTTTTCTCCAACTGTGTTTTGAGAAACTGTGGTGTCCTTTCGGACTGTGGCGGGGGGGGGGGGGGGGGGTTGGGGGGAGGGGAAGCTGAGCCAGTCATTGCTGATACCCTCTGCCACCCTGGGTGCAAGATGATCCCCTTCCCCAGCAAGGTGGAGAGATGCTGTGTGTGTGTGTGTGTGTGTGTGTGTGTGTGTGTTTGGGGGTGGGGGGTGTGGAGCAGAGAAGTTAAATTTGGTTCCGGATCTGAGGGCTGGTTTCCTTCCTCTCCTGGTGAAAGGCTCTGTGGAATGAATCACGTCCTCCCTTTAGAGTTCTGGGCCCACAGAATGTCAAGGCCAGGCTGGTGCTGTTGGAGGGACGCCCGCCCAGGGGATGTCAGATGCTGGTTTGCAACTCCATGGAGGGCTTTGGGCTACCCTAAGGGATGACGCCTGTGGCTTCCCTTGAAGTGTAGATTTTCATTTCATTCATTCGTTCATTCATTCATTCATCCACCCATTGCAATCCTAGGTGATGCTCAACTCCCTCCTGGGGGCGGGGCCTTGTGTTAATCACCCGCGCCTTCATTCTTTGTGCACCTTTGTGTGCCTATAACCCTATTCAGGCCCCAGGGACCCATCCATGGGGATGACAGACAAGGGCCCACACCCTAGGGTAGTGGTGGACCAACTTCACCTGTAAAGGACCAGATAGGAAGTATTTTTGGCTTTTGGACCATAAGACATAAGACTCCATCACTACTGCTGACTGCACTTTACTACCCTAAGCAGCCAGGGACGATACGTAACGGAGTGTGTCCTCCAATCATGTTTTATTTATGGACACTGAAATTTGATTTTCATATAATTTTTATGTGCTGTGAAGTACTATTCTTTCCATTTTTTTTTCAATGATTTAAAAATCACTGAGATTTTTAAGCAGAGAACTGAAGGTGGAGTAGGAGGCAACCCCTTGTTGCAAGCAGTGGGAACAGCAAGGGCAAAGGTCCTGAGGTAGGAAGTTTCCGGGGGGAGGCAGGCAGTGGCATGTACAACAAACAGGACAGTTCGTGTGGCTGAAGCACAATGAGTGAAGGGGAGAGTGGTGAGGCCATTTTATTTTTTATTTATTTTGTTATTTTATTTTTTTATTAAAAATTTTTTTAACAATTTATTGAGTTTTGTGAGACAGAGCATGAGTGGGGGAGGGGCAGAGAGAGAGGGACACAGAATCTGAAGCTGGCTCCAGGCTCTGAGCTGTCAGCACAGAGCCCAACGCGGGGCTCAAACTCACGGACTGCGAGATCATGACCTGAGCCGAAGTTGGCCGCTCAACCGACTGAGCCACCCAGGCGCCCCTTTTATTTTATTTGTTTTTAAAGATTATTTCAAAGTTTATTTACTTATTTAGAGAGAGGGAGCGTGAGCAGGGACGGGGCCAGAGAGCATCCCAAGCAGGCTCTGCACGTCGGCACAGAGCCCGACGCAAGGCTCAAACCCCAGAACCGTGAGATCATGACCTGAGTGGAAATAGTCAGATGCTTAACGGACTGAGCCACCCAGGCGCTCCTATGGCCATTTTAGATTTTTGATGAAGACTCCTCCTCTCTGTGCCTCACTTTCCCCATGACGATAATGGCACCTTTGTTAATGAGAGGGAGGCGTAGTACACAGGAGGTGTTTAGGGGACGGTGGCAGCCCGTGACGGCCGCAGTGGTGTGGATGATCACGTTGGCATCTTTCTCTCATGCCCTGGGCCTCACCTCACGTTTTGCCTTCTATGTGGAATGCATCACCTGCTTGGGTGGGGGCTCCCCCACATCAGACCCAGACACGGGGATTCCAGTGCGGATCGTTTGTGTGGGAGGTGGTCGCAGGAGAGTCCACTCAGGGCAAGCCGCGCGGGGCAGGGCAAGAGGCCACTTGTGGGTGTGTTCATCAACAGGTCACCTCAGTGGGCAACAGGGGCTCAGCCCCACCGGAGACCTCCAGGGGCTGTTTAGAACGTGCATCTCAGTTATCACCCCGAGGGTGGGGGAGCTGGGGTATGTATGTGCCAGCTCCTCTCCATCGCTGGCCGGCCGAAGGCTGCTTTGGGGTGTTACCTCCTGGCCGCTTCTGGCCTGTCTTGCACCCAGGCCCCCAGGATAGAGGAAAACCCTTGGGCAGAGTAGGGCTTTTGGAAACTGTTGGGAGTATACAGGGTTGCGAAGGATATGCATCACTGCCCTGGGGTTTTGTGTCTTTTTCAAGATGTCTCCCCTGCAGACACTTCCCTCCGGCAGCTTCTGGTCCTCCCTCCTCTGGTCTCCTATATCCTCTAGCCCCCAGGTAGACCCCCTGGGGCTCTTAATGCTTCAGGGCTCGATGCCGTCCTTCCTTCTTGGTGTGTGCCTTGTTCACTTCTGTATCCACAGGTCTCTGCGAGTAGCAGGTGCTGTGACAGTTGCCTGGTGATGATGAGTTAAGGGTGATAAGCGGGACCCCTGCCCTCACATGCTTGCAGTCCTGCAGGGAGGCGCATGAGTGACAGGTGGCCACAGTTCAGGGAATGAGAGCACCGGGAGCCTGTGTATGAAGTGGCTGGGCATCGGAGCCTTCCAGCTCCCAGACTGGTGCTTCTCACCCCTGGATGAACCCTGACATCCCTCTGGGATTTCTTGAAAAAAAAAAAAAAAAAAAAACCCACGTCTGGGCTCCACCTGCAGAAGTTCTAATCCAGTCCAGCATTGCAACTGGCTGTAAATATTGATCCAGTCCTTCTGGCTTGGGGTGGCGAAGGCCTCTGCATTCGTTTCCTGTGCCTGTTTCAACAAATTGCCACAGACCGCCTGGCTTAAAACAACTGAAGTTTATCCTGTCATAGTTCTGGAGGTCAGACGTTTCACCGTGCAGAAACTGGCTGCTTCCAGAGGCTCTGGGGGGAGAATCCGGTTCCTTGCCTGCTCCAGCCTCAGAGCCAACAGCTCGAGCACCTTCAGGTGGCTCTCTGTGGAAGCTGTCACGTGGCCTTTTCTGTAGGCAAGTCTCCTGTGCTTGCCTCTTACAAGGACACGTATGATTGCATTTAGGGCCCATCTGGATAATCCAGGCTGTTCCTCCCCTCTCAAGATCTTTAAGTCTATCTGCGAAGGTGCTTTTCCCACATTGTAGTGGGGATCCTTCTTCGAGGGATTAGCACGTGAATACTTTCTTTTTTTTTTTTTTTAATGTTTGTTTATTTTTGAGAGAGAGGGAAAGACTGAGCATGAGCAGGGGAGGGGTGGAGAGAGAGGGAGACACAGAATCCGAAACAGGATCCAGGTTCTGAGCTGTCAGCACAGAGCCCGATGCGGGGCTCGAACCCACGAACCGTGAAATTATGACCTGAGCCGAAGTCGGATGCTTAACCGACTGAGCCACCCAGGCGCCCCTCTGCAGTCATTCTTTAGGTCCTGGGAACAGCTCTCCTGAGCCCCCAGCCTGTATAGGCATTCCCCAACAGGCTGTCGTCCCGACTCCTGCAGGGCTGGGCTCCTCTGTGCTGTACAAGTGGGGAAACTGAGGCACAGAGCAGGAGAGTGATTTTTTTTTTTCTGAAGCTGAGCCTGGATCTGAGCCTGACCTCATGGCCTCTGAACCCCAAGTCGTGTTAGTCTTTGCTCCACTTGCCCGGGGCAGGAGAGGGATGTGTCGCAGCCAGACGTGGACAGCCAGCCCTGCTCTGCCCAGCTCAGCGTCATCTGCTGGTCCCAGGACGGATCAAGACTCCCCCGACCAGCTCCAGCCCAGGATGTGGGAGCACTTTGTTATTTTTAGGGTGTCTCTGTTCCGAACGCTCTTGATGGGGAGGATTCCCTTTTCTCCTTCATGTGATCCTTTGGGAAGAAAGTCACTGTTTATGGCAGTCGTTTAAAACTGGTCTTCGGGGCAGTTTAACTCACCTGAGAATTGCGGTCAGGCATCGGACCCAAAGAGGGAAGGGAGCTACTTTGCACTGGGCACCGTACTGAGGCTCTCCAGGTCTGGTTGGACTTGGCACCATTATCCCCATTTCACAGGCAAGAAACTGAGGCTTGGCGAGAGGGAGTGACTCATAAGGCCATGCAACTAGTAAGTGGTGGAGTCAGGATTTGAACCCAGATCTCTGACTCCCGGCGCTTTGGGCTGGTGTTGCATTAGCAGGCCCAGTACACTCACTGCTTCCACGCTGTGGGGGGGTTTGAATTGGTGTTTTCCGGGGTCCCTTCGGTTCTGACTCCCCTTGGCTTCATGTCGTGGGGGGTGGTTTCATGCTCTTCCTCCCTTCTGTGTGGATGGTCCCAAGTCACATTGTCTCTCCTCTTTATCCCCCACCCACTGTCACCTACTGGGTCCAGGCCACCCCATCTCCCACCGGGACGTGGCAGCCGGCTCCTCTTTGGTTCCCGGCCGCCACTCTTGCCCTCCACAGTTTATTCTCCACGGGATGCCCTGCGTGAGCTTCCAGAAAGGTCACTAAAGCCCTCCAGTGACTTCCAGCCCCATGTAGGAGCCGACCCACACTCCTCGGGGGAGGCTCTCTGCCTGACACAGCTCCCGCCGCTTTTCAAAATGACTTTTCCTTGCACGGCCCTGCCTCCCAGGCTTTCTTTCTGGAACACTCTTTCTTTCCCTGGCTGTTTGCATGGCAGGCTCTTTTAGGTCTCAGCTCCGATGTCACCTCCTCAGAGAGTCCTCCTCGTTTGCCCTGCTGCCACCCCAACCCCTGATTCTTACCACATAGTCCTGTGGCCATCTCCCTGATGGTCCAAGCAGCACCCGGCACATAGTAGGTGCATAATTAATGCATATTTGTTATTGACTGGTGCTGGTGAGGAAGTCCAGGTTCAAGTGTGGACCGGCTTCCTTGGATGTCAACTCACATCTGCTCCCGGAGCTCAGTCTCTTTGCTGGTGTAACAAGGGATCTTGGGCTGTGTGGTCTTTAAAATGGAAGATTCTGGGCCTCCAGGCCCCAGGAATTCAGGGCTGGTGAGGACTCATGGGGGACACACTGGCCCCAGGCAAGAGTGTGGGAGGAAGGCTGACCCTGCACCACAGGAAAGGGAGGGTCCCTGGGTGGAGAAGGAACTATTTGGGATGCGTTCCCAGGGCTTAGCAAGAGTTCCAGAGCCCCCCTCCCCGTGGGCCCCCGTGAAAACACTTGCTGTTGTCTTAGCTGCAGTATTGGTGCTGGGAGGGTGCACGGGGTGAACGTCCACCCGCCAGGGGCCTCTGCCAAACGGGCTTTTGTTTATTTGAGATTTGAACAAAAAAAGGGCTGTCCGCGGGAAAACACAGCTCCAGAAACCTCTTTGGGGTTTTGGGATCTGGGCGGGAGATGGCAGCGAGCTTTCCTCACGCCTTGTTAAACATTAAAAAAAAATTTTTTTTTGATAGAATGTTGTAAATGTCAAAGAGCAGGAAGAAGTATCATCCAGGGGCCCATCCCCACTGGACAAGCCCTGTGAAATTGTGGCAAGGGGGATTTGTGTACTTTTGAGGGTGCATTTGTTTTTCATACAAATGGACTGTGCTGATCATAATTGTTATTATTATTATTACTTTGCAAAACCCCAGATCTATACAGCTCGGCAGCTTCTTATTTTTCACTCAACATCATGCCACGAACTGGTTTCTTCCATCACCAGTGTCTGTAAATTTCCTCTGGAACAAGTGCAGAAAATTGCCGAAGGGTGGAATTCGTGGTCTGTTTAGCCAGTCCCCAGTGGTTGGTCATTTACATTGTTCCACATTTCTTCGGTTCATGTCTAGAGCCTCATGCACCTGGTACCCTCTGGCCCTGGGGTGTTGTGAACGGTCAGTTTCCCCCAAGGGCCTCCTGCCTCAGGACCTTTGCACAAGCTGTTCCTGCTGTCGTGCTGCTATTACACCTTCCTGCTGTGCTCCCTTCCCTCTCATCAGTTTGTATTGACATCTGTCTTGGTTTTTTTCTCTTCGAGTTCTGCCCGTATCCCCCCACCCCTGACTGTGAGCCGCCTGAGGATAGGAGTGCTGCCTGCCTACCATTCCTTGCTGTCTCTGGAGGGGCCGGTGGTGGGGGGTGGGGAGGACATTGTTAGTGTCATACTTCCCAGATGGTCATTCTTGAGTTGTACAGATGGCACCTTGGCTTCTTTTGTGTTTCATTTGGTTGAACTGGGGGTGAATAAATGTTATGACAGGGGTGGGAAATAAATTTGTATTTTGGCCCCCAGAGCATGAGGGAAAGGTGGAGGTGACCCCCCCCCCCCACAGACACATGACACCCCATTCAGTCCTCCCTTGACGTGCTGCACAGAAATCAGGGCGGTTGCTATGGAGATCCACAGATGTCATTGTCGCCACAGTCGTAATAAGAGGCGCTATTACAGATGAGGCACCTAGGCTCAAAGAAGTGCCATAATTTGCTCAGGATCACCCAGGATACAAACCCAGGCAGGATGGTTCCAGAGTCCATGCTCTTTTTTCTTCTCTTCTTTTTTTTTTTTTTAAGTTTATTCATTTTGAGAGAGAGAGAGAGAGAGAGAGAGCAGGGCAGAGAGAAAGCGAGAGAGGGTCCCAAGCAGGCTCCGCACGGACAGTACAGGGCTCAAACTCACGAACCGTGAGATCATGACCTGAGCCCAAATCAAGAGTTGGACGCTTAACCAACTGAGCCACCCAGGTTCCCCCCCCCCCCCCACACCGCCAAAAGTCCATGCTCTTAACTACAGCCCTGTCCCACCACACGACCACACGCACACACACACACACGCACACGCACCCATCTCTGGGCACACAGACGGCTGCTCAGATCCGCAACTGTGTACCCAGCTGGCAAGACCCCACGACTGCCCCCCACCCTCCCATCCGCTCCCTGTCCCTCAGCTACACGGCCATCTCACTCCCTTCCCTCCTTCGCAACTGTCCCGACACACAGCTGCCGTCAGCGGCAGGGCTGACCCGTGAACCTTCATGCTGCTTGCTGTCGAAAGGGCCTTGCCCCCAGGGTGGTTCACAGCCCACGTATACACATGCGTCTTGTGCCTGCCCAGCCCCCTGGACCCGTGCCCACCCATGCGTACACACGCCGTGGCCCTGGGCGCTGGCGTTGGGCTGAGCCCGGCCCCAGGGTGACGGGCCACCTCTGGGTGTCGACAGGCACGGCTCAGCAGGCCCCGGCTTGCACCCTGGCCGTGCCCTTCCTTGAGGGGCGGAGCCATGGTGGCCCTGTGGTGGCCTGGCCTTGCAGCGGGCAGCTTTCAGTGTGCCGGCTTCAGACTTCCGTGGCAGCCTGGATGCCGGATTCCCTCCTCACCTGTGGGAAGGGCCCGGGGCTCCTTCGCTGTGCTGGACCCTTTTTTTTTTTTTTTTTTTTTGGCCCCAAATGTTTATTTTTGAGAGAGAGAGAGAGGGGAGGGGCAGAGAGGGAGGGGGACGAGGATCTGAAGCAGGCTCTGCGCTGACAGCAGCGAGCCCGACATGAGGCTCGAACTCATGAAACTGTGAGATCATGACCTGAGCCGAAGTCGGCGCTCAGCCAGCTGAGCCACCCAGGTGCCCCTCTGCTGGGCCCTTTTCTGCCTAGGTGGGGAAACTGAGGCCCAGGACACACAGCCAAAGTCACAAGCCAGGACCACTCTGCCACAGCGCCTTGCTGCGGGGCCAGCCCAGGCAGTGCCCGTCACTCTGGCTCGCTTTGGGGACCCATTCCTCTGTGTTTTCAGGACTGTCCCCTCTCTGTTCCTGCCAGTGATTCAGCCTCTTGGCCTCTCGTATGCGGCAGGATGAGTGACCTTGGACAAGGCAGTTAATCTCTGTAAGCCTCAGTGTCCCCCTTCCTCAAGTGGGAGAACTAACAGTAACCAGTGTCGCAGGGCAATGGTGAGGAGGACCAGGAGGTACTTCTGTCCAGGGTTTGAGAGCGGCCGGCACATGCGCAGTAAGCCTGGTGGGTGGGGGTCATTCTTTCCACCAGCAGGGGGAGGTGCGGACCTCCCTGGGGTCCTGCCTCCTCTTGGCCCCTCCCCTGCTTGGCACGGCCGGGTCAGATCAGCGTTTTTCAGACGTGGGTCTGGCGGACCCTCCCCCTCCAGAGCCGGCAGGACGTGATTCATGCTCGCGCTGGCAGACGCCACCCTTGGCACTTGACCACACCCGCTGCTAACCTCCCGAGAGGGTGTCTTTGGGGATGAGGGATGTTGCCAGTGGGTTGGGGGTTAGGGGCGGGGCCTGGGACCCTGACGCCACTGAGCCTGGCCCCTAGGGAGCTGGACTCAGTGAAGCATGCCCGTGCTCGGGTCTCTGCTGGCAGACAGGAGTCTTAGCTTGCAGGGTTCATGTTGTGACTGTAGGCTCTGGGCTTTTAGTGGGGCATAGGGCCTCAGACTGAGGGATGCCCCTACTGTGTGCTCAGAGAGACTTGACTTTGGAATTACTGACTTGGGTCAGCATCGTGTCTCCCCTGCTGCACCCAAGCCGGCCTCATCTTGTTCACAGCCGCCTCCTGTCTCCATGTAAGGTGCCGGGTGCATAGTAGGTGATCAGAAAAAGGGAATCAGTACATAAGTGGTGCCAAGTGCTTTTATGTTCTTAGCCGATCTCTCAGCTGCTTTTGGAAGTTGATAGGATTATCAACCCATTTGACAGGTGAGAAAACCGAGGCTGAGGAAGACCAGAAACTTGTCCCGGGTCACAAAGGCAGGGCTGGAATTTGAGTGTGTGTGTTGTGAACTGCTACCAGAAGGTTTCCCTCCAGCTCAGATGCCCACTTGCCAGAAGCCAACCTCGAAGTAGCTCTCCCTGCCTCTCCCTGCCTCTCCTGTCCCTGCCCTGAAGCCAGCAGTTCTCACCTAGAGGCACAGGATGGAGGAGGTGACATGTGAGACACCCTCCCCCTGGGACTGGGGACCCAGCGAGGCTCCTGGCAGGCAGGAGGTAACTCCACCCTCTCCCATTTGGGAAGACAGATCAGAATCCAGCGGAGGCAGGGAGAGGAAGGTGATTCTCTGAGAGCCCCGAATGCACTCTTGTCGGCAGCCTCAGAGCCTCACAAGATGTGCCCACACCCCCTTCTCTCCAGACTCAGGCCGTGCAGCTTTCCTCTACTTCGCTCTAGCCCTGCTAGCAGAAATTCCTCTTCTTTCGATGCCCTGAGCTCTTTTCTGACCCTGGACCTCATGGTCTTCCCTTGGCTGGCTCCCTCTGATCGTTTAGGTCATGCAGCTGAAATGTCACCTCCTCCAGGAAGCCTTCCTTGATCCCCTAGCCTCTGGGGCCCAACTGCGACTGGCATCAGAGACCCCAATCCCGTCTCCTCCCTTGCCGCATGCCGCCATCTTTGTCCTGGCGTGTTGGCTTCTCCATTCCCTGTCTTTTTCACTCTCCAACTCTAAACTCTGTGTAAACAGTGCCTCTGACTTTTGAGTTCTTTCCGGTGGCCCCATCACCAACCACTGGGTCTGGCACACAGTGGGTCAGTACATTTTCTTTTGAATAAATTGGTAAAAGGGCAACTTTTAAAAAGCTGGCCCGTGCAAACAGTAGAACCTCACATGGTCTTGGCAGTCTCTCAGGGGTTGTGGACCCATTTCACAATGGGTATGCCTCACCGCCGTGTCAGACACCCTAGAGGAGAGCGGGTGTTCTGAGCAGATCCTTCTCTTATGAGTCAGATTCTGGGAATGAGGGGTGCCTTAAGTCGGGCTCCCCCAGAAGCAGAGCCTGAGTCAAGGACGCAAGAACAAGTGGCTTATTTGGGTGGTGGTACACCATGAGAATATGCTAATGAGCAGGTTACCCCATGGGCAGCTGGGGCTGAAGTGCCCTGGGAGCCTTGGGGAGACTGTAGAAAACGCGTCTGAATTGTAACACCACCAGTAGAAAGTTGTTCACCTCTGCCCAGCAGATTCGGATGAGGCTCCGACAGCATCTGCTGTGATGGGGCGGGCGCTTCCCTTGGTGGCTGACGTGCAAGACGTGGCCAGAGGGCGACTGTGGCTCAGGGGTAGCATAGCATGTGCTCAGAGGCTGGGACAAGCGAGAGGTTACTGGTTCCTGCTTCTGCCACGGGTCTGGGGCTGTCGCGCAAAGTTGCCCAAAGTATCCTTTTGGACATCAAAGGATCTCTGACCCAGCGGGGTCTTTTTCTTGGGTTCACCTTCTGCTTTATAATAAACAGAGCTCCTGTATGCTGAGCGCCTGCTGTATACACATCCCAGGTGTCTTTGCTTCCTTGTATTGTTTGAGACGCCGCACAAAGCCCCTCGCTGCTTCCTGCTGCTTTCCTGCACCTGTGCAGAAGTCCAGTGGTCCAACTCCGCACGCCCCCCCCATGCCAGTCTAAATGATGAATAATAATACTGTCGATGAGGACAGTATTATGGCGACGACTTTGCATGTGTGATCTCATTTAATCCTCACAAAAGCATGTGAAGTACATACCCTCAGCTGTACTGTACAGACGAGGAAGCCGAAGCTCAGAGAGGTGGAGTGACTACCCAAGGCCACACAGCTAGTGGAGGCTGACAGCCGATTGGACACCCATCGGGTTGACTCCAGAAGCCCACGCTCTGAATGGTCACACAGAGGGCCACAGACCGGGCAAGGAGACCGGCGGCTCTTGGCCACCAGTCCTGCATGCTATCCCCCAAACACGGTGTCCTCTGAGCTCTTAATAACCGGTGATTACGCTGGGCAAAGTAGGGTCTACCGACAGCAGGTGGTGTTTATCCAAATTTAGGAGATTGTATAGTGTTTTCTGTAACCTGGCCCAGCAAGCTGCCTTCAGGGGAGGGGCTCACGATGACTCATGGGGAACCGACCCCCGCCTGCCCGGGGGGCTGTTCTAAGAGCTGAAGTTTGAGCAGGATATCTTGGTGGAGGGCACTCTCTAGGCTCAGAGGGACATTTTAGAGCTTTGCTGCTGGTGGCTGGCAAGCAAGGATGTTCAGATGGGGTCCTTCTGAGTGTTTTCTAGAGATAAAGAATAAAGGGCTTTGGGAACAGAGGGGAGAGCCCCCCCCCCCCAAAGCGTGTGGATGTTGCCTCTCCTTATGGCCGGGCTCCTGGCACGTCCGGAGGTCATGCACTGTAGACTTACATTCAGGAGGCAGTGCCTCTGCTGTCCATACCCCCAGGCAGGTAGCGCAAAGCCTTGGGTTCTGTGTCAGGTCAGGGTCCCAAGAAACTGAGCTTGAGATGCACATTGAGGAGGAAATTGACTGGGGCTGTGCTCTCAGGAGGAGGGGACGTGAAGGAAGCAGGAGGGGGCAGAGTGGGGCTGTGATCTCTATCAGGTTGAGCCTTAGCCAGATTCCCTGGGGACCTCTGCAGCCACAGAACAGATCCTGCCTGGGGACAGGGGGAAGCAGCCTTGTGTAGCCCCGTAGAAGTCTGTCATTGGCAATGGATCTCCTTGGTTTTTGGGGGGCTTACAGGAAGGGGTGGGGGTCTAGGGCCTGCCAGTCGGAGGATAGCTCTTCTGGAAAGGGGTGTACCTGTGAACTGGTAGCAGACAGTCCTCCCAGTAGTGAGGGAAGGGTGCAGCACCGTGAGGGAGAGGGGATCCCGTAGGAGGGTGCAACCAGGTCCCCTGGAGGTTCTGTGCTGAATTTGTCCCTAATTGGTTGTGTGACTTTTTGCAAACCACTTACCCTCTCTGGGCCCTATGTACACTGAGGTGTACATAGAACCATTATTTACTCTATCCCATTTTTATCCTCCCTCAGATCACTCATTTTCTCGTTCAGACATACATTTGTTTCAACGAATGTTTATTGTGTACCTATGAGTGCCATGCACCTTGCTAGGCTCTGGGGAGAGAACAGGGAGTGCCCCAGAGGGGTCTCAGCCCACAGGGGCCAAGGCAGACAAATAAATAAGCTCAAAACAGAGAGGTCAGTGTCCTAAAGATGCAGCGAGTTGTGGGAATCCTAAGTGGGGCTGGGGTCTGGGAAGGCTTCCTGGAGGAAGAGGCATCTAATCAGGGAGCCGTTGGCATTAGCATACATGGGTAGTGATGTCACTCAGGAAGAAGGGAAGGTGATTGGCCAGTCCCTGCAGGTCTCTGCCTTCTGAGAGTGGATTTCTTTCTAGATCCGGACACCCTTCCTGTCAAAGCAAACTGTTCCCAGGACGAGTAAGTTTGGACCCAAGAGAGAAAAAGGTGGGGAGGATTTGGCACGAGATGAGTCCTGGGAGTGTACGGGGGCAGATGACGATCACACAGAGCTGTGGTGAAGGGTGTGGCTTTATTTGGTGAGCACCTGGAGGCTTCTGGAAGTTTTAGGCTTTGTTTTCTTAGCTATAACTTACTTCGGTAAAGTGTACAAACCTTAAGTACAGACTGGATGCATGTTTATGTATGTACGTTACATGTAACCACCCCTCCTATCAAGATATAGAACATTTCTAGGCCCCCAGAATGCTCCCTTGTACCTGTTTCAGTCCACAAACGTCAAAGATCATTGCTGTTTTGCCTTTAATCATCATGGGGTCGTTTTACCTGTTTCCTGAACTTCATGTAAGTGCACTTGTGCACACACGCCCTTTCTGGGGTGTGCTTCGGTGGCTCACCGTAGTAAAGTCTGGGGCATGTTGCAGTTTGTCTTTTTCATTGCTGTATGATATTCCATCATCTGACTATGTCAGAATTGATTTATCCCATCTACCGTTGATGGACACTTGGGTGGTTTCCAGGTTTGGGCTATTATGAACGAAGCAGCTAGGAACATCCGTGTCTGCGTCTTTTGTGGAGCGAGCACTCGTTTCTGTTGGGTGCCCAGCCATGGGGTGGGTGTAGATCGGCCTTAGGGGCCTCTACCAAATGGTTTTACGAGGTTTAAAACCAGTCCCACCTTCTGCATCCTTGAAAGCACTTGCTGCTGCCTGTCTTTGTAATTTTGGCCATAATGGTAGACGTGGGGATAGTATTTCATTGTGATTTTAATTTTGCTTTCCCGATGACCAGTGAAGATGAGCATTTTTTCATGTACTTATTGGTCATTTGGAGACTCTTTTTCTGTGTGTGTGTGTGTGTGTGTGTGTGTGTGTATTTGTATTTGTGTATTTTTGAGGTGTTCACTCAAGCCTTCTGTCCTTAAAAACGAGCGAACCAACCAACCTGATTCCAGGTCCAAGTGGATGGCTTCCAGATCATGTCTGTTGTGTGGTCCTGTGCGCAGTTTCCCCAGGCTTCCTGTAGCTGGGAGAACCTGCATTTATGGAATCCTTGGGCCAAAGCAATTTCTGTGTCATACAAATAAGTATATATTTGTATATTACATAGATATGTATTATATTAACTATATAGTACATATAAATGCATATAATATGTATGGTAATATATACCACTCTATTATATATAACATATAAGCAACACATAGTTTTATATAGTTATATATATAAGTTTTTTATAGCTCTATAAAAATTACATCATAAATCAGGAACCCCAGATTCTAGTTGGAATTCTGACTGGCTTGTGTCCAACCTCTGGGTAAGGAAAATCATTCTTCTCTCTGGCTCAGACGTACCTGGGATCACCTCTTTGCCATTTTCCTGTGTAAAATGGTGGGGGGGGGTGGGGGGGTGGGGTGGGGATACTCCCTGCCTCAGAGGTTGCAGGGAGAAATGAGTGCTTGTCGGTGGGGTGTTTCCCACAGAAACCAGCTACACATTTAATCCACAGAAGGTGCTCTGTTGTTACTAGAAACTGTTAGGAAGTAAAAAGAAGATTAAAATCCCCTGTGGTCTCGTCCTCTTGCATTTAGGAGTTAACTTCTGTGAACGTTTGTCATACATTCTGATACTTTATGTATTCGTATATTTGTATTTATAGACCCATCCATGTGACCTATATAAAACACGAATGGGATCTTAACGGTCCATATTGTACCTAAACATTTCAAGTTGTAACTTTTGCTTATTTATTTGGATGGGTAATACACTTACAAGATGTTACCAAAGTGGAGATGGTGAGAAATCTCCCTCCCTCCTCGTTGGCTCCATGTTCCTCCCTCCCTCTCCCCCCTCCCCTCCGCAACGGAATGGATTTCAAGCTGATTTTTAATTGTGTTTTTTTTTTTCTCTGAAACTCTTTGTAACTGCCTCTAGCTGAGAAAGTGTGAGTTGATTGTACTCCTTATAACTCACTGTGTATGTCACTCAGTGACTCCCCAGAGAATTCCTTGCAAGTGGTAGGGGTTACCTTAGACACTGAACTGTGTTGGGGCGCCTGGGTGGCTTGGTCGGTTAAGCGTCCGACTTCGGCACAGGTCATGATCTCACAGTTTGTGAGTTCGAGCCCCGCGTCAGGCTCTGTGCTGACAGCTCAGAGCCTGGAGCCTGTTTCAGATTCTGTTGTCTCCCTCTCTCTCTGCCCCTCCCCTGTTCATGCTCTGTCTCTCTCTGTCTCAAAAATAAATAAACGTTAAAAAAAAAATTAAAAAAAAAAAAAGAAATTGAACTGTGTTACCCTAACGTCTTCATCTGGTAATTCCGGCCCCCGTTGATAGAGACTTTCTTAGTGCCCTCTATGCCCAGGAAATAAAGATGATGGATCTGGGGGGTCACCGGGCCCACGGTTGATCCCTGGAACATCCTCAGTCTCAACCACAAACGCTTCATTCCCTGGAACCTCTGTTAAGGCAGAACCTTTTATTAACCGAGGCTTCTCCTCCACCCTCCTCGGGGCGCACCCTGCGTTTAAGGAAGACGGTTAAGGAGGTCAAAATAAACTGTTGTCAGCCCTGCTAAGGTTCATGACTCCTTACAACGGGTGGGTCGTTTGGGGTTCAGCTAAAAAAGGTTGAGCCTGGGGTGGCCACGGTCAGCTCAGGGATAGTGCCACGGAAGCATTGAGTTCAAAATGGTATTCAATTTTAATTAACGGAAATGTAAATGTCGGTAGCCCCATGGCAAGTATAGTGCTAAGAACAATGGAGGCCTGAGCTTTGGGGTTATTCAGGCAGCTACTCAGCTGCATGCTGCCTCCTCCAGGAAGCCCCCCTCCCTTCCTCCACTCCTTTCTCCTCAGCCGCCTTAAGCTCTGTATGAGTTTCCTACGACTGTTGTAACAAAGGACCACAGTTCAGTGGCTGCAGCAAGTTTATTACCTTACAGTTCTGGAGGTCAGAAGTGTCATGTGGGTTGTCAGAGGTACATTCCTTCTGAAGGCTCTTTCCTTGCTTCTGTCAGAAGCTGCTGCGTCCTTGGCTTGTGGACTTGCATCACCTTGATCTGTTCTCTTCATCCCGTTTTCTCTCTTTGACTCTGACCCTCTTGCCTCCCTCTCAGAAGGACCCTTGTGATGAGCTGGGGCCCATCCAGATAATCCAGGGTAATCCTCCCCATCTCAAGAGCCCTCATTCAGACTGCAAGGTCCCTTCTGCTGGTAAAGGTAACAGATTCAAAGCTTGGGGGGTTAGGGCCCTGATGTCTTTGAGGGGCATTGTTTTGTCTGTTTGGTCCACTCTAAGCTCTTTTTCCCGTGGGCCTCAGTCTCACCTCAACGTCTGTGTCCACATCTGCCTCCCCCGCTAGCCTGTGCTCCAAGAACCAGTGCACCGCGCCCCCCAGACTTGCCAGAAATCTGCTCTGAGCTGGGCCAGCCCAGTGCCAGGCGGTGGGAGTGCACGCCCAAATGGCAGAGCCCCTGTACCCCGGGGACAGACAGCCTGAGTACGGTCCCGGGTCTGGTAACTTACGAAGCAGTTGATCTCAGCAAATCACCTTGCCTTTGCAACCTCAGTTTCCTTACCTGGAGAATGGGAATAATAACAGTGTCTGCTCCAGGAGGTCATTGAAGGGACTGACAGAAATTATGCACAGAGAGCCCCTGGGAGAGTGCCCAGCACACGGATGGCACCGAATAACACAGCAGCTCTGGACATTGCAAAGATGAACAGGGTGGGGTGGGGAGTGAGGCCGCCTGAGTTCAAATCCCGGCTCCGCTCCTTGGGCAAACCGTTAAGCCTCCCCAGGACTCCTGGTCTTCATCCATCAAGTGGGGACTCGTCGTGCAGCCCACCTCAGAGGGTGGATTTTAAGGGGGGAAATGCATTCCCTGTGCCATCTGGCACGGAATCAGAGCTCAGTTAGTGTTAGTGATCGGACGTTGGTCATTATTCATACCAGGCTTTCCCAGGGCTCAGCTCTTAAGAGGTTGGAGGGGCACACAACTGAATGAACTTGGAACGGCTCACTGGGGGTGTCTTCTTGGTAGTTGGGCCAGGTACCGTCGTGCGGCTACGCGGAGGCCCAGCTTCTGTGCCAGCAGTGGGGCCTGTCTGTTGTGCCCCGAGGCCGTCAGCGCCAGGCCCTGACAGGTTTACGGGGTGCTAGGAAGCTGGTCCAGGAGGAAGAGGAGTCAGCTGGTTGCCTCAAGGGCATGGGAGGCACAGTTATCCTCCTGGGAAAACCAGGAGGGGACATGTCAGCTGTCCCTGCAGGTTTACTGCCGGAGACGGGGACGGCTCTCCTATGACGTGGGCGGAATGGCTGGTGGGCATGGGGTGCGGTGGGGACTGGACACCATTGACATCCCCAGGACCTGGGTTTGGTCTTGACCATCCTCTCAGACCTTTCTCTGGCACCCTGGTTTCGGATGATGCTCTTGGGTATTTACATTGTTGTGGCACTTCCTCTGTGGTTAAATATGGATGGTGTGGGGTTTTTTAAAGGTTTTATTTAAGTGATCTCCCCACCCCACGTGGGGCTCGAACTCACAACCCTGAGATCAAGAGTCACAGGCTCCACTGACTGAGCCAGCCAGGCGCACCCGCTCCTCTGTTGTTAATAAGGCTTGTGTAGACGACAGTCCCCTGTTGGATGTTAGGCCGTCCTTGCGAACGGTTGCCCATCCTTCCTCTAGCCCCAGGCGTGACAGTGGGTAAGGGTAGACTGCCCCGAATCACTGTCTCTCTCAAATTCCTTCAGTAGAGAGCTATTCCTTTACGTCTCAAAGACTTTAGATTTCTCCGCCCACAAAACAACAACAACAACAACAACAACAACAAAACACCAAAAAACCCCAACCCACCAACCCACAAATACCTCTGTTAGGGCTTCAAGTTCTGTTTGCCTGTTTGCTCCTTCATTGATCATGCGTGAACAGAAACCTACTATGTGCCGAGTCTACTGATAGGTGTGCCATTCCTTTGATCATCAGAATCCTTTGAAGGGGGTATCACTGAACTTTACTTAATCCGTGAAGGAACTGAGCTTTAAGAGGTGAAGTGGCTTGGGGCGCCTGGGGGTCTCATTGGGTTAAACCTCTGACTTCGGCTCAGGTCGTGATCTCTCGGTTCGTGGGTTCAAGCCCCGCATCGAGCTCTGTGCCGACAGCTCCGAGCCTGGAGCCTGCTTCGGATCCTCTGTCTCCCTCTCTTTCTGCCCCTCCCCTGCTCATGCTCTGTCTCTCTCGCTCTCAAAAATAAACATTAAAAAAAAACTAAAAACAAGGAAAGCTACCTGAGAGCTTGTATCTTCGTGCTTTGACTTCGATTCTATATTCTTTCCTTTTTACTAGTGATTTCCAGCCTCATGGGCTTTTGCCATATCTACATAACCCCTGTTACTATTATTTTATTTGTAAACGTTTTGCTTTTCCTAAAACTAAATAAATTGGTAAATTTATGGAAACCTGAAATTTGAACCTTTATGGAAATCTTTCTTTCTTTTCTGGAAAAGGAAATTTGAGCCTTTTTGGAAATCTTTCTTGTAAATAGTAAACAAGTGTCCCTTGTCTCAAATAGAAAATAACAGCAAAATTAAATACAATGAAAATAAAATAATGTTTAAAAATCTACTGCTGCAGCTGATGGTCTGAGTTTTTGTTTTGTTTGGTTTTGTTTTATTAAACTGGGATATTACCAGATCATGGAAATGTAAGCGTTCAAGTCGTGGTGGCACCAGGCAGAGACCATCTCAGGGACTTTGTGAGAAGACTCCCGTGAGAATCAGATGGGAACAGCTTTCACACATTGTCGTTCACAGCGGCTTAATGCTGTGCCTGGACATCAAAGCATCCTAAATGTTACCTAAGACCATCTTGGGTCCTACATGGGCTGTCTCCCACCTCTGGGGAACCCAGAACTCTCATTGTCCTTTCTCTACGCCAGGTATCAGCTAGGTTTGGGGAAGGAGAAATCAGAGTGGAAGAGTCTATGTCCTGGGTGGGGTAGGGTGGGGGTTCTAAATCTTGAAGGAGGAAGAACCTCAGCCTTATCTCTGATACAAAGCATTAGGATTAGGTAAATTGCCAAAGGTGGGTGGAAGTCACTTTGGCCTGGGAAGGCAGCCTGGGCTTCATGGAAGAGGTGTCCCTTAAACTGCTCTAAAAAGATGGCTGGGATTTGGGCAAATGGCAATTGTGCTCTTTGTAAAAAGCTGTCTATGGAGAAGGAATAAGGGGAAAAGACACTCAAGTCATGGGACCCATTTGGGAATCTGGGAGCATCAGCAGGGCCTGTGGTATAGACCCAACTTAGTTATTTTTTTTTTTTTAATTTTTTTTGTCAACGTTTATTTATTTTTGGGACAGAGAGAGACAGAGCATGAACGGGGGAGGGGCAGAGAGAGAGGGAGACACAGAATCGGAAACAGGCTCCAGGCTCTGAGCCATCAGCCCAGAGCCTGATGCGGGGCTCGAACTCCCGGAGCGCGAGATCGTGACCTGAGCTGAAGTCGGACGCTTAACCGACTGCGCCACCCAGGCGCCCCTTAGTTATTTTTTTTTAATGTTTATTTATTTATTTACTTTTGAGAGGGAGAGAGAGAGAGCAGGGGAGGGGCAGAGAGAGAGAGACAGAATCCCAGGCAGGCTCCACACGGTCAGCACAGAGCCTGATGCGGGGCTCGAACCCTCGAACTGTGAGATCATGAGCTGTGCCAAAACCAAGAGTCCAGTGCTTAACCCAGGCCCTCCCACCCCCAACTGAGTTATTTTTGGCGGGCCTTTGAATACCTTGCCCAAGGCAATGGATGGTGAGAGCCATTTATTTTAGAGCTGCAGAGAGACAGGATCACACCTTCCTAGGGTTTGAGCTTTGCACATAAGGCAGCTCTTGGGCCAAAGTAAGCTAATTCCTCCAGAAATCTATTTGTACTTGGAGGGAAAATTTTTTTTTTCTTTTTCTGAAATGCAATATGCACTTCTCAGCCTCCCTAAAGAGAGACAGTGTGTTGTGTGCACGTCTTTGTGAGTCCAGCCGGCATTGTGCTGTGTATTGTGTTGAATTGAGCTTTGGGGTTGAGTTTCCTCTGCTGTGAACATCCGTTCCGGGGCTGGGTCTTCCTTCCTGCTCCCTCTTCCACTGCCAGGCTAGACACGGCCTCTGGGCTGGGCCCGGATTCCCCTCCCTATGTGAGCTGTTCTAATTGCCCTTGCAAACCTTATAGTCAAGTCTGTGATAATCTGGCCATAAACGAGAGCCAGTAAAGCTGCGAGTGAGGGCATGGCCAGCCAGGGGCCCTGGTTTATTGCTCATTAGACGTCTTTATTGGGTTTGCCCCAGGGGAGAGGTTGAGAAGCCTGACCTCCTGAGCTTTGAATTAAGTCAGCATGGGATGTGTTTCCCTTAGGTGTGAAAGTCCATTCTGCATATATCAAAAGCTCTAAAAAAGGTGTACATCCTTTGAACCTGTCAGCCCACTTCTAGGCAAAATTTATCTTGGGAAAATAGTTGCATGTGGGTGTTCATTGCAGTGTTGGTTTTAATGGTCAACGTTTGGCAACAGCCTAAAGATCCTCTACTGGGGGATGGATTATCTAATGATGAGATACCCATATAATGGAATGCTCCAGAAGCACTGGCAAGAACTGTGTAGGCTGTACAGTTATCAATGTGAAAGATGCTTATGACATGTTTCGAAATTAAAAAAAAAAAAAAGAGGCAAGTTCCTAAATTGCACGTCTGATTCCATTTTAGTTTTGACAGAAAGTTCCCATTTACAGTGGAAATGCCGCCCAGGTTGATGTACATCAGAGTGCTAACAGGGGCTGGTGGGTGGTAGGATTTAGGATTATTAAAAATATTTTTGCTCATCTGTATTTGTGAAGTTTTCTGTCATTATGTGGAGCACCTGAGGAGATGTAATGGAAAGGCGGGTCTCAGCCAGAATAGTGTGAGTTTTGACTTTTTTAAAGAAGGGAATGTCACATTCTTGGGGAAGGTCCAGTCTCAGGGGACTGAGTGCTCCACAATCTAGGGCAGGGGTCCATAACCTCTCTCTGTAAAGGGCTGCATAGTAAATATTTTAGGCTTTCTGGGCCAGATGGCCTCTGTGGCAACCACCCAGCTCTGTCTTCCTACCTTGGGAGAAGCTGTACGTAACACAGAAATAAAGGATCATGGCTGTGTTACAATAAAACTTTATTTACAAAAACATCGTGGGCCGGATGTGGCCTGCAGACTGTAGCTTGCCCATCCCTGATGTAGAGAAAAACAAACAGAAGAAGCAGCTTGATTAATAGCTTCAGTGAGTGCTGCAGCCAGTCCAGAAATAGCACAAATAGTAGGAAGGAACAGGCTAATGAGGATTGAAAAGGCGGATGTTTAAATAGAGGCGTAAAGATAAGCTGTACTATTCTTTCTCCAGATCCGCATTTGCACCTGGACAAGGGGTGTTGTTGGGCTGAAGAAGTTTGGGTTATGCTTCGGGGGTGAATGTGTCCTACCCACATCTGGTGCTGCAGGGCAAGTTTGGGAAAAGCCTCCTCGAAATGTTCCTGGGATCCGGGAGTCCAGAATGTCAGGTGTGCTGAACTGGAAGCCCTTGGAACTTGAAATTGACAGAAGTGGAGCCTATGCTAATTAAGGCCGTTCTTAAAGAGATAGTGCACACTCACTAGGAAGCTTTACTGTCACTACTTTCGTCAGTAGGGGAGTAAAAATTTTATTTAGCCCTTTAACAGCCCTTTACTGAGCACCACCTGTTAGTAAGGAACCATGGGGGCCCAGGAGGTTTAGAATATGCATCTCAGGTTCCAGAAAGCTGGGCTCCGTGGTGGATGAAGGACCAAGCGCGGAGAGAAGTGGACAGTGCAGCCCTGAAGAGTCGGAATGGCAGAATCTGTAAAATCCCAGGGGATTTAGTGACCCCCTTGTTCAACCTCTTGTTTCACCGGTGGGGAAACTGAGGCTCGGAGGGAGGCAGGGACTTGCTCAAGCTCTCATTTCAAGTTAGCAGAGGAACTGAGATCAACTTTAGGGCGAGGGGCATACTGTTGTGATTTGCATTTTTTTTCTTTTTTTGTGATTTCCATTTTTATGAAATACCCGTAAAGGGCAAATCCATGGAGGCAGAAAGCAAAAGCGGTCGTTGCCAGAGGCTGGGGGGGGGGGGGGGGGGAGGGGCAGTGGGGAATGACTGCCTAAGGGGTTCGGGGACTCCTTTAGGGGTGATGAAAATGTTCTGCAACTAGACAGAGGTGATGGCTGCACCATGTGGTGAGTTTACCAGATGCCTCTGCACTGTATGCTTTGAAGTGGGCAAGATGATGAATTTTAGATTATGTGATTTCTACCACAATTAACAACAAAAAAGTAGGATGATGGAATAATTTATCCTCCAAACCTGGGTGCTTTTTTGTTAGAGAGAGAGAGAGAGAACCCTCGCAAGTGGAGGAGAGGGGCAGAGGGGGGAGAGAGAGAATCTTAAGCCATCTCCACACTCAGCATGGAGGCCAACGCGGGGTTTGATCCTGAGACCCTGGGATCATGACCTGAGCTGAAATCAAGAGTCAGATGCTCAACCCACTGGGCCACCCAGGCGCCCCAAAACCCGGGCACTTTTAAGGGATCTGTTCCAGAATGTGTGGTTACCTTGATGAAAACCCCCCAGTTCGGACTCCCAGACCAGTGGACTCTCCAGTGGGATTCTGACTCAAGAAGATGCAGGAGTTTTAGGAAGTTGTGCCTCCCAGACTTTCCAGCAAGATAGCCCCACATTGTCCCAAGGAGGACCAATAAATAGGCTCGTGCTGTGACCATTTCTCCTGGACCTTTGGATCTGTGCACATGCCGTTTCCTCAGCTGGCACTGACTTCTTCCTCTGCTTAGCGAACTCCTACCAGGCTCAGTTGAGATGTCACCTCTTCCAGGATGGCATCCCTGACTTACTCCTCCCTTGGGCTTCTATATCCTCTCTTTCTGCCCCCACCAGGGCACCTTGCAAATTTTATGGTGTATCATTCCTCCCTCCTCCACTAGACTGCATCACCCATTGTGATCAGGAGCGGGGTCTCCTTTGCTTCCTGCTACATTGGCAGTGTGAGGGGGCATGGCCCAGTGTGGGCCAGGAGGGCCTTTAATGGAGATTTGCCTGAAGGACACAGGTCCCCATGAGCTGAGTCCTATGGTAATTAGAGCTGAAGCATTAGGTTTTACTTTACATTTGTTTTTAGTTTCTTGTTTTTGTTTCTAAAGATCTTTAAGAGAGAGAGTGTGCGTGAGCGGGGGAGGGGAAAAGAGAGAGAGAGAGAGAGAGAGAATCCCAAGCAGGCTGTGCATTGTCAACGAGGAGCCTGACACAGGGCTCGAACTCCCGAACCATGAGATCCTGACCTGAGCCCAAATCAAGATCTCCCCAACTGAAACTCTGTCCCCATTAGATACTAGCTCTCCATTCCTCCCCGTCCCCCCAACCCCAGGCACCCACAATTCTACCTTCTGTCTCAACGAATTTGACTACTCTAGGTGCCTCCTAGATGGGAGATCATGCGGTATTTGTGTTTTTGTGACTGGCTTATTGCACTTTTTATAACGTCCTCAAGGTGCATCTGTGTTGTCACGCATTATCAGAATTTCCTTCCTTTTTAAAAGAATTTTTTTTTTTACTAAAAAACAATTTTTTTAAACATTGATTTATTTTTGAGAGAGAGGGAGAGAGAGAGACAGAGTATGAGGAAGGGAGGGGCAGAGAGAGAGAGAGGGAGACACAGAATTTGAAACAGGCTCCAGGCTCCGTGCAGTCAGCATAGAGCGCAATGCGGGGCCTAAACCCACAAACCGTGAGATCATGACCTGAACTGAGGTCAGACGCCCAACCGACTGGGCCACTCAGGTGCCCCAGAATTTCCTTCCTTTTTAAGGCCGAATGATACTCCATTGTGTAGAGATACCATATTTTGTTTATTTCTAGACATTTGGGTTTCTTCTACCTTTTGGCTATTGTGAATAATGTTCCTCTGAACATTGGCGTGTCTTTCAGGGGTGGGATTGCTAGGTCATATGGTAGTTCTGTGTTCAGTTTTTGAGGATCTGCCCTGCTGTTTTCCACAGCCTCTGTGCCATTTTATATTCCCACAGTGGTGCACAAGGGTTCCAATTTTACCACATCTTCACCAACACTGCTTGTGTTCTGTTTTTTGCATTTTTTTTTTTTATCATAGCCATCCAAATGGTTGTGAACTGTCCTTTACTTCTGAGCATCATCAAAGCAGTTATTCTACTTAAGCGCATGTGGACTCTGGGTGGGGTCAGCGAGACTCCAGCTGCCCCGCCCCCCCCTCCCCCAGGCAGGATGCTTCCTGCTCTGGCTTTATCTTCCTCATCTGTAAGGTGGGGGTCTTAGCAGGATCCGCTTCTGTGGTGAGACAGGATTCTTGTGCTGCTCATGATGACCTGGGCCGGCTGGACACTGGAGGTCTGGTTTGCCTGCTGACGTTGCAACTTTTTTGATCTTTCAAATGGCATAGGAGTCCCAGCGATAGGGTTAGGGTTAGGGTTAGGGTTAGGGTGATGGCTTTCTCTTCCCTTAGGTTCTTTCCATAGGATACGTTTTTAGAAGCAAGGTTACAGAATCAAAAAAAAGTGCAGGGCACCTGGGTGGCCGACTTCAGCTCAGGTCATGATCTTACGGTTTGTGGGTTCGAGCCCTGCGTGGGGCTCTGTGCTGACGGCTCAGAGCCTGGAGCCTGCTTCAGATTCTGTGTCTCCCTCTCTCTCTGCCTCTCCCCTACTTGCTCGCTCACATGTGCGCACATACTCTCCGTCTCTCTCAAAAATAAATAAACGTTAAAAAAATAAATGCATGCTTTTGGGGGGGGGTGATTATATTGGGGAAAAGCACTTGATTTGTATGCAGAAGATTTCAACCCTAGCTCTGCCCTTCCCTAGCATATGACCTGCCTCATTGCCAGGACTGTGTTTTCCTCATCTCTAGAATGGCGGTAATAATTTGACAAACAGAGGGTTGCTGAGAGTATTAAATGGGAGAAGGTAGAAGGTGCACAGAGTCACATAGCGTGGTGCCTGACTCTTGACGGAGTCTCAAAAAGTATTAGTTGAGAGTGAATATTGCCAAATTGCTTCTATCTGTTTCCTTGGTCCCGGGAGCAGATAAGCATATCAGTTTTCCCACAGCCATGTCTATACTGGATGCTGTTGCTTTCTTCTCTCAGGGATGGTCTCCCTTCAAATGCTTTTTCTGCCCACTGGCTTGATATCCCCTCTGGCGTCAGGCCTGGGGATATAGCTGTGAACCGGACCTAGGACTCAGGTCCAGCAGTTGAGGGGAAGAAACAGAGGCAGTCACCACATGTGTGATCAAGTGCCAGGCAAGGTGGAAACACCGAGACTTTGATAGACTTTGACGCCCTAGGGCGTCAGGGAAGGCTTCCTGGAAGAGGTGGCATTTTGGAGCTTAGGACTGAGGGATGAACAGGGAATGGCCAGGCAGTAGGAAATGGCAGTGTAGAGGTGTGGAGGCGAGGAAAAGCATAGCATGTCTTGTGACCTGTCTGGGGCTCATCGTGCTGAAGTAAGGATGTGAGTGCGTGTGAGAGACAGACGGATGGACGGGGAGGAGGTGAAGGGGATCTGGATCCTGCCGGGTCGCGGGGAGGGAGTTTGACACGCGTGTGCTCTGAGCAAGGCGGGGTGGTGTGATGGCACTCGCCTGTCATAGCCTCGTGCCACGGCTGCTGGACTAGATGGGAGGAGGCTCCGGCAGCCACGGGCGTGTCGGCCAGGAGGCGGATTTCAAATGTCCCTTCTTTTTGAATTTTCCCTGGCCATTAACCTCTTTATTGTCACTTGTCTAACTTTCTATGCACCTTGCTTATTTCCCATCTTCCTGATTGCCAGGGCTGTGGGGACAGGGCTTTCTCCACGTCTTACCGCTGTGTCCCTTGCACCTGGCCCAGAGCTCGGTACCCGGTAGGTGCTCAGTAGTGGTGTATTGGACAAAAGGAATGGATGAATGAATGAACGGATGAGCTGGGGCCGTTGCCATGGGGACGGAGAAAGGAAGATACATACGCTCTGGTGACACTGGACGTTCTGGGCGGACGCGGGCATGCCCTTGGTGCCTGGCGCAGGGCACCACGCAGGGCAGGTTTGCAGATTTGGGAGGCCAGGTCACATCCCGGAAGCCACTGGAAGGTGTGTGGACTGGCTCACACCCCTCACCAGACGGTGGCATTCCCGGGAAACGGCACCCAGAGACGGCTGAGTGAATGACGGGTGAGCTCCCAGATCGGATTCAAGGGTGCAATTACGAAAGCTCTGCAGCAGCTGTTAGAATGAATCCACGCCTCTGAAGCTGAGAGAAAAGCTGCCAAACTCTTTGGTTTTGAATGGAGGTGTTTCTCTTGCCTTCTCCCTGTGTGGTTCTCTCGGGAGGGGGCTGTGAGCGCCGTGGCTGTGCCCCCGGCACCGAGCCCAGTGCCTGGTTTGCAGAAGGAAGGTCAGAAGGATGGGTGCACAGATGCTCCGAGTGACTCCCGCCTCATTTCAGCAACTAATGGTCCTGGTGACTCAGTTCCCAGGAGAATGGGCTCCTTTGCATAAATTTGCAGGAAGTGGGCATTTCAACCTTTGCAGATCCATTCAGGGAGATCAAGCCCGTACACTGGGCAGGTTCAACGGCACGGACTTGCCCGTTGCTACCCGCCCCCCCTGCCCCCCACCAATGCTTGAGGTCAGACGGACATGCTCTGGCCCCTGATCCGCGGTGGCCTCCTGACCTCCCAGATCAGCCTGGATTCATAGAGATGCGCCCAGAGGTGGCTCGCACTCTGTGCCCCTTCTGGTTTCAGGGAGCCCTTGTTCACTTGGCTTTGGCCATAATGCTAATAAATTTCAAAAGAACGAGCAGGGCCACACAACACACAGCAGCTGGCCTCTATGTGAGGGAGCTTCTGAAGTATGTTGGAAGAGACCACAGTGTCTTAAATTAAGCATGACATATGTGATGCATTTAAAGCGAGGTTTCAAAGCGTACGTTTCAGTCGGTTTCCTGGCATTTTGTACAACAGGTTAAGTGAAACCCTGAGAGTCACGTGTTTCTAGGTTTGGGAGAGACTTCAAAATGTTAGTTATTAAGCTGTCCTTGGCGCTGCTTAAAAAACGTCTTCCCCCCCACCCCGCCTTTGCTCACTGAGGTGGTAATTAATTCGTCGAATCGGTGGTGCAGCCATATTTACATACCAGGTATTTGCCAGGCATTTTAAATGGAAACTCGAGAGGAAGCCCAAGATGGGGAGATTGCAGATAACAGAGACACTGTTCCGGTTAAGAGGGTTACGGACCAAGAGTCTTTCTTCCCTTGTCTTCCCTGCGGTGTGGCCCGCGAGGTGGGTTCCAGGATCCCGGAGTAGGGCCACACGCATGCGTGCGCCGTTGATCCTAATTTAGCAGCGGTGGCTGTTGGTGACTTCCTTCCCAGGAAAAGCTGTGCAGAGAAGCGTTCATCCCACGCTTGGGCAGATGAGCCGGTGACACGACCCGTGACCGCGTGGGGTGGATGTGGTCACAGCAGGTGTCTGACAGGCGCCTGTCCTAGGCAGTCGAGCTCCTCCCTGTGGTCCAGTGACACTCGAGGGGCTCTTGGGGAGGCAGGCAGCCTGAGCTTCCAGCTGGGCTCTTCACGGCTCTTCGGTTCCGTCACCCGGCAGCAACTGACGTGTGGTCAGACCTATGGTAGGTCTTACCAGCGCTTGCCGGAGCCGGAGTAACTCCTCCTATGTCCTAGATTGCTTAGTGCCATGGAGCTCGTGGTACCTGTACTTACTCAGAATCTTAGAGGAGTGGGGAGCAGAAGAATATTCCTCATTCACCGACTTATTCATTCAGCCATTATTTTTGTACATACTCAGCAGTTATGTATTCAGTGCTACTATATGCCAAGCTGCTGTGCTAGCTACTGGGGATTCAGGGTGCCCTCTGGGGGCTTGCCATTGAACGGGAAAGACTGATACGACGTGAAGGCTCATGCAGTATTCAATATGCCCGTGTTACTCTGACGAGTCCTGCCGAGCACCTCTGGCGCTCCATGGACGTGTAAGAGGACTGTGCCAGGCTGGGGAGGTGGGGCAGAGAGGTCTGAGCTGTGTTCTGAGGGGTGGTCCTGTGTCTGTATGTGAGTGAGAAGGGCATCCCAGGAAGCAGGCACGGCAGGTGCAAACGTCCCGGGGTGCATTTCAGGACCTCCAACAGATGCAGTGTTCAAGTACTTCTGAGGCAGGAGAAACAGCTCCCAAATTAGCCAGCACCTTGGGTTCTCGGTGTCATCTCCCAGCCTGGGGACTCTTCCGGGATCACCCACCATTCCCATTTCCAAGCAGTTAGTACTCTTCCTGTGCTCCCACATCCCCCTGTATACACCATGGTGTTTATTACTCAGAGTTGTAAGTGCTTCTGTGTGTGTGTGTGTGTGTGTGTGTGTATGTGTGTGTGCGTGTGTGTGTGTGTGTGTGTGTTTCTTACACAAGACTGTGAGTTCCCTGAATGCAGGGGATTTTTCTTGTTGCTCCTTGTGCACATGGTAGGTGGTCAGTAAACACGTTAGCAGAGGAACAGGGCAGGGGGGCAGATTTTTATTGAGCTCCCGCTGTGGACTCAGCCCTCTTTATGCTACGGTATTGGGAAGCTGAAAGGAGCGTGTGTTTGACAAGCTGGAGAGCTCTGTGCCGTCTGTGCACATATTGCCGGAACTCCGGAACCAAGGCTGTGGTCCTGTGTCTCCCCAGACCTGCTGAAACCCAGCCCTGCGGGAACGAGCCTCCCTGCCCCCGTCCGCCTCTGCCATGGGAGTGTGCGGCCAGCCCCGTTCGCGATGAGACGTGACGCCGTTGACTTTCTCAGGCAGTCACACATCCCCAGCCGGCGCCTGCCAGCTCGGGTAAGTGGGGCCGGGGTGTCCGGGAGGTGGAGGGCGCCTGTGGGTTCTGCCGGGGAATTTTCTCTCCGTCCTTTGTGTTCTGTTACTGCCCCTTGTCTCATGTCCGGCTCACGTGTGTGTCCCAGGGCAGGGTTTCCAAGAGGTCACGTGGACTGGCCCTAAGGGAGACCAGTCCTGATTTTGGTCAGGACCCGACATGCTTAGAACTCTGCCCCCGGGGCCTTGGCAGACGGAACTCTGCCATTCTCCGATTCTCTGGTTCTCCCTATCTGTCCCTCTTCTGCTGCCTCTAACCCTGTCTAGACAGCGTTCTCCGGTTTGGGGAGAAGAAATCTGTTAGCACCATCGAGCGTGTAAGGAAGAGAAAATATCAAAATCTGTCTGCCTTTCTTTCCTGCAGGCTGCTGAGTGAGTCAGAGCCGGGGGCAGCAGAGTGGGGCCCCAGGAAGGGAAGCAGGAGGCTTGCGTTGAACTGAAATACCTTCTGCTTTTATTCCATCTAGATGGGGGCAAGCTGGGGGCAGTTTTGCAGGGAGACAGAACTCGGACATGAAAGTGGTGGGGGAGGGCGGGGGGCGGGGATGAAGAACAGTCACTTCAGAAACCAGAAAGGAGTGAGATATAATGTTCAAGGAGGCCCAGGTGAATGGGGTGAGGACTTGAGGTCAGGTTTCAGCTGTGTGATGCAGGCAAGTCAGGAGACCTCTCTGGGCCCTTGCTTTTCGTCCCCATAATGCAGATGGTTATAGTCCCTGCTTTCCAGGGTTGTGCCAGGATCAATGAGAGAGGAGGGCTCCTGCCTTGAGAGAACCACAAAGGCAAACCAGGAACGACAGCAGGTTGCGTGAAGAATGAAGTGACTTTTTGTTTTAAGGCATCTGGAAGGCTGTGGGGGGGAGGGAGGTGGAGGTAAGGGACAGTCTAGAGGGGTTGGGGGGCTGAGCCTGGGACCTCAGGGGCCACGAACGAACTTATGTGACCTCAGGGACTCCAGCTTTTGGTAGCTGTGTGAGCTGGGGCTGGTCACCTACCCTCTCTGAGCTTGGTGCTCAGCACAGAGTTGTGAGGAGGGTCAGCTGGGAGGTGGGAGAAGGGCTTGGGGGTAACAGGAGTCAGGGGATGTGAGGATGCTCTCAGCGGGGCTCTGGCTGGGAGTGTGCGGTGTGCGTTTGGGGTCTGACCTGAGTTCGAGTCCTGACTTCGCCCCTTACTCTCCAAGTGATCTCTGAGCTGGTTTCCTTATCTGTGTAGCAGAGATAATGACTTTTTACCTAAGAGCTGACCTTGAGATTAACCGAGGCGGGGAACCTCCTAGGGAATGTTGCCACCCTTTCCCCACCCTTCTTGGGCCTGGAACAAACTTTAGAAATGGCCCTTTAGTCCACCGACCTTGCCAAGAGTTCAGAGAGGTGGAAAGGCTGGCCTGGACTTGCCCGGTGAGGTCGGTGGAGAGTGGTTGTCCAGTACCCGGGGTGCTGGGCTCCTGGGCCCGTTCCCCCGGCCCCCTCTGCTTCGACACAGACACCACCTGAGATTTATTTTATTTTATTTGTTTAATGTTTACTTATAATCCGAAGCAGGCTCCAGGCTCCGAGCTGTCAGCACAGAGCCCGACACGGGGCTCAAACCCACGAACAGTGAGCTCGTGTCCCGAGCCGAAGTTGGACGCCCAACCGTCTTGAGCCACCCAGGTGCCCAGACACGGACCGAGATTTAAATTTACTTTCCCCCCCCCTCCTTTTCTTTTTTACTTTCAGTGCTTGCTTCTCTAGTTCGGATGTTCTTAATCCCCATGGGCCCACAACCGTAGCCATGGCGACGCGGGTTGAGGTCGGCTCCATAGCTTCCCTGACAGGAGTGCCAGGCCTCGGCGAGATCGCCCAGGAGGAGACCCTGAAGCGGACCTACTTCCGCCAGGCCGGTGACACCCCCGGGCCACCCTCTCCGCTGCTCTTGGAAGGAAAAAGCCCCCTCAGGAGCCCGGCCCGCTTACTCCCGCTGCCCAGACTTGCCCCCAAACCCTTCTGCAGGGAGAAGGTCCTGGACGTGAACCCCCCCATCCCATCCTTGGGGCCCGGCCCAACCAGCCCGTCTCCCTGTGGGCACGCCCAGGACGTGGTGGCAAAGGACCTGGGCGAGAGGATGCCTGGCTTGGTGGGGCAGGAGGCGGGGAACGGGGAAGGCCTGAGGAGAAGCTCGTCTTCGTTCAGCAAGGCTGCCTTCCCGCGGCCCCGACCCAGCACCATGATTCTCTTTGAAACCACCAAAGCCGGCCCCATTCTGGGGAAGGGGGCCAATGAGGGGGCTCGGGAGGCCACCACGGGCGTGTCTCAGGAGCCCACATTGGGCTCCCGGCCCGAGGTGGCCGCCAAGCCCGCCCTGCCCGCCCGAAAGCCTGCGACCCTTCCCCGACCGGCCTCCTTGTCGCAGGACACCAGGCCAGCTGCCCCCCAAGAAGAGAAAGGCCCAAACGAGCCTGTCTCAAAGGCCAGCGGTGTGGAGGACATGGGTGACCTCGCTCTGGAGCCCAGGCCTCTCCAGAGGAGAAGGCCTGTGTCGGCCATTTTCATCGAATGCATTCAGCCTCAGAAGCCAGGCCCAGGCGGGGCGGCCGCGGTGGGGAAAGCACCCCCCACCCCGCCTGAGAAGACATGGGTGAGGAGGCCCAGGCCCCTGTCCGTGGACCTCACGGCCCGGTTTGAGAGCAGAGAGGCCTTGCTGAAGAAGGCGGCCGATGAGGCCACTGCGGGTTCCACTGCCCAGTGTCGGGGTCCCGAGAGGTCCGACCCGGAGCCCAAAGTGGATGGGGAGTGTTTGGTCAAAGCAAACCTTCGCCTTTGTGACCCAGACTCAGACTTCCCAGAGGTAGCCAAGAAGCCCCGAGAACAGAAGGAGAGGGTGCTTTTTAAGCAGGCGGAGACAGGCAGCCTCAGAAGTGCTGGGGGCTCAGCCAGGGGCACCCCCACGGTTGACCAGCACCCCGGGGAGGAGAAAGTGAAGCTGCTCAGGGAGCCGGAGAAGGTGCCCCCGCCCCTCTCGCCCAGGCCGGGAAAAGACCAAGAATTTGCTGAGGTCAAGAGCAGAGCTGCCGACGGGGAAAGCCGGCTGGAGGGTGGATGGACCCTCAGGGGCAGCATCAAGAAGGGCATCAGCCTGTTTTGGGAGGAGAGCACTTTGGCTTTGGCCGCAGAATCGGAACCCCCACCAGCCACCCCTGAGCCCCCGTTGGCTGCCCCAGAGCGTGGGAAAGCGGTTGTGAGTGTCCAGGAGCGGATCAAAGGCTGGGCCGCTGAGAGCTCAGAGGCAAAGCCAGAGATCAGGAGAAAGCCCTTCCAGGCACGGCCGTTGTCGGCGGATCTGACCAAACCGTAAGTGGGAATGTTCCACGGGCTTCGCTCAGCCCCCGGCTGCCTCGGACAGCCTACCAGAGAGGCCCCTCAGGAAAGAGAAGCAGGCACCAGGCTCCGCACTAGGCACCTTGCAGCTCCCCCGCCCTTCTTTCTCGGTTTATCCACAGCCCCCCAGAGGAGGTGGCGTTGGCTTCTGTTTCTCAGATAAGGAGCTGAGGGGCAGAGAGGGAACACGGCTCCCCTCCGGGTTCACTGTGTGCCAGCAGCTCCATTTCTTTGTCCTTTCCCCGCTTTACACGTTGCAGTGGGGAGACACCGTGCCCATTTCACAGATGCGGATAGGAGAGGGGAAGTGCCGTGAGGAAGTCTGGAGCCCTGTGTAATTCCAGTGCAGCCTGGGTCCGTCGCTAAGCTTGCCTTTCCAGAAGCCTGAGGATGTTTACTGTATAGCCTAAGCCTCCATGAGCGGCCCCCGAATAAAATCAGATGGGTCAAGATAGCTTGAGCAAGTCCCCTTCCCTCTTGAGCCTCGGTTTGTCTCTAAAACCGAAACCTTCCTTGAAGGATTATGCTGTGAATCGCTCTGCCCATGGGAGGCCATCACTACATTGTAGCTCCAAATGATATTATTAATCCTGTTAGTTAACGATGAGTTTCTAAGCTCAGCCAGGCCTCTGATATCTCTTGCTCTTTTGTTTTCCCACAAGTGGCTCCCCGGCTACAACAGGCACGTTAAAGACATGCATGCCACTGGCATACTTTTGTGGGGAAGGAACTTCCAAGGGCCACCTCTGGGCAGACTGCCCTCCCAGCCCTGGGAACCAGGACAGCCGGCTGGGCTTGGGTTCGATCAGTGGCTCTCAGCATTTAAAATCATCTGGGAAAAAAAAAAAAATACCCGTGCCTGGCACTCCCCTGCCCCCATCCAGAGATTCTGATTCGGTTGATCTGGGGAGGGGCTCATAGCTTGGTTGTTTTCAAAAGCTTCTCAAGTGATTCTCACGTGCAGCCAGGCCCGAGCTGAGATACCAGAGCAAGAGGCACCCATGCAAGGGACCTCACACACCTTTTCCTGCATCCTCCCGGTGCCTTGGATTATTCTCATCTGACAGATGGGGAAACTGAGGCTCTGAGTTTGGAAACGACTCACCCATGGCCTCATGCCTCCTGGGTGGCGGACCCTGGATTGCAGAGTGGGGCGAGTTTAAGTGGCTTGTCTCTCTCCCCTCCCTGGTCTCTGTAGCCCTCAGCCCTGAATTCATCTTTAGGCATCCACCCCAGGGAGCTCTTCAGAGACGGGAGAATGCTAACACCAGAACACCCTTTCATTCTCTTCCCCTTGGCAAGTGGAGAAACTGAGGCCCAGAGAGGGACAATGACTTGGCCAAGGTTACCCAGAGAGGCAGAGACCTGCCCATGCCCCCACACATTCCACGTGGCCCCCCCCCCCCCCACCCGCAAGTCCCGTGGCAGGTCTGTGGTGGGGCTGCTGTTGTGCCTGGGGTTGCTAACAACAACCATTAATTATCCCTCCTGGGGCATCTTTACTCTTCCTTAAACGCCCTCACATAGCTATTAGGGCCTTGGGTAGCCTCTTATCTGCCCTACAAAAGATGATGGGGAGGTGTTAATTATCCCCGTTTCATAGATGAAGAGACAGAGGCTCAGGTGAGGCCACAAGCACAACCCAAGCTCCTGCAGTGCGGAGGCAGTAGAGCTGGGACAGCACCTAGGTCTCTTCTTCCAAGCCTGGGGCTCCTGCTACCCCAGTGATGCTGTGTTTAAGGTAAACTCTCCCCACCGGGCCCTTCTCGGTTTGGTGGCTAGAGCGGCCACAGACACATCTTTTCTCAAAGCAAACCAGGTCGTGTTGCCTTGTTGATCTCCGTGCCGATTTCACCCCTGGGTTCCTGAGCTAGTTACGGGGCGTGGGCTGGAGGGAGTCCCAGCTCCTGGCCCCGTGCAAATAACTTGGATCTTCTGGTGCCAGGTTTTCAAGCCCAGCTTCAAGCAACGAAGTCCGATATGAGAAGTGTTCTGAGCTAAGTGGCGAGCTTCCTCAGGAACCCGGAGAAAAGGTGAGAAGCCTCTGTGTTTGGCACGTCTTGTTTTCTAGTGGGTGGCTTTACTTACTGGAAAAAGAGCTTTCAGGATCCACAAGACCCAGGAAACAATCAGAAGCCTCTCATGAAGAAGAAAACGTTTTTTTTGTTGTTGTTGTTTTTTTCTTGAATGCTGGGACTTTTTAAGTCCCTTTTGGGTTTGTGATTCTGCCCTCCTTAGTGTTAAATATTGTTTACAAATGTAATTGCCAGGTTTTATTTCGTTTCCTGTGCAAAGAGGAAGCGGAGCCTGGCTTTCTTATGTACGAATGCTTGCTTTTTTAAGAATTTAAAATTTAGATTAAACACTGTTAATTGGAACTCCCTCAGTTTCCCTCATTATGTCCCTGTTCCCTACCTCAGCTTGTCATCTAACAATAGCAGAAGGAGGGAAGCTAAATTGCGTAAAACTATTTTTATTTATTCTGTTTAATAAGAAAAAGCTTATGAAAGAACTACTAGGTCTAACTGTTTTGTGGCTGATGCATCGTGCAGAGTTTTCATCGTTTTTTAAATGCTTATTTATTTTTGAGAGAGAGACAGAGAGACAGAGCACGGGCGGGGGAGGGGCAGAGAGACAGAGAGAGAGAGACACAGAATCTGAAGTGGGCTCCAGGCTCCGAGCTGTCAGTACAGAGCCCGATGTGGGGCTCAAACTCACAAGCTGTGAGATCCTGACCTGAGCCAAAGTTGGATGCTTAACCAGCTGAGCCATCCAGAAGCCCCTAGTCCAGAATTTTTTATTTTTATTTTTACTTTTATTTTTATTTAAGTCATCTCTACCCAGCGTGGGGCTTGAACTCATGACCCCAAGATCGAGTTGCACGCTCCCCAGCCAGGGGCCCTCAGAATTTTCATCACTCCAAATGGAAACCCTTAGCCAGTCAGTCACTTCCCATCTCCCACCGGTGGCCGCTGGCAACCACGAATCTACTTTCTGTCCCTATAGACACTTGCCTATTCTGGACATTCCCTACAGATGGAATCACAAAACACATATCCTTTTTGTCTGGCTTCTTTCATTTAGCATGATGTTTTCAAGGTTCCTCTGTTTTGGAGTGTGAATCAGTACCCTGTCCCTTTTTAATGGCTGAATAATACCCCGTTGTACAAGTGGACCCTGATTTGTTTATCCATTCTTCTTCTGGTGGACATTTCGGTGATTTCCACCTTCTGTGAATAGTGCTGCTATGGATATAGGTGTACAAGTTTTTATTGGAACATCTGTTTTCCCTTCTTTTGGGGATCTACCCAGGAATGGGATTGGCTACTTTGATGGTTAAGTCATTGTTTAACTTGCTTAAGTAGACTTATTTCTTATTTCATTTCATTTCATTTCATTTCATTTCATTTCATTTCATTTCATTTCATTTCATTGTATTTTAGAGAGACATAAAGTGCAAGCGAGGATGGGGCAGAGGGAGAGAGAGAGAGAGAGAGAGGGAGAGAGAATCTTAAGCAGGCTCCACGCTTAGTGTGGAGCCCGACAAAGGGCTCGATCCCATGACCCTGAGATCATGACCTGAGCCGAAATCAAGAGTCAGACGCTCATCCGACTGAGCCACCCAGGAGCCCTGAAGTAGACTTACTTCTTGCAACAAAAAAAGGTTAAGAAATGGCTAATTCACACACGCCTGTTATAAAATCGAACAGAACTGAGGTGTGTAAGAGGAAAAAATGACGTTCTCCTCATTCCTTTCTCCTGCTCTGACGCCCTTACTCACTGATGAACTTATAGCTCTTGTCCCTTGTTTATCTACGTGTATATACACATACACATGTGTATACACTACGTGTATATACACATACACACAACAGTGTTTTGTGTGTTGTTAGAGATGACATCGGGACCCACCCCGTTCTGCGGAGTCAAGTGCCCTGTGGCATTTCATTGTCTGCATTAGGTCAAAGCTCACTTAGCCCGTGCCCTACAGATGGGCACCTAGGTTGTTTCTGTGTTGGTTTTGTTTCCTCAAGCGGTGCTCCCTGAGCCTTCTCATGGACGCCGACTTGGGCACCCGAGCCAAGAAAGAGTCTTGGCAGGAAATTGGCCAGATTGAAGGAAACGCGCATTTGAACATTTTTATGTTCTTGCCAACAGTTTCCAAGAGTGTCCATTTTCCCACATCCTCACCCTCACTGGGTGTGTTCGGTCTTTAACATTTTATGGCATCTCACTGTTGTCATTTTATGTATTTTTATTTTTTAAATATTTTTTGGTGGGTTTTTTTTTTAAGCGTTTATTTATCTTTGAGACAGAGACAGAAAGAGCACCAGTGGGGGAGGGGCAGAGAGAGAGAGGGAGACACAGAACCCGAGGCAGGCTCCAGGCTGCAAGCTGTCAGCACAGAGCCCGACGTGGGGCTCGAACCTATGAACTATGAGATCATGACCTGAGCCGAAGTCGGACGCTTAACCTACTGAGCCACCCAGGTGCCCCTGTTGTGATTTTAAAAGCAGCTGTGTTGATCACCTCACCTCTTCCTTTCCCTTTCAAAGTCCCTTAACGTCAGTTGCATTGTTTCTTTTCTTTTCTTTTTTTTTTTTCAGCAAAAGGAAGGGCATGGTGTGGATAGAGCATCCGTCCTGAGAAGCTCCTGGAAGCCTGGAACGCTCCGAGAGAAGTCGAGGCAGACAGAGTGGAAGGACAGTCCTAACCAAGTCCCTGGCAACCATCGGGGTGAGAGCTCGGTGGGGGCTCTGAGCCCTTCTGACAGCACTCCAGAAGATGATGGAAGCTTCCAGACCGTGTGGGCCACAGTGTTTGAGCATCACGTGGAGAGACACACAGTGGCTGACCAGTCAGGACACCGTCCCTCGGCCACAGCCCCCAGAGATGTGGCTGATGCCAGTGTCTCAGGGTTCAGACCCAGGCACGAGAGAAGCTCATGGCTGGGGAAGGACCTGCCTGAAAAGACAGCCCTCAAGAAACAGAGCTCCAGAGGGTTCGAAAATCCTGATGCAGAGAAATGGGGACAGACTGCCCTTTCAAATGGTGAACCCAGACAGTGTCACGTGCCCTTCCCGGAAGAATACCCTTTGGACGAAAAACACAATAAGAACCCCTTCCTCCAACGTGCTGAAAACCCTCCCTCATCCCAGAGGGTCGAGCCCAAGTATGACATGATGCACACAGTGGGCAAGTGTGCGCACAGTGAGGCCGTCTCCGTGGCGTTGGAGGAAAGAGCCATGACCCTGCGAAGTGGCAGGTCTCGGCTCTCACCAAAGGGGAGGCAGCAGGCCCGTGAGGTCACCCCTGCAGAGCCAGAGTACAGGCTGGAAGGTCAGGCGGGGTCCGTCCACAGGGCCAGTTTGATTTGGGAAGCTCAAGGGACTCATGAGGTCATTGAGCCAAGGCCTGACTTCCGGGAGCCAAAGGACACGTTTGGGGGCAATTGCCTGTCACCCAAATGGACAGGGGGGGCGACCTTGAACTGGCATAAAGCCACCGTGGTGGCCAGTGAAGAGAAAGGCTCGGAACTGAGCCCCGGGGCCAACAGCGAGCGCTCAGCCAGGTCGTGCGGCTCCGAAGTCCCTTCTGGGAGGGCCATCCAGGTGGCCGTCTGGGAGGCTCCGCACGAGGGGCCCGCTGGGGCCAGAAACAAGTCAGGAGGCTGCAGCTCAGCGGGAGAAAGGGGTCCCCCCCGGGGGTGCCCTCTGGATCCTCTCTGTCTGGCTAAGGATGAGCCCTCTGACTTCCGAGCCCGGCCACATCCAGAAGCGCTTGTGCAGAGAGGGCCCCTCGCTATGGCTTCCGGTGAGGGTGAACCCAGGCCAGCCCAGGCACCAGAGCCTGAAGTCAAGATGCGGAAGGCGGGTCCCGCGGACCAGAGATTCGAGAGGTGGCGACGGCGGACATTACCGCACGACGTGAAGTTTGAGGAGTTCAGCTTCCTGGCCCCAGAAAACACCTCGAAGGTGGAGCAGAGGCGAACAGACCGTTTGAGCCCCACCGTCAGTGCCTTAAGAAAACCCCAGCTCTCCCACAACAGGGTGGAGGCCCAGGAGGAGAACCCAAGTGCTTCACAGGACCAGACTCGCCCAGCGGTGAAGCAACGGTCCTCTCTGGAACCCAAGGCGACATTTTTTGCAGTGACATATCAGATTCCTGATACTGAAAAAGCAAAAAGTACTGTTAAGTCAGGGCCCGAAAACTTGACGGAACATTCTAGAAAACCAGCACCGCCTCCATCTCCTCATCCTCGAACACCTACCTTGGCTTCTCTTCACCATGAAGGGCCACTGGAGAGCAAGGGCAGTAAAAACTGGACTAAGGGCAGAGAGCACGACCACACAAGCTTTTCAAAGCCTCTGAAGCCAACAGACCGTCTGTCACCTCTTGGAGACAGGATTCTGGATCCTTCTGTTGAAAGAATCATGGATGCCGACGCCTCATGGAGTCATAGGAGACCAGAAGATGGCACCGGTTTTCAGAACAGTTGGAAGGATTGTGGGACCAAGACGTCCCCCAGCGGTGCTCCCAAAACACCCCCGGCTTCCAAAAGTCACCCAGAAGCCAACGATCTCCTCGCCAGAAGGGGCACTGAGGGGGTCAGTGCAAGGGTCCCGGGTAAAATCAGAGATGGCTACAGATCCAGTGTTCTTGACATTGACGCCCTGATGGCAGAGTACAAGAAGCAGGAGGTGGAGGAACCCCTGGAGGGGGCACCCTCGGTGCCTAGCGGCTCGACTCAGGAGAGGCCAGGCCATCTAGGCAGGGTGGAACCAAGAAGGAGGAGCTGGAAGGAGAGGCCCGAAGCCGAGGGTCTCCAGAAACAAGCAGGTTTCACCGAAGCAAACCACAGTTCTGCTCCTGGCCCTGGCAAGCCGCGGGCAGAGACCCCGGGGGCAACCACAAACACCAAATCCAGCTCTCCACTGTGGGCTCTGCCAGTCTCAGCTCCTTCTGAAAAATATCCAGGGGTTTCTTCAGGCCCCACCGGTCCCAGGAGAAAAGACTCAGGAATCCCCGAGGATGACAGAAGGGCCTTTGCTAGTAAACATCAAGGTGCAAAGTATTCAAATTACCCAGCCGGGTCAAAGCCCCCAACCTGGGAGGATCTGGGCAGTGGGGCCAGCGTGTTGCCCAAGTCATCCCCTGCTCACCAGAAGAAAGGGACCCCGAGGAAATCCATCGGGACGGAAGAGGAGGCCAGTGTGTTCCAGTGGGGTGATCACTCTTATGACCGTGACAGGTCACAGCTGGATGTCAAGAGAGCCTATTCGGAGAAGGGTCCGCCTGCCAAAATCCGAGAGGGCCTGTCTGCCATGCAGGAAGCCAGAGAGAGGAGACGAGAGTGGCCCCAGGGGAGGTCCAGCCTCCCCGGAGACAGTTCTGAGGTCAAGGAGACCAAAATGGGGCTCTGTCGGCGAGAGTCGGGGACTCGAGACGCTCAGAAGGTGAGTGGTCAGTTTTGTAAGGCGTTGATTAAACACATAGGCCGGGGGTGCTCAAAATCCCATGCGACATGGGCCAGGTGGGTATGTACATGAGTGGCGGGGATTGTGGCAAATAGAGAGCTCAGTTCCGGCCAGTTCTTGACACGCGATGCCTCCATTTAGTCCACGGGGCCACCAGTTTGAAACGTCTGGCCTAGAATGTTGGTGACGATCGGTATCATTTATTGAGCACCCTCTGTCCGTTCCTGTGTGTTGTCATCAAGTTCATTATCGTGTCCTGCATATTCAGCATCATGCATGACATTTTGTGAGCATTCAGGGAATACTGGCTGTTTCAGTGTTTAATTATTTATTTTGAGAGAGAGAGGGTGAGCAGAGTGGGGGACGGGCAGAAAGAGAGGGAGAGAGAATCCCAAGCGGGCTCCCAGTCATCAGCACAGTGCCCTACACAGGGCTCGATCTCACAAACCTTGGGATCGTGGCCTGAGGCGAAATCCAGAGTCAGATGCCTCCCCGACTGAACCACCCAGGCGCCCCGAGTGAGTGAGCGATCTTAGGTGAGTCTCATGACAGTCCCTCTTTTGTGGGACAGTTGGAGTTTCCACAGAGGCAGGCCTTTGCAAGCAGCTGTTTGAGGAGGTGATTCCCCTCTGGGATCCCCAGTGGAGAGGTGAGGCAGGTGTTAAAAGTGCCCCTGTGGGCATCTGAGGCTCATTCTCATTGGAGCAGTAGCATAGATCACCCCTGAGTTGTCCTGTCCAAGAAGCAAGGAACCTGGCATATATATTTTCCATTTCCCTTCTGTCCTCACTGGGGGCTGTTTCTGGGACTCTCAGCATTCAGACTCTTCCATTCTGTCTGGTGCCATGCTCAGTGGTGGAGAGAAAACTCCCCACGCGGCAGGACCCCATTGCCATCAGCAGGTCCTTGAGCGCAGGGCTGGGCGCCCACAACGTCTGCTGCGGGTGCAATCGTCTTGTACCCTTGAAAAAGCCCAGGCTCAGAGAAGTTAAGTAACGTGTCTCAGGTCACACAGCACCAAGTGGCAAAGCTGGTATTTGAACCCAGGTCTGGCTCGATACCCAAGCTTTCACGTAGGCTACTCGGTGGTAAATGAGGAATCTTGAAGGTGGGGAAAAAATCTGAGGCATGGAGCCTGCCTTCGGGAAGCTTATGATCTCTGCGGGGAGATGGGACACGGTGACCCACGGCCAGGAAATGATCAGGCGCGGAGGTGAGGTGCTGGAGAAGAGGCCCAGGAAGGCATCCTGGAGGAGCTGCTGGCCGGAGCCCACGCTGGGGGGTGGTTATGAGTTTGGATAGGCTGGTTCGGGGGGTGAGGGCATTCGCGGCAGAAGCACAGCACGCGCAAAGGTTTGGAGGTGGGGACCAGACATGGCAAGCTCTGGGAGCAGTGCGGAACCTTGGTCCCTGCACTGCCACTCATATGCGGTGGCGTCAGCCAACTGGCACCCAAGTCCCACATCTGCCACCCGGACTAAGTGACGAAGGGCAAACCCTTTCACTGAGGCGCCCGAGCCTCAGTTTCCTCATCTGTAGAAAAGAGAGCAGAGGGTCCCGCCTGGGAAGGGATGTTGTAGACACGAAAAGAGTGGGATAGTGTCACCATCTCCCCGACACACGGGGTCGACTGGGGTTTTCCATTTACCACGTTCAGACTCCTCTGTGCCGCTCACCAGCTGTGTGTAAAGCACACTCCTCCGCGGAGGTGACCGAAGTTTCTGCCCAGCAGCCCTGTTGGTAGAAATGGAGAGACCACGCCGGCTGGGCCCCCGGTGGGCGTGGGCACAGGACCGGCCTGTGGGTTGTGCGGATGCGCTGCCCGAGGAGCATTTCACGAGGCTGTTATTGTGGGAACAGCAGGAGAGGGGAGGGGGCAAGGAAAGGTGACACCTGGTCCTTTTGCCAGCTCCTTGCTCGGGGGGCCTGGCGGCAGCGGGAGAGGCAGAGCGTTGTGGGGAGGGGGGCCCCGGCCCAGCCTTGGACGCCCGCCCGGGGTGCGCAGGCCCCATGAGTGCTCGTTGTCAGGGGATCTGTTTTCTCACTGAGGGATTGGGAGGCCTTGGACCAGCTCCCTGTTTCCCTTCCCTCCTGCCTGACCATCTCTGGTTCTTGATCTTGAAAAAATAAACGGAAGCAATACAGAAGGACAAAGTGTTGGTTGTTGAAAATTCAGACCTTACCAGAGCGAATAAAAAAGCATACCCCTTGAGCCCCCTTCCTGTCCCCGCCCCTCCCCCCGCCAAGATGCAACGACGGTCACCACGTTTGATATGTTGCGGCTTTTCCTAAACACCACAGAGCTGCTTGTCCATGGTATGTATCTTTATTTGTAGCTGTTGTATTTTTCCTTATTGCAAAAGGAGTGAACGCTTGTGTGAAACTGAACCGTGTGATGGAAACATACAGTTCAGAAGGAAAAGCTCCCCTAGATGATGGGTCTGGGGCACAGCCTTCCAGACCTGTCAGTGGTTCTCAGCTGCAGGCAGTTTTGCCCTTACGGCACGTTTGGCAAAGTGTAGGACATTTTCTTCCTTCCTTCCTTCCTTCCTTCCTTCCTTCCTTCCTTCCTTCCTTCCTTCCTTCCTTCTTTCCTTCCTTCCTTCCTTCCTCCCTCCCTCCCTCCCTCCCTCCCTCCCTTTCTAAACGTTTATTTATTTATTTTTGAGACCGAGAGAGAGAGAGAGAGAGAGAGAGAGAGCAAGAGGAGGGCAAAGAGAGAGGGAGAGAGAATCCCAAGCAGGCTTTGCGCTGTCACTGCAGAGCCTGATGCGGGGCTCGAGCCCGTAAACCATGAGATCACGAACCTAGCCAAAGTCAAGAGTCTAGGATGCTCAACTGACTGAACCACCCAGGCACCCCAAGTGTAAGACATTTTCTTTGTCACAACCAGGGAAGAGTTTTCTCCTGGCTTCTAGTGGGTGGAGGCACCCTGCAGTGCAGATTGTCCCCTGCCCGCACCCGAGGCTCATCCAGCCCCTTAGTGTGCGTCACTCCGTGGGTAAGGAAGCCCCCATCAGATACAGACACAGGTATAGCATACTCTCTTACAGAAACATGGTAATATTCTACAGGAAATCTTACAACTTGCTTTTTTTTTTTTTAAGCAAAAAAAAAAAAAAAAAGAAGCCTGATGCAGGGTTCAAACCCATAAACCGTGAGATCATGACCTGAGCTGAAATCAAGAGTCGGACGCTTAGCAGACTGAGCCACCCAGAGGCCTCAAGACTAAGCTTTTTTTTTTTTTTAATCCGCATACTTATTTTTTAAAAAATTTTTTAAAATGTTTATTTATTTTTGAGAGACAGAGCATGAGTGGGGGAGGGCAGAGAGAGAGGGAGACACAGAATCCAAAGCAGGCTCCAGGCTCTGAGCTGTCAGCACAGAGCCCGACGGGGGGCTTGAACCCACAAACCCTGAGATCGTGACCTGAGCCAAAGTCGGACGCTTAAAAGACTGAGCCACTCAGGCACCCCAATGTTTAATTTTTTTGAGAGGGAGAGAGAGAGAGAGACAGAGACAGAGGGAGAGCAGAGAGAGAGGGAGACACAGAATCGGAAACAGGCTCCAGGCCCTGAGCTGTCACCACAGAGCCCGATGTAGGGCTCGAACTCGCCAGCTGTGAGATCCTGACCTGAGCTGAAGTCGGACGTTTAACTGACTGAGCCACCCAGGCCCCCCATCCACATACATAACTTTGTCCCAGGCCCGATTGCAGTGTTCCATTTAATTAAATGATTTATTTTCATTTCAAAAGAGAGAACCTTTTCCAGAGGCTCCAAAAATACTTGAAGGCATGGAGTATAAATCCTCTGCATTCCTCCCATCCCTTGACCACTTAGATTCTTTTTTGGTCCGATTTCGTACAGCGTCTCTTTCTGAAAATACAAGCAAACACGAACACATATTCCTAATTTTGCCTCTGGTTTTTTCTCCATCAAAGAGCGCATTCTCTCCAGGTGGTTGGAACTTTGGGTGCACATGGGAGTAACCCAGGCAACCCTAAAAGAGAGCGATGCAGGGGCCTCACCCCGGACCAGACTGGTTGGAATCTCTGTGGTGGGGCCCACCCTTGTTAGATTTGACTCTTCCTTTTTTTTTTTTTCCCCCTGTGTGAGTGTCCTTGGGAGCGTTTGGATTCAGCCCATAGAGGGTGTCCTCATTCTTTTCGATTGCCATATGGTAGAGATGGCGATATTTCTGATCTTTGGCTATTTACAAACCACGGGCAGACGTCACTTTTGCACACGTGCAGGTTTGCCCGTGGGTTGAGAATGGCGATAGTCTGAAGGTGAATGCAGTTGTAATCTTGCAGGATTGTGCCAAAGTGCCCTGTGTCGTCCGGGGCTATGCCCTTTTACAGATAGCCTCGCCAGCAGGGGCAGGGCCCCACGTCCCCTCAGCCTGACCAGCCGGGTGTGTTACCAGACTTCTGGATCTCCTGCCCCTGATGAGCGCCCACCTGTTGTCACATGTATGAGGCTCCTTGTATTTCCTTCCTGTGACCTGCTTGCTCAAGTCCCGCCCACTTTTCTTTTGGAACATGGCCCTTTTCTCATCGAGTTATTGGAGTTCTCTATTAGTGAGGTGAACCATTTGTACGTCTATGATTTGATTTCCCCCTGGAGGCGGCCCCGGACTGCCTCTCGGGCAGACTCGAGATCAGGCCCTAGCGTCGTTATTTATTAGCTGTGTGACTCTGGGCATCTCGCCAGACCTCTCTGAGCCTAAATTTCCTCATCTGTGGAATGCGAATCCTGCCTGCTTCGTGGTTTGTTGGAGATTTATCGTGAAATAATGTGTGGTCAAGACCGCGGCCCAGGGCCTGATGTGAAGGAGGGTTGACGGAATCTGAAAGAAGCGCCTCCAGACCTCCGCTCATTTACTACATTTAATAAATGCACTAGCCCTGAGCCAGGCCCTGATCTAGGCACCACGGCTGCTGGAGGGACCAGCCCACTGTATCAGGCTGTGTCACACGATAAGGCAGCCACCAGTCACATGTGGCCATTTAAATGTAAATCAGTTTAAATAACATTAAAAATTCAGCTTCTCAGTCCCACTTGAGCCATGTTCAAGTGCTCAAAAGCCACAGGTGGCTCAGGGCGACTGTTATCGTACAGCCCGAATAGAGAACATCTCCATAATCGCAGAATGTGCCCATGGATGGCTCAGGTCTGGGGGGCAAGCAGACCTCAAGTGAGTGAGAGTGCTAAGTCCTGGGGGATAGAAAAAGAGGCGATGGGGAGGTGACTCTAAGAGGGTGGCCAGGAGAAGATCCCCTGGGAAGGGGACCTGAGTGATGGCCATCATGTGGATGAGCCGGTCCCGTGGATGCTGGAAGGGTGCCAGTGGGCACAGGGGGCAGGGGCCAGAGCAGAAGGGAGCCACTGATTCCCAAGGTCATCTCGCCATTTCACATTGTGTCAGCAGTGCATGAAGGCTGGTTTCTCTACATCCTTGCCAACACTTACCTGTCTCTTTGGTTCCACCATCCTACCGGGTATAAAAGTATCATCGTGGTTTGGATTTGCATTTTCCATGGCACATCGTTTCATGTGCCTGTTTGACCATGCGTATCCCTTCTTTGTCCACTTTTTAAGTTGGGTTATTGTTCTCTTTTATTATTGATTTGTAATTGCTCCTTATATATCCTGGACCCAACTGCCTTCACAGACCTGTGATTTGCAGAAATTTTCTCCCATCGTGTGGGTTTTATTTTTCACTTTCTTGATGGTGCCTTTCGAAGCACAAACGTTTTTCATTTTGGTGAGCTCCCATCTATTTTTCCTTGGTACACTTGTGCTTTTGATGCCATATCTGAGAAACCATTGCCTCATCCGAGGCCATGAACATTTACCCCCCTATTTTCTTCTGAGAGTTTTCTAGGTTTTGCTCTGGCCTTGAGGTCTTTGATCTATTTTGAGTTGATTTTGGTTTATGATGTGCGGTTTGAAGCGTGTTTCGAAGGCAGAGTCTCAGCTTCGTTGATGAGGTGGACAGAAGCAAGAGACTGGAGGGCGACCTGAGGGTCTTAGCTGGCACGGCTGGGTGATGGGCAGGGTGGGGGAGGAGCAGTTTTGGAGGGAAGGAATGGGGAGGATCTGTTTGGGGCATGTGGAGTCAGAGATGAGTGTGACCGGTGCAGGGAGATGTCATGGGGTCCCAACGTGGACAGACAAAATCTGGAGTTGTCTGTGCACGCTTGGGATTTATTTAAAGCCAGGGGGTGTTATGAGAGATCCCCGAGGGAATAATGAAACAGGGAAAGAGAAAGCTCTGGGGCTGGCCCTAGGTGAGTGGACATCCCTCTGAGATGCGGGGAGCCTGAGAAGGATCAGGAAGGGAGGTAGGAGGAAACACAGAGGGTTTCAGAAAGAGGCTGTGAGGCAGGGGATCCAAAATCCAGCCTTGTTCTTCACTCATGCTGTGTGTTCTTAAGCAGATGTCTTCCCTCTCTGCGCCTTCCTATCCTTGGCTGTGCAGAGAGAGTGTAGGGCTGGCTGACATTTATGGAGGGCTCCCCGCTTGCCGGGCATGGGGGGGAGATGAGCCTGAAGCCGGCCAGGTGCCCAGGACTCGTCGGGCACACTGCCACCTGGTGGCAGCACTGTGTCACTGACTTAGCGTGGGCTGCTCTCTCTTGGTTCTCCCCTGAGCCTAGAAGCCGAACGCTCTTATTATGGGTCTTTCCCCACATGGTCAAGGCTCAGAGAGGTGAAGGCACTGACCTGAGGTCACACAGTTATTAAGTGGCCGAGACTGGGCTGAACCCAGACCCTGTAGATTACCTCCCATCATCAAGGCAGACCATCGTGGGGTGGGCTTTAGTTTTCGTTTTGCTCTTTCAGGTACAGAATGGACTTTCTCACCGTGACAGATTTGTTCTGTAAATGCGAAAGCCCCAGGAAAATCCTTTGCCTGTGTTCTATGTCTCAGGTGCTGCCACAAGACCCAGAGAGGGAGGATGCCCCGCAGGACAGTGAGCAGCTACTCTGGCAGGTGTCCCCTGCAGCCTCGGGTCCCCGGAGAAGTCACAGTTTCTGCAAAGACAGGAGGAGCGGGCCTTTTGTGGTGAGTGACGCTGGTGCGGCCAGACTGGAACTCGTGAGGGGGTGGGACACCGCTGGGACTGTGGTCGTATGGACGGTCATGGCTGGCCTGGGGGCCTGAGGGGGTCGCGGAGGGGCAGGTGCCTGTCCCGGAATCTGGTGTTGGCCACGGTTCTCGATGTGGAGGGTGTTTGGTGCTTCTGCCAGGAAGCGCTTCGCTCGTCTTGGGTTTCCAGCCCAATGCAGAGAGGTATCTTGTGCCTGGCGTGGAGCAGATAAGAGAATACGCCACGGGGCCTTGAGGTTCTGGGTTCGAGTCCCAACACCGCCCCTCTCAGTCTCTTTCAGCAATTGGCTTCTTTGCCTGGAAAACAAGATCATGATTTCTGTTTCTTTTGCGCCGTTAATTTAACCAGGCTGGTCCTGGAGCCAGGTCACCAGGGCTCAAATCCTAGCTCTGCATGCAGACGGGTGTTTGGCCTCAGTTTCTTCATCTGTGAAATGGGGATAATAACGGCATCTACTGCACAGGGCTGCCATGGGGGTTCAGAGAAGATGGTGCAGGGAGCGTTTGGCATGGTCATGGGGACACAGTCACACTTTAATGAGTGTTATGGTTACCATCGTTATTATTACTCTGGTTTTTGAGTCTCTCTTTGCCTGTCAGAGTCTGTTTCTTTGGGCCAGCACTCGCCCTCTCTCTCAGCCTGTTTCCTCACTTGTTAAGATAGGTATTTCTTTTTTTTTTTTTTTTTAATGTTTTATTTATTTTTGAGACAGGGAGACACAGAGCATGAACAGGGAAGGGTCAGAGAGAGGGAGACGCAGAATCTGAAACAGGCTCCAGGCTCCGAGCTGTCAGCACAGAGCCCGATGCGAGGCTCGAACTCACGGACTGCGAGATCATGACCTGAGCCGAAGTCGGCTGCTCAACCGACTGAGCCACCCAGGCTCCCCAAGATAGGTATTTCTTTAATGAGGCAACCCCAGTTCTGCCCATGAGGTCATTTGGATCATAAGCTCTGTGTATTTCAAGGACACTTGTGCCTGGTCTCGGGTCTTGGAGATATGGGAAGCTCCAGGATTTAAATCCCAGGTTCCATCCCTTCTGGCTTTATGATCATGGGCAAGAAATCACTCTTCCCTGAACTTTGGGTTCGTCCTCTGCAGCTCGTGGTGAAGAAGGATGCCCCCCGCAGGGTTCTTGATGGGAGAATGTCTATACCAGAGTCAGGGGGCTGACTATATGTCAGAGCGGGAGCTCACGCTCAGACCTCGGCTAGCGTCTGCTGAGCAGCCCCAGAAAGCTTGGGTGTTCAGATCCCTGCCGCAGACCTGTGTACATTTGAAACCACCTGGTGTTTTTGTTAAATGTTCCCTTCCACTGATTTCTTCCTTACCCTTTTCTCATTGCCTCTCCGGTGGCACCGACTCAGCTTATCTGATTGTACTTGAACTTTCGTGTGTGTAAGCCAAACAGAGGTTATGGAGAGAAAAGCATTTAAGGCCTATCTTTTTATAGTCTCTGCTTGCTGGCATCTTCCCTGGTGGCCTGGCTTCCCCTCTTCCACTCTCTGTCATTGAGGGGCCTTTGTCTTTGGAGTCCTCAGGTGGCTTGCCTTGGCTCTCTCCTTGTGGCTCCCCGAGGCCTCTGCCCCGTTGCAGCCCTGCTTGATTTCCTCTCCTCGGAGGCGGGTGGGCAGGGTGGGGGCCTCAGACCTCATGTCTCTGCTTTGAGGACTCACACCTGCAATTCCAGGGAGTGGCCACCAGGGGGTGGTGGTGTTCAGCTCACTTTCTGATGGCTCCAAAAGCCTCACTCCGAGGACCTCAGCATTGGGCACTGGAGGCTGAGAAGTGGGCTCCACCTCTGGCTCTGTCAATGTGTGACCTTGGGCAAGTGATCTGACGGACCTCAGTGTGCCTCAGTTTTTTCTTCTGTAAAACGAGGATGGTCCTATCCGACCTCAGGAGCATTTTTGTGAGCAGTAATGAGATCGCTCAGCACTCAGAGGAATTGATCCTCAATGAATACCAGGGCTGCAGTGACAGCTTTTCCTTCATTCTCCCCCTTCCCCTCCCCTCCCCCCTTTTTTCAGCTCTCTCATTGTAAGAGGGGAAACTGAGGCCCAGAGAGCAGGCCGGACTTAGGGTGACCCTCCAGGTGAGGACTGGGGTCCTGAGCCCTCGGCCCTGCTGGCCGCCCTTACTTCTCTGCAAGTTGTCAGACCTGCACGTTGTATTTCCTGAGGTGCCTGAGGGGGTCCCCCCGTAAACGTTGTCTACAGTTCTGGTCACTCTTGATTACTGACACCGGGCTGCGGGTTTCCAGTTTGGGTTCTCCATGTTTTGAGCCTGGTCTCGGGCCTTGTCCATCCCGATTCTACCCCCCATGGTGGGGAGTATGGATCCCATTTAGCAGAGGAGGGAGCCGAGGCCCAGAGAGGTCAAGTCGCTTGCCCAAGGCCACACAGTTAACATATGAGGGAGCCGGGATGGAGACTAGGCCTTTTCTGCTTCCAGCCTCCGACCTGGGCCCTGTCTGCCCCGGGATGGTGTCTTTGGCCTGCCACCAACCCCTGCCAGCCCCTCTCTGAGCCTGCAACACTTGGTGCCTTCACTCACAAGGGAGCAAAGACAACTTTGGCCCTGGGGGTGAGAATGTGATACTTGTTCAGCCCGGGGTTGGCCACCAGCTGTTCTGCCGCGTCCGCCCTCTGGAGGGTGCCTGGGACTTGCCCGGTCTGCGCAGCCCCGCCCCCACCTGGCTGACACACAGCCCTGAGCACTGAAAGACCAGTGTGGCCCTGGCTCTTGATCGAGGCAGTGGGCAAGTGAGTTTACCACTCGGGGCCTCTCTTTTGGGAATCATGGTAATAATAATGCCTAATAAGTTACGGTGCTTAATGCGTGGTATAGTTACTAGTATTATCCCCATTTGACAGATGGGAAAACTGAGGCCCGGAGCCATTAACTATGTCTCCCAGGTTGGAGCTGTGATGCCAAGATGTTCATAAAGCACTGAGCACAGTGCCGGGTGGAGAGTAACTGCCTGATAAATGTCACCTGCTGTTACTCTATCGTTAATTATTTGCCGTCAGTTTCTTTTTCCTCTACCTTCTCTTGAAGGGCTACTCGATGGAACAGGAAGGCGTCCCCAATCTAGAAGTTTCTCTGCTGTTGAGGAAACTGAGGCCCAGCAAGGGGAGGTGTCTTGTTCAGGGAGGGCCCTGCTGCAGCCAGGACAGAGCTGGGACTATAGACCATGTTTCTGGACTCCCTGGCCAGTGCTCCCCTGTTGCTTCCAGGGCTATACTTAGTAGGACGTTGGGTCCTTGTGGCAAATCCGAGCACTGTGCCGGGCCTCGTCCCTCACCCTTCCGTGGATGGTCATGCCCTCCTTTCCCCAGAAAGTGAGCCTTTGGTCTGCACTCAGGCAGGTGTCCTAAAGCACAGTGACTCAGTTGTGGACCATGGCCTTGGGTCACAGTTTGCCCCAGAGGCCTCTCCCATGACTGAAGGTACACATCCACCAGCTGTGGGGGTTCCCTGTAATGGGGCAGGTGGCAGACCTCTGTTGACCTTGAGAATGTTCTCCCAAATCTCCAAACCCTGGGCCGGCATTTGCGGGCTCCTTCTCTCATGGGCCCACTGTGTGCCAGGCCCTGGAGATTCTCCCAGCTTCCTGGGGCTACACTTCAGCGGGACCTGCAGGTAGCCTAGGAGGGTCTAGTTAGTTGGAGGAGGAGGAGAGGAAGGACACTAAGGAAGGAGGAATTGCATATGGAGGTATGGAGGTGGGGTGATGGAGGAGGCATGTTTGGGCCAGAGTGAATAGACCAGTTTGGCCGAGGCGGAATGTTGGGGGGTGGTCTCAGTCTTCCTTTTGACAATTTCGTAACAAATTCTATTTACTTGTTTTGAGAGAGACAGAGACAGCACAAGCGGGGGAGGGGCAGAGAGAGAGGGAGACAGAATCCCAAGCAGGCTCCCCAGCGCAGAGCCCGATCGCGGGGCTCAAAGCCACAAAGCCGCGCGATCATGACCTGAGCCGACATTGAGAGTCAGGCGCTCAACCGACTGAGCTCCCTGGGCGCCCCTTGACAAATATTTATCTACATGTCCTTGGTGCTGTGCTGGGCATTGGGCTACAGTTACAAACGAGACACAGATAAATAAGAAGGTAGATAAACACTTGCGGTGGGTTCTAAACGCTCCTGTTCGTTGAGCACTTACTATGTGCCCGGCACCGTGCCATGGGCCTTCCCGGCATTCCTCCCTTTAATTTGTTCAAGGTTCAAAGGAGGGACACTTGTTTGAGGTCTTGAAAGATGAACAGGTGTTTGCCAGATGGGTGTGATCTGGGAAGAGGTGGTTTACCCGCCCCCCTCCCCCCCACCCCGTGGAGGGAACAGCTGGGGCAAAGGTTCAGGGGTGTGAAGCTGCTCTATGCACTGAATGTAATCTAGAGTCCAGGAGACGGTATGGAGGCTTTTACACTTTGATGCTTCATTCCCGGACACCCCCAGCGTGTTGCTTTAATGCCAAGTTCAGACGTTTTCCTGCATCTCTTGCTGAGCAAACTGTGGTGCTTGCTTCTGAGGGGTGGCGCCACCTCCTGGCAGCCAGACCTGCCAGAGCAACACTGAAAGCTTTGAAAGCACTTGAGTCTGATAACTTCATTGACATGACTGGAGAATGGAGGGAAAAACCATTTGGGATTCTAATGCGGAGAGTTGTGAAGGCCGTCAACTCGAGGTGAGGTAAGCGGAGATTTGTGAAGTGGCCCCGGGTGGGTACGTTGTTGGTTTGGGCTGGATATTCTCTTTGAATTTTAGTTGGTTGACTAGGCATTCGAGTGGGAAGGGAAAAAAAAAAAATCAAAGTGAAAGAGTATATGTGAACTGCTAGAAATAACTCATCAAAGATTGTGCTTGAAAAACAAGCTTTGAGTAAAGGTTTTGTGTGTGTGTGTGTGCGTGTGTGTGTGTGTGTTTGTTATTTCTCTTTTTAATCCACGATATGGATTCTTCTCCCAGTAATGTGTTGCTTGGCATTTCCATGTTTGATGTTGGGCCTGTGTTGATGCCATTCGAATGGAAAGCCTTAGGATTGTGGCTCACTGGCCTAATTGAAAGGGCTAATTTGTCATACAAGATGTTCAGAGGTGGGCAGCTGTGGGCTTGGCTCAGCATCTCTGAGAGTCTCTTGGGGTTTCCCTCATGCTTTGAGCCTCATGGTCCCAAGATGGCTGCCACTTTTCCAAGCATTAAGTTCACTCTCTGGTAGGAGGAAGTCGGAAGCCAGAAGGGCCATGCTGGCTGAGTTTGAAAGAAAGCAAAAGCTTTTCCCAAAGCACCCTCCAGATGATTTCAACTTACACGTCACGGGTCACATGGCCCCTGCTAGCAGCAAGAGAGTCTGGGACAGTCAGTGCTCAAGACTTCTGGCCTCCATCATGGAAGGTGGCCAAGTGGAATAGGGCTATTGGTTATTCGAGAAATAGCATTGTTTAATACACAGCCTGAAGGAAAAAAAATGGGGATTTTCAGGTCCTCGTCAAGGAAGCTTTGGTCTCCAAGTCAGGATTTGGGACAAGAGAGAAAATCTGCCCAGGGTCTGTACGTTGTGACTTGAGATGTGTGCTAGGCACCGGGCCTCTGGGATGGGAAGGCACAGTTCTGCCCTTCAAGGCCCCCATTCTGCTGGGGAGCAGGGCTCAGAGAAGGGAAGGAAGGCTGAGGTGGAAGAGACAGCTTGGGTGGTAACTGGTCCAGGGGCCAGAGTGCCACTCCCTGCCCGGGTGAGTTCAGGGTCACATGCCAGCTTTAGGAGTGTGAGTGTGGAGCTGAGCAGTGAGAAACTCGTTGACACCCTCTGCCCCTAGGAGGTTCAGGAATCCTGACTTGTGGCTAATTCTATTTGTTAATTGTTTCTTGTCTGTCACTGCTGGGTTGAAAGGACTGGAGAAGGCTAAGTAATTTATGTCTCAGCTGGTTAAAGTTCCTTTTCTGGATTAAAACCAGTCAGGCCAGAAGGCTTTTTTTTTTTTTAATTTTAATTTTTTAATTTTTATTCCTAGGTTCTTAAATGCAAATGACCAATTGTGCCTGAGATTTTGTATTGGGGATATTTTGTATTCATACACTTATCTAGCTTCCACCCACCCATTCATCTGCTTATCCATCCATCCATCCATCCATCCATCCATCCTCTACCCAGTTATTTATATATACAAATCTCTAAGGATATAAAAAGGAGTAAGTTAATTTCTGTCCTCAAATTGCTCACATTCAAAGAGTATAAACAAGTGATTATATAATCCAGGATGATAAATACTAGTCATTCATTTATTCACCCATTCATTCATTCAAGAGATATTTATTGAGCACCTACTACTATGTGTCATACACCGTTCTTCGTTCTTCAGGTAGAGCAGTGAACAAGACATAGGTGGCTCCTGCCCTCCCAGAGCTCATACTTTAATTCCTTTTTAAGTTTATTCATTTTTGAGAGAGAGAAAGACAGAGCATGAGCAGGGGAGGGGCATAGAGAGGGAGACACAGAATCCAAGGCAGGCTTCAGGCTCTTAGCTGTCAGCACAGAGCCCGACACGGGGCTCGAACTCATGAACTGTGAGATCATGACCTGAGCCGAAGTCAGACGCTTAACCGACTGAGCCACCCAGGCACCACCCCCCGCCCCCCCACTCCCCCTGGAGCTCATACTTTAGTGTGAGAAGACAGACATTAAACAAGGAGCCAGACTCAAAAGAGAAAGACCAAGTACCAAGTGCTATGAAGAAAATAAAATGGGGTGTTGGGAATCAAGACTGGTTGGGGGATTATTTCCTAATGGGGGTTAGGGAGGGCTTCTCTGAGGAGGTGACATATGAGCTGAGACTTGAAGGGGGAGCACCTAGCCATGTGGAAGAATCAGGGCAAGTGTCAGGCAGAGGAAAGGGCAAGTGCAAAGATCCTGGGGCTTATCATGTTTAATAATACTAATCCTACTACTACTAATATTAACTAATAATACTAATACTAATGATAACAATGATGCTGATGGCATTGGTACTGGAGCGGACAGTGAGGAATGAGGGAGTTGGCAGGAGTCAGGTCACATTACCTTGATGGCCACTGTAAAGAGACTGGTTTTGGGTGAGCACGGGCTGCTTTGGTGAGTGCAGAGGAGGGAGGTATCATACCGTCTGGAGCAATTCAGAAGAAAGTCCGAGCCAGACTCCATGGAGGAGGGAATTAGCTAAGAAGAAGGGAATCAGGTCAGGGGAATGGCATCAAGAGGCATAGGAGAACATGGGGTTTTCCAGGAGCTGCGAGGGGGGGGCGGTTACCTGGAGAGTGGTGGAGAGGAGGCAGAAGGCTGCCAGAAACCCAGAGGAGTGGAAAGAGACTTCTACACTGCCAAGGTGAGGCTCGGAGCGCCCCCTAGTGGACGTTTCAAAAGGGGTTGGAGAGGGTGAGCTGGAAGCTGGGATACCAGGTAGGAACCTGTTGCAACAATCCGGACAAGACCATTAAAAACAAAGCAAAACAAAACAAAAAACATTAACTTATTGTGGTTAAATGTATGGAAATAACATAAAGCTTACCTTTTTAGCCATTTTAAGTCTATTACTCAGTTTCATTAAATACATTCACAGTGTCGTGCAGCCATAACCACTGTCTGTTTCCAGAATTTTTTCATCATCTCACACAGAAACAATGTCCCCGGTGAACACTGACCCCCTGTTCCTCCTCCCGCAGCCCCTGCACCCTCTGTTCTACCTCCTGTCTCTGTGAATTTGCCTGTTCTAGATAAGGCAGATAAAGGGGGCCATGCAATACTTATCCTTTTGCGTCTGGCTTATTTCACTTAGCGTAATGTCTTCAAGCTTCATCCCTGTTGTAGCAGGCATCCTGATTTCCTTCCTTTTTAAGGCGGGATAATATTCCATTATATGTATAGAGCACATTTTGGGTGTCCGTTGGTCTGTTGGTGGACCCCTGGGTTGTTTCCACCTCTAGGCTGTTGTGGGTAGTGCTGTGAACGTGGGTGTGCAAATATCTGCTTGAGTCCTAGCTTTCAGTCCTTTAGGGTGTGTATACCCAGCAGTGGGATTGCTGGGTCATAAAGCAAGTCTGTTTAACTCTTTGAGGAAATGCCAAAACTGTTTTCCAGAGCGCTGCGCCATTTCACGTTCCCACCAGCAAGGTTCAAGGGTTCTAATTTCTCCCCACCCTCACCAACACTAGTTGTTTTCCATTCTGTGTTTTCGATAAAAGCCATCCTTGTGGATATGGAGTGGAATCTCATCGTGGTTTTGATTTGCTTTTCTGTAACAGCTAGTGATGTTGAGCATTTTTTCATGTGCTTGTATCTTCTGCCCATTTTGGAGTTGGGTTGTTCATTTTTTGTTGCTGTTGAGTTTGTTGTAGGAGCTCTTTCTATATTCTAGATACCAATCCCTTATCAGTGATATTGTTTACAAGTATTTTCTGTGAGCTGTTTTGTTTTGTTTTTTTTCACTTTCTCGATAGCGTTCATCGATGCACAAGGGCTTTTAATTTTGATGAAGACCAGTTTATCTAATTTTTTCGTTGGGGCCTGGAAAATAATTTTTAAAAGTGATGTGTAATATGCATACAGAAAAGAGCACGAATCGTAAGCCAGATGGCCTGGGTTTGAATCCCAACTCTGCAGTCTACCAGCTATGTGACTGAGTGGGTTAACACCTCTGCCTCAGTTTTCCCATATGTAAAACAGGGGTAATAATGGAGCCTACTTATTAGAAATGCAGTGAGGTTAGATGAATTAATGTGTCTAAGGCCCTCTGATCGATAATGGGTGTCACTTGTTATCACTTTGCTGTTATTACTGTGACTATAGTCCATATATTGAGTATCTGCATGATAGACACTATGCTAAGATTATTCACTGTACAAACATTAATCCATGGTCCCATTTACTCCCCACAAACCCCAAGAGATGGGTGTATTCATTGTCCCATATTGTAGGTAAGGAAACAAGCTTGAGCCCTTCTGAGTGCCATTTCCTGGCACTTTTTTCTAAAGTGACCTCACTATATCCTGAGGTGCTAGGAAGATGCCCATTTTAGAGATGCTAGATGCTTAAGGAGGTGAGTGGACCAGGCACACACAGCAAGGAAACCACAACACCTAGATTGATCCCTGGCCTGTGGACTCCTCCCTTGCAAGTGAGGAGGGGGTAGGTCTCTCCATGTGGAAGAAGGGGCCACTAGGGCTCCCAGGGACTGAGACCTCAGAGGGACCCCAGCCAGGTGTCCACAGGAGGCTGATGAATGATGAAACACCTGTTCCCCTTGCAAAACCTGTCTGCCAGGGCCAGGCGGGTAACGTGGTGAACGCGCCCCCTGGTGGAACTGTGCGGGATTGCAGGCGCTGCCCCCCCCTTCAGTGGGATAAGCCTGAGCTTAACCATTTTTCTGTGTGTTAACCCATTCAGTCTCACTGCAGCCATCTCCTGGGTGAGGAAACAGAGGCCCAGGAGGGTGGGTGATGACGATCTTTCTAGTCCTTTTGTTTCTCCTCCTTGAGAAAGCGTGCCGACGTGTGAGAAGAATGCTAATTCGCGGTGGGCTGATGCTGACTTGACCCTCAGTGTGTTTGAGAAAGTGAGTAACAAACGTATGCACTTTCCCCTGCTAACAGTCAAAATTGCTTGTTTCACCTGTCACACCCGGCTGAGACGCACCGCTCGCTGGCGAAGTTGCCGGGGTCCACACCTGTTTCCACCTCCCAGGGTACACACACGCATACCAACACACTCGCACGGAGCAGGAACAAACGCCACGGGACCCAGATTCTAATCCGGGCTCTGTCCCCTGCCACTCGGTGGCTTTGCACAACTCCCTGAGGCTCACTCTCCTCGTCTGTGAAATGGGTGAGAGAAGCCAGCTCTGTGCCCCACGCAGGCTGTCACGAGTGGGTTAAGGCAGACGTCAGAAAGCTGTCTGTTGCCAAGGAGGAGTTAGTAGCCAAGGTCTTAGGCAGACTTTATAATTCATTCCAGCAACGTTTGCTGAGCACCTGCTGTGCGCCAGAGCGAAGTCAAATTCGCACCTCTTCCTGGAGGATGAAATTCCATCTGCACTCAGGATCCAATCCAGTGTCCATATGATGGCCCACAAGACAGGGTGTTTCTGTCCTAGCGCATGTCCTGTGCTCACTCCACTCAAGCCACATCGGCCTTCAGAACGGTCCCTTATCACGTCAGGTGTGTTTCTGCCCCAGGGCCTTGGGACATACTGTTTGCTCTCCTCCAGATTCCCTCTTCATTTCCCTTGCTCTCTACTTACCTCTTCTCAGGTCATCTCTCAACTCAATGACACCCCTCGGCAGGGCCCTCCCTGGTGCCATGTCTATAGAAGGACCCCTGGCCCCCAGTGTTCTCTCCCAGTGCACCCCTAGTCATATGCAGTGTCTTCTCATCGCCCAGAGTAGAGTCTCTGAGAGGCAGAGAACACCAAGCACATTGTAGGCGCACAACACATATGTGTGGAATGAATGAATGAAGTATCACCCCCATGTTTTACAGATTTTATTCACTTAAAGCAGTTTCAGGGTCACCGCAAAATTAAGAGGAAAGTGCAGAGATTTCCCATATATCCCCTGCCCCGACACACGCATAGCCTCCTCCATCATCAACATCTCCACCAGAGTGGGACGTTGGACACAACGGATGAACCTACAGGGACACGTCGTCATCACCCAAGGTCCGTGATTTACGTGAGGGCTCACTCTTGGTGTGGTATGGCCTGTTGGTTTGGACAAATGTGTAATGATACGTATCCATCATTATGGTATCCTACAGAGTAGTTCCGCTGCCTTGAAAATCCTCTGTGCTCTGCCTGTTCATCCCTCTCCCCCCACCAAACCCCTGGCAGCCTCTGCTCTTTTTTCTGTCTCCATAGCTTTGCCTTTTCCGGAATGTCCTAGAGTTGGAAGATGCGGTCAGCGTCCGTGGACAGGTTTTTGTGCGGCCCCAAGTTTTTAGCTCCTTTGGGGAAATAAATACCAAGGCGCACAGTTGGTGGATAATATGCTAAGACTGTGTATCATTAAAAAAAATTTTTTTATTAAAAATTTTTTAATGTTTTTATTTAGTTTTGAGGGACAGAGAGAGACAGAGCATGAGTGGGGGAGGGGCAGAGAGAGACAGGGAGACACAGAATCCAAAGCAGGCTCCAGGCTCTGAGCTGTCACCACAGAGCCCGACATGGGGCTCGAACTCACGAACCGTGAGATCACGACCTGAGCTGAAGTCAGAGCTTAAACAACTGAGCCACCCAGGCACCGCATCATTTTTTTAAGTGTACAATTTAGTGACTTTTAGTATACTCCCAAAGTCATGCATCCACCAGTCAGTTGGAGAAGATTTTCATTACCACACCCCCCCCCCCCCCCGCAAAGAAACCAAGCTCCCCTGAGGAATCAATCCCCAGCCCCATCCTTGGCAATTCTGCCATTTATCGACCCCCTCGGCTGTGCCAGCCTCTGTGCTCAGTTCATTTTCAGGGTGACTCCACAGGTGGGCGCGATTCTTGTTCCCATCTACTGGATGACAAAGCTGAGGCCCAGAAAGGTGAAGTCACTTGCCCGTATCACTCAGCTAGGAGGGGTGGTGCTGGGATTTGAACCCACAAGGAGCCTGTGCTTGGCCTCAATTAGATGTTTCCCAAACTCTGGTCATTCTGTCACCTTGAGTACTTGTCATATTTGTGAACCACCCGGACTAATATATAGTTCATATTTTACTTGAGCTTGATTTGCTTTTTTTTTTTTTCATGTTTATTTATTTTTGAGAGAGCTAGAGAGAGACAGAGTGTGAGAGGGGGAGGGGCAGAGAGAGAGAGACACACACACACAGAATCTGAAACAGGCTCCAGGCTCAGAGCTGGCAGCACAGAGCCCAACACGGGGCTCGAACTCACAAACCGTGAGATCGTGACCTGAGCGGAAGTCGGACGCTCAACCGACTGAGCCGCCCAGGTGCCCCTTGATTTGCTTTTTTCAAACATGGCACCTTTATTGAAATATAATTCGCACGTCATGCAAGTCGTTCTTTGAAAATGTACAAGTCAGTGGGTTTTCGTACATTCACGGGTTTGTGAGACCATCAGCACAGTCCCTTGAGAACATTGTCCTCGCTCTCAAAAGGAAGCTGCACCCATTCGCTGACCCCCCTCCCCCCCTCCCCCATCTCCCCTCCTCCCAGCCCTAGGCAAATGCCGTTCCGTTTTCTGTCTATGAATTTACCTGTTCTCGGAACCTCAGATAAATGGGACCATCCAGTATTTGTGCTTCTGCGTCTGGCTTCTTTCACCTGCATCATGTTTTCCAGTCATTGCCCCCCTCAAAGAAACCAGGCTCCCCTTAGGAATCAATCCCCAGCCAGGCCGGAGCATGGGTCAGATTTCCATTCCTTTTTATGGCTGAATCATGCCGCACTGTCTGGATAGACCACATTTCGGTGATCCGTGTGTCGGTTTGTTTCCACTTTTTTTGGCTGCTGTGAACCCTCCCCGCCACTTTATAGTCCCGTTGTGCGGGTTTGATGTCCTCAGAATTCTAACCTCTCTCTGCACTTTCTGACGAATTGCAGGATCGCAGAGCTGTTGATTGGTTTGTTCACTTCCGCGTTGACCGTGCAAACCTGACGCTCAGTTTGCTGAAGGAGTGAGTGGGCGGGTGGGCGAGTCAAGAGAGAGACCTACGCGGGGAGGAGTCCCCTGGCCTGGTTGTGACAGAGGGCTCAAGGTACAAGCAAAACTGGGTCTCGAAGGGGAGAAGTCCTGTGGGGAGAGGGGGGAGGGGCCACCAGGCAGAGGGCCCAGGCTGAGCTGGGCTTGATGGCCTGCGTTGCAGCCCTCATTTGTTATGCTCGCCACACACTGAGGGGGAGGCCCTCAGTGATGGAGGGGCCTCCCTGAGAGCACGGGGGGGGGGGGGCTACCCCGTGCTCTCAGGGAGGCCCCTCCATCACTGAGCAGAGAGAAGGGCTTAGAGGAAAAATGGAGACTGAATAACGGGGCGGGGAGGAGGCAGGGGCCAGAGTTCCCAGGACCGAGCCCCTCTCCACCCGCCTCAGAGGTCTGGTGATTGCTAAATGCCCAGCTCAGGGGCCACCTCAGGGCTTCTGAGTCCAGGTTCACAGGCGCTCTTGTCTGGATTCTGCCTCAGGAGCTGCAGGCAGCGGGCAGGCTAGGCAGGGACGGAGATTTAGTGACAAACCGGGAGATAGGAGTACGCGCGGCCGCCTATTCCAGCCTGTCCCTGCCCTCTGTCCAGTGTCTCAGGCACAATGCGGGATCTTAATCTTCATGTGACATCTCACCATTGTTTTAAAAATCGAAACTTGTTTTTACTTCATTTTGTTTTTTTTAAATGTTTGTTTATTTTTGAGAGAGAGAGAGAGAGCACGCGCACACGCGTCGGGGAGGGGCAGAGAGAGGGGGGACAGAGGATCCAAAGCGGGCTGCACACTGTCAGCACAGAGCCCGATGCGGGGCCCGAACTCACGAACCGTGCGATCATGATCTCAGCCAAAGTCGGACGCTCAACCAATTGAGCCACCCAGGCGTCCCTTATTTTATTTTTTTAAGATTTTATTTTTCAGTGATCCCCACACCCAGTGTGGGGCTCGAACTCACAACCCCGAGATCAAGAGTTGCATGCCCCGCCTACCATGCCAGCCAGGTGCCCAAAATCTCACCATTTTTATGTGTTGGAGCAGGAAAAAAAAAAAAGAATCAACATTTTTTTCTTTTTTAATTTTGATATAGGTACTGGTGAAGGTGGGTGGGTGGGTCAGGCCACACTCAGCTGCCTTCAGTTAACATGCTGGGAATTGGCAATTTTGTTTCACACACCTCACCTCAGTGAAGCTTAGGGAAGTGAGGTGGCTTGGCTCAGGCTCATACGGTGGGCGGGGTGACAGGTGGGACTCAGTCCAGGGCTGTTGGACTCTTCTGGAAACCTCCACATTCGGGGGGCGTCAGAAGTGACCCGAGTGTCCTCCAGAGGGTTTTCTAGTGCAATTTCTCAGTTCCAGCCATCTCCTCGCATCCCTGGCCCTGTCCCTGTTCCTGGTCCCCCACCACTCCCCATCCTCCTAACATTAAAAAAGGCACCATTTAAGGCCAAACAACAACAACAACAACAAAACAACAACATAAAAAAGTCACCATTTTCCTTGTGCAGTACTCAAAGTCTACCACCAGAGGGCGAGACGGAGGTGATCTAGTTCCAACATTGTTTTATTATTCATTTTTACCCCGCCTTTTGCATTAGGGCCTTTGCTCTGAAGAAGCCAAGTCTTCTGTGACCATTTGGATTTTCTTTTCAACACATGCCACTGATTTTGGTACACGTGTCACTCAGCTCCGTTCCCCATTAGGTCCCCTTACAGTTTCTATTCTACAAGCCTTGCATGGAGTTCCTGGGCTGAGGTGGGGACATTCTCCTTCAGCCTGCACAGCCCCAGCTGCCCCGTTTGTCTTTACTTAGGATGTTTCTCTTCTGAAGGAATTACTTGGTGGGGAAAAAATTCTGTTTTTATTTTATTTCTAAAAGGAGTGTGGCATATGTATGTGTCTGGGGGGTGGGCAGCCCATGATGACAGCCCTGTGAATATAGAAATGGCATTTCTGACTTGAGCAGACATATTTCCAGAGATGCTAAATCTTCTAATTGAACACAGGGTCCCTTGAGAAGAGGAACATTTGGTCATATTTCAATTGACTTTGGTTCCATGCCACCTCTTCTGAGAAGCCCTCCTGGGTTGCATCCTTTGCGGTGAATTCCTGGCCCTCTAGCCCCCCAGTGCTGTAGTGGTTTTCTCCCGTAGACCATGCGCTCCCTGAAGGCAAGGATCCCGTTTCACTCAGGCTGACTCGGTGTCCCCTCTGCTCTATAGTGAATCCTCAAGGCATCCAGTGGCTGAGCCCTTGTGGTCTGACACCACCTGGTCTCATCCTCACAAGAGCCCCGCGAGGGAAGAAATTATTATCAGCCTCACTTTACAGCTGAAGAAACTGAGGTGCCGAGAAGAGACACAGGTTGTCCAGGAAGATGCCGCGGGCAGGATCGGGGTTAGGGTTGGCACGCAGGCTTGTCTGAGTTCAAGTCGCTGCTCGAGACAGCTTCTTGACCCTTCTTCCTGCAGGTGCTCAAGCAAGGCTCTATGAATTAGCGGGGAGGGGGCCCTTCAGCTGGGGTCTAGGGGCCTCTGGGCTCACATGTGCCCACCTTGGGGATTTTTCCCTGGCTGTGACTTCTGTGTTTTATTTATTTATTGATTTATTTATTTAAGTTTATTTTACTTATTTTGAGAGACAGAGAGAGCACAGGAGGGGCCCAGAGAGGAGCCGAAGGAGAGAATCCCAGGCAGGCTCTGCACTGTCAGCAGTGAGCCCGATGCGGGGCTCGAACTCACAAACCGAGAGATCATGAGCTGAGCCGAAATCAAGAGGCAGTCGCTTAACCGACTGAGCCAGCCGGGCGCCCTCTCTGCCTGTAACTTCTTCCCTCAGTCCTTTGTTGTTCTCCCTCCTCCTCCTCTCCATCCTCCTTCACCTCTTTTTTTTTATTTTTTTCTCCTCCTTTTCCAAAAGCTTATTGGAATATAATTTGCATACCATGAAATTCACTCATTTTAACTCTGTAATTTAATAATTTTTAGCAAGTTTACAAAGGTGTACAACCAGTGCCACGAATTCCAGAACCTTTTCATCACCCAGAAAGAAACCTCCTACCCATTAGCAGTCATCCTCCACTCTCCGCCCACCACCCCCCCCCCCCCCCCCCCACCAACCACTGACCTACCCCGTGTCTCTATAGTTTTGCCTTTTCTGGACATTTCCTATCAGTGGAATCGTGCACAGCGCGTGGTCTTTGTATCTGGCCTCTTTCCCTGGGCAGCGCGTTCTTAGCCATCTTAGAACATGTATCAGTGCTTTTTTTTTCTTTTTTAATGTTTATTCATTTTTGAGAGAGAGAGAGAGAGAACGAGCAGGGGAGGGGCGGAGAGAGGGAGACACAGAATCTGAAGCAGGCTTCAGGCTCTGAACTGTCAGCACAGAGCCTGACTCAGGGCTCAAATTCACGGACTGTGAGATCATGACCTGAGCCCAAGTCGGACGCTTAACCGACTGAGCCACCCAGACGCCCCAGCATGCATCAGTGCTTTGGTCCTTTGTGTTGGGCTGGCTCCTTCCCATCCATGGGTGTCTCCCCTGCCTTTCCCAACCCTGTGTGCCCCTCCATGTGGTGGATGGAACCCACTGGGGCATGAGGGGCCGTTGCCGGGTCAGGCTGGGTGGGAAGGGATGAAAACTTGTTCTGCCTTCTACCTCCTGCTCCCCAGGTGTGTGCTTTAAATGTTTTCGAAAGTCCTGCAGTTGATAATGGCCTGTGGGTTGGCTCTGCCCTGGCCAGAGGGTCTCTGAGGTGCTTTTTGTTGGGGGGTGGGGGGGAGATAAGCCCATAACCTGATGAGCCGACCCCAGCTTGGGCTCCTGCTGGCTTCCTGCCAGCCAGGGTGACTGAACCTAATATGCCGCTAGCCAAGCACGGCCAAGGTGCTTTGAGCCCCTGCTGAGAGCCCCTGAGCACTTTACACGTAGTACCTCATTTCCTCCTCCCAGTGACGCTCCGGGGCAGCCACCGTCATCACCCCTATTTTATACTTGGGAGCCGGGGCTCAGCGAGATTAAATAACCAGCTCAGTATCACATAGCTAGCTACTGCTGGGATGAGGATTTGAACCCAGGCTTGTCTGCCTGCAGCACCTACGCCCTTCACTGGCACCCCGGGCTCCCTCTGTGAGACCTGCTGCCTCCTTCCTGGCTCTCAGTTTCCCCCTTGGATAGCCTTCCGCCCTGTCTGTGTCCTGCTGCTTTCAGAGGTTGTCAACTTCAGGAGCACAGGGGCATGTGTATGGCTTCTGTGAGTCCCTTTTTTTTTTTAAGTTTGTTTTGAGAGATAGCGTGCGCGTGCGTGCAGACGCATGAGCGGGGGAGGGGCAGAGAGAGGGAGAGAGCGAATCCCAACAACACAGGGCTTGAAACCACAAACCGTGAGATCACGATCGGAGCCGGAACCAAGAGTCAGACACTTAACCCACTGAGCCCCCAGGCGCCTGGCTGTGGGTCCCTTTTTTGGTGGCTGACAGGGTGCCGGGCACGCAGTAGGTCCGCCCTCGGTGTGTTGTGGGCACACAGAGGCACGTGTGATTTCTTCGTCAGCAGGTCTAGTGCTGGGAGCAGTGGAAATTCCCAGCCCTTCGGGAAATGGTTACAGAGCACCTACTAAGCGCTGGGCTGTGGGCCAAGGCCCTGCCTGTGGGGAGCCCAGAGCCCTGTGGGGGAGATAGGCTCCCATCCCACCGAGCACCCTGACACACTCAGAGAGGGGGCTCAGTGACTCCTGCTTGCTCGGAGGGCTTCCTGGAAACACGCTGTTTGCATTGGGCTCGACAGATGGTTGCACTTCCAAGGCTGGCAAGGGCATTCCTGGCCGAGGATGCTGTCTGAGCAAAGGCCGGGAGGCTGAGGGTCCACACGTGCTTGAGGAATGGGTTTGGCTGGGGCAGTACGTGGAGGCCGTATGGATAAGGGCATCGAAGGCCAAGCCAGTGGACCCTGAGGGACGACAGGCTTGTGGGGCAAGCAGGCCCTTCTAGCGTCTCGGGTGGTGGCCACGTCGGCTTCGTCCATGTCCGGCCCAGGGCCTGGACACCACAGGCGCACGGGGAGCGTGCGATGGGTGACTGGGCTGCCCGGGCTCCTACGGGATCACAGATCCGGATGCCCGTGAGGGCCGGGGCCTGGTCCAGGCCTGGGTTGTGGGGAGCAGGAGGCACGTGGCCGCTCTGGTCCCTGGGCAGCACCACATGGTTCTGCCCCGTCCGCACAGGAACGCCGGCCCGGTGGGCCAGGCAGCCCCGTGTTCCTAGACAAGCCGCGGCTCAGCATCGCTGCACGTGGCTCCTCAGATGCACGGACGCTGGCAACTCGTCCAAGTAAGAGAGCGCAGAGCCCCTGCCTTCCCTCCCCCGCCAGAAACCCCAACACCCAGACCGTGCCCAGGGGGCTGCCACTTTTCAGTCCCTTCCTTCCCGAATGCCAACGGCAAGTTTAAGCCCCCGCCCCTTGTGGGTGATTTCTGCCAAGCGCCGATCTCTCCGGAGGTCTACATGGTTGTGGTACCATCCGTCTGTTCTCGGAGGAACGAACAACGTTAGTAAAAGTTGCCCCGGGACCTGCTTTGGCCGGATGTTGCTCCTGGATGGGGGGGGGGGGGGGGGGGAGACAGGCTGTCCAGGGGTGGGCCCCCGGGGGCGAGGGATTGGAGGAGGGATGGCAGAGAAGCAGGAAGTTCTGCCAGAAGAGGCACTCTGGGACGCTGTGTCTGGGGGCCCGCCTTTTGCCCGGGCGGGGGGCTGCCGGGAGGGGCAGGACGGTTCCATCTGAAGCTTCGGGGCTCAACGTGAGCAGGAGGGAACGAGGTGACAGGGGAGGGGGGAGTATGCTCATTCTCCAGGACCCCCAGCGAACCCCACATACTCAGTGGCTCAAAAACGCTAGAAACTTGCTCTCTCGCAGCTCTGGAGGCCAGAAGTCTGAAATCCAGGCATCGGCAGGGCCAGGCTCCCTCCGGGAAGATTCTAAGGGAGGCTCCTTCCTGGTCTCTTCCAGCAGTTGGTGGCTCCAGTCTGTGACTCTGCTCTTACATCACGACCTTCCCCGAGGCTGCAACTTCTGTTCCTCTCTTTTAGGGATACGTGTTAGATTTAGGGCCTTGCTCGGGTCATCCAGCATGGTCTCATCTGCAGACCTTTAACCTGATTACGTCTGCAAAGTCCTTTTTCTAAACAAGGTCACATTTACGGGTTCTGGGCGGGCATATCTTTTTTGCAGGGGCCACCTTCAACCCTCTGAGGGGAGAAAGACTGCTTCTGACTCAGGAACAGCACAAGCAAAGGCCCTGTGGGCACATGACTCACCAGGTGGGGGAGGGGCTGGTGTAGGGTCCAGTGGTGAAAGGCAGGCAGGGGCCTGGAGCTGGGGGGATGGGAGCCAGGGATAGGAAGGCATTCAAGGTATGCGTGCATGTGTGTGTGGGGGGGTGCCTTTGTCACATGTATGCAGGTGGCTCCTCTGCCAGGTGGAGATCAGTCCCATACTAGGGACTGACGCAGACTAGGTGGAGGCCACTTCCAGCCCCGAGAGGGGGCGCTGCTCCAGGGGGCATGCCCTGATGACTGTGACCATCTCTGGGTTGGGGCTTTGTGGTGTTCCCACTTTGGTGGCCGTCCACCCCCCACCGGCCTGGTCCTGGGTCAGCCCTGACTCCCATCTTGGACTTGCTGGTCTGGCTTTTTCACTTTTTTTTTTTTTTTTTGAGGTTTGTTTATTTATTTTGAGAGAGAGAGAGAGAGAAAGAGAGAGCAGGGGAAGGGCAGAGAGAGGGAGGGAGAGAGAGAGAATCATAAGCAGGCTCCATGCGGTCAGTGCAGAGTCCAACGCAGGGCTCGAACCCATGAACCGTGAGATCATGACCTGACCTAAAGCCTAGAGCCCGGTCCCTTAACCGACTGAGCCAGCCCCCCAGGCGCCCCTGGCTTTTTTACTCTTTATTCCTCCCACCCCTGCCCCTGTCTCCGTTGTCTCTGTCCCCACTCTCTCCCCAGCTGTGCTCTGTTGTCTCGTCCCTGACTCTCCTTGCCCCTCTCAGGCCATCTGTCTCCTCGCTTCCTCCCTCTTTCTTTGCGCTCCTCTCCTCTCCTCTCCCGCCGCCGCCGCCGCCGTGCCCCTTCTTCACCAGATAGGCTTTGCTCTCAGGAACCGTGCTTCCCCCATCACCGCCCCATCCCTGTCTCTGTCATCCCCTCTGCCCTGTCCCACCCTCTTCCCTCTGGGTCCTCATCCTTGTCAGGCCAGTTGGAGACTGCATAGGAATAGCCTCCCCTCGGCCGCCTCCCCTCTCGGGGCTGGTGGGTAGTCAGTCAGCGTGTCACTAGGCAAGGGCCACCTGTCCCCCTGTTCTGTTAGCCCCTCAGTTAGGCTTGACTGTCGTTCAGTCCCTCAGTACGCCACACACACCCTAGCTGTACAGCCAGCAGGGATCCGGCCTCCAACTGGGCCGTTAGCCAGCGAGCGGGGCCCTGTCCCCTCTGGTTGTGCTGTCAGGACGCGGCTCTGTGCCTGTACCATCAGCCAGTCGGTCAGCGAGCGGGGACACGGGCCCTACCTTCCCCTGCACCCTCCGGGAAGGAGGGACCGGCCCTTGACTGACTGTCAGGCGGGCAGTGAGCCCTGCCTGCCGGATGTGGGATGTCAAGAACTTGTGAAGCCACGGGCTTGCCTTTGAAGAGTTTTGAAGTTCACCCCACGTTCTCCTCAGCTGCTGAGCTCAGCTCTCCCCTGTGGCGTTCAGATGAGCTTCCTGTCAGCCGCTCGGCCCAGCACTGGGTTGTGGGGCTGGTGTGGGTGCAGATGGGCCCGGGGGTCTGGGGGGTGGGAGCCTGGCTCTGAGCCAACGCCTCTGCCCAGCGCTACGTCCCCACCCTCCAAGGAGAGGCCTCAGGCCTGGTTCCTGTGTGGAGGGCTCACTGTGTGTGCCCGTCTCTGGTCCCGGCCTAGGCTGGCAGGTGGTCTGGAGCAGGGGGCTCTGGGTCTGCCTCACGGCTTGGTTGCCCCACTCACCTGGGGCAACTCCCTTTTGCCTTTGGGAGCCTCAGTTTCCTCATCTGGCTGGCGGAGATGATAACGCCTCTCCCGTGGAAATGCTGCGGGAATGAGACGAGAGGTTTTGGTATCATCGTACCTCACTGAATTTGCAGAACGCTGGAAGGTGGGGATCATCCATCCCATTTTACAGAAGGGGTAACCGAGGCTCAGGGAGGTGGAGAGACTTGCCACCATCAGCCTCTTTGGGAGGAAACATCCAAGAAGGGTCCCCCGGGAGGGCCTTAGAGGTGCTATAATTTGCATTTTTAATCTCTGCAAATGGATGCTTCTCCCACACCCCCATGTCATGCAGCTGGCAGATGGCGACTCTGGGAGCTGGTCTCTCCTTCCCTCAGCAGTCCTGACTGCTCACCAAAAGGACAGAACCCAGAACTCATGTTTGGGAAGCCCAGGTTCCAGGTTTGGCTCGGTTTCCAACTCGTGTAGCCTTGACCAAGTCTCTAGCCTTCTCTGGGCCTCAGTTTTCCCCTCCCGTAAAATGGGGACAACCAGGCCCTCCTTCCACTGCGAGTTTTGTTGAGTCAGAAGGAACTTGATCGGAGCCAGGAGGGGCTATGGATGTCAACTGATGGGATCCATCTGAGCTGATTTATTTCCTTTCCGTGTGAGGAGCTGGATGGGGGAGCTCCCCCTCACTGTGTGGTCTGCCACTCACTCAGACGCTCACGCGTACACACACAAGCACAAACACGCCCTTTTTTGTAAAACACACTCAGACACACACAATTACACTCACACACGGAGAGGTGCACGCACACAGGCACACCCTGTCTCTTCTTGCCTCACGGCTGAGCACCCGGAGAGGGGGGAGGGCGCCGGGGTCCTCCCCCTCCCCCTCCCCCCCTCGACCCTGCAGCTGGGTTTGGGAGGAGTCGCCCCTGGGCCCGCCCCCCCGGACGAGCCACCGGAGATGTTCCAGGCGGGGCTCACGGGACCTGAGCAGTGAGTGACATCCCCACCCCAGAGGTGGCTGTGGCCATTAGCGGGCCGTCTGGCCGGTGTCCTGGCTGTCAGCCGGCCTCTGAATGATTCATGCCGCCTTGAACTTGACTCCGGCGTGACCAGCCGAGCGGGAAGAGCCGCCCCCTCCGGAGAAAAACTGGAAACGCACACAGTGCCGGCAGCATAACCCCGGGCGTCTGAAATGGAGTATTATTACTGTCCCAGCCTCCTGAAACTCTTGCAGTACCTCTGGGTGAGTGTGGCCGCCCGGACGCGTACTTTTCTTCTTCTCTCCTGCCTCAGACCAAGTTGGTCTTGGGCTCTGTCTGGCCAGCGGTGTCTCTGTTGTCTTAAGCAATGGTGGCTGTTTTCAAGGAGGAGGGAGCGTTGGGGAAAGGGATGGGGGTTTGAAGAGCACTGAGTCCAGAATCTCGTGATCACTGGTTCCCCAGGGCCGGGCACCAGTGGCCTCCCCTCTGGTCCTCAGGGAAACCAGAAAAACAGGGACAGCACTAGTGAGGTTTTCGGAAAGTGACATTTCTTTGATTTAAAGGACTATTCTTTATTCTGAAATTATATCCCTCTTGCCTTTGTGGGTGAAAACATCCTGTCTTTTATGATGAAAAGAACAGATTTCGGTCTCCTTTCAAGGAACTTTGTAAGCAAGGGTAAAAAGTTAGAATCCTTTCATTGCGTTCTCTCCTCTGTATAACAAAGGGGGAAGAAAAAAACCCACAACTTTTTTTTCTGGTGAAATACCAAAGTCGGGGAACCCCGCGGAAGTGCTTTGTGGGGTACCAAGTGCTTTTTCGGATCTTCTGACGCTGAAACTGACCGGGCTGTGTGTGCCCAGGAACGTTGCTTCCCTCTCTGGGCCTCTGTTTCCTCATCTGTGCAACTAAGGGGTGGGTGGTAGGCGATGGCGGGTTGTGTGACATTCACCAGGGCTCTGTGAACAGAGGGGCTTACCAGGGAATTGTCATGAGTGGGTCTTGGAGTTTTCCAGAATGCATGCCACCAGGTTGAAAACGCCCAGGAGGGAAAGGCTTGGGAAATATTATTTTTCCCCCTGCTGAATGTTTGCAAATACTTCAGATGCCTTCTCACCCAGGGAATTTTCCGGAGCTCCTAAAAATACAACTTTAGGAAACATTGTTCTTCACCCGTCTCTCCCCCAGCGTCTGTATTCCTCCTCAGGCTCCTGGAGCAGATGAAAAACAGGAGACCCTCCTGGTCCGTATCCTTTGGTCACTGATGTTTGAATATTGTCATATTTTTTAATGTTTATGTTTTTTTGAGAGACAGAGAGACAGAGCAGGAGCAGAGGAGGGACAGAGAGAGAGACACACACACACACACACAGAATCCGAAATAGGCTCCAGGCTCTGAGCTGTCAGCACAGAGCCTGACGTGGGGCTCGAACTTGTGACCTGAGCTGAAGTCGGATGCTTAACCGACTGAGCCACCCAGGTGCCCCTGAATATTGTCATATTTTAAATGTAAGGCAACATTTATTGATTTATTTTTGTCTTTTTAATTATAAAAATAATATATGGAGGTGGTAGAAAACTTTTGAAAAATCCTAAAGGACATAAATGAAGGAAGAAAATAAGTCACCCATTGTCATGTGTATTTTTGAAATCTGTTGTCCACAGTGACCCAATGACCTTGATGTGCCCAAGTGTGTGTCAGGCTCTGGGCTTGCTGTTAGGGAGGCTGTGATATTGTGATTTTTTTTTTTTTCAGAAAAAAAATTTTTTTTTAATTTTTGAGAGAGAGAGAGAGACAGCGAGAGCAGGGGAGGGGCAGAGAGAGAGGGAGGCACAGAATCCGAAGCAGGCTCCAGGCTCTGAGCTGTCAGCGCAGAGCCCAATGTGGGGCTCGAACCCACAAACCCCAAGATCATGACCTGAGCCAAAGTCGGATGCTCAACCGACTGAGCCACCCAGGCGCCCCTGTGATACTGTGATTTAAGTAAGAAATACGTATTTGGCCTTCCTTCCTGTTTCTGGCACAGAGTTCCTAAAACCCTGGAATTTCCTAAGTGATAAGGGAGCAATAAAGGTGTCCTGAGATTATGTTAATGATGTGACTTTTGGACCCCACCTAGGGATGGGGACTGGTTGCCAGGGGAACCAACTATGGGATTAGAAAGTTAGAAATCTCAGTCCCACACCTGACCTCCAGGGAGGGGAGAGGGGCTGGGGGCCACAATAATCCCCAGCGGCCACAGACTTAATCAGCCATGCCTATGTAATGAAGTCTCCATATAAAACCTAAAAGGACAGGGGGTGCTTCTGGGTTGGTGGGCACGTGGAGATTTGTAGACAGGTGTATCGGCTAGCTCAGAGAACACGGGAGCATCACACCCTTGCCCCAGACCCTGCTGTGTGCACCTCTCCCATCTGGCTGCTCTCCGGTTCCATCCTTTTATAATAAGCTGGTGATCTCGTAAGTAAAATGTTTCCCTGAGATCTGTGAGTCACTCTTGCAAATCGATTGGACGCAAGGAGGAGGTCGTGGGAACGCCGGGTCCACAGCCAGTCTGTCAGAAGCCCAGGTGACAACCGAACCGGGACTCGTGATTGGCGTCTGAAGTGGGGTGGGAGGCCATCGTGCAGGACCGAGCCCTTAACCCAACCCGTGGGATCTGATGCTGTCTCCAGGTGGATAGTGTCAGAACTGAGTTGAAATGGTAGGACACCCAGCTGGTGTCAGAGAATTGCTTGGTGGTGTTGGGAAAAAAAAAAAAAAATACGTGTTGGAATTGGTGTCAGAATCAGAAACGCAGAGCTGATAGACACAAGCCTGGTGCTCTGTGTGGACTCTGGGCGCCTCAGCATACGTTCACTTAACACACGCCGACTGCGGTTCGGAGCTATAGGATCAGATCCTCGGAATGCAGGTGAACAGCATAGACAGGGCCCCTGAACCTTGTGGGGTCACAGGCCCTGCACAAGGAATTGGGACAGACAGCACAGGTGTGTTAGGATGGGGTGGTTCACAGAGCTGTGGGGGACACGGTCTCGTCGGGGGTCGGGGGGTCCAGGAGAGTCTCCCGGGGAAGCTGAACACTAAAGAATATGTAGGAGCTGGCAGGTGGATGCTAGGGTAGGGCAGGGGGAAGGGTGTGCCAGGGAGAAGGAACAGCATGTGTGAAGGGCTGGGGTGGGTGATTGAAAGGCATGCTCGAGACTGGTCCCAGAAACCAGCACAAACTCAGCCTGGCCGGTGGGAGGTGGGGGGGATGTCGAGGAGGACGCTGTCAGCCTCGCAAGGGCAGCTGTGGGGGACAGGTGGACAGAGACACGGCCCCTTCCCTGGCTTTGCCCCCAACTCCCGGTGTGGCCTGGGGCAAGTCTGGTTCTCTGGGCCTCAGTCTCCCCATCGGAACCATAACGAGGTGGTTTAGAGGGTCTTGCCAGGCGTGAATCCCAGAGATCCGGTCTTCACTGCCTCCTGTGGGTGACCAGGTCCTGGAGCATTGAGGCGCCGTGTGTCCTCACTGCTGGCTTTGCGGCTCACCCACGTCTCCCTCCCTCCGCCCCACCAAAGACAGCCTGGCGCACGGATAACAGGATTAGCCCTGCGTCTGGAACGCAAAGCTGGGAACCCTTGCTTGTTGAGCTTCTGAGAAAGCTGGGGGACGTGGAAACCCCTCAGGCTTCGGATCTGGATCGTGTCAGAGCCACCTGGTGTCGGGCAGGCCAGATGACCTCACTGGACCTCAGCTTCCTCATCTGCGAAGTGGAGACACGTCACCTTCCTCATTTGCTTGTTGGGACCGTCCCTGGGAACCCTCTTAGCTTGAAGGTCTAGAAGTCGCTGCTCAGCAAATGCGAGCTCTTCCTCTCTCCCAGGAACCTTCCATCAAATTGAGAGTGACCAGCTGGCCGCTGACTATCGCACGTGTCCCTAGGCGGTGGGGGGATGGGAGAGGGTGCCTCTCCCCATCCCCGCCATAGAGGCGAATCCACCTTCCCTCCGCCCATTCATTGTCCCATGACCCTGGTGTTTTAAAGTTACTTTTTAATTTTAGAATACTTTTAGATTTATAGAAATGTCGCACACATAGTAGGGGAGTTCCTGAACCCTTCCCCCGATCTCCCCCCATGTTCGCGTCTTGCCATAACCACCATACATTTACCCAAAAGAAGCAATTGGTTCAGTACTATTAACTAAATGATCAATTTTACTCCACCGGTTCCCATCCGGGGGCAGTTTTGACCTTCAGGGGACACTTGGCAATAGCTGATGACCTCCTTTGACTGTCACAACTGAGGGAAGAGGGTTGGTACTGGCATCTGGTGGATACAGGCCAGGGATGCTGAACAGGATGGCCGCCCACCCCCCAAGCTCCCCCCACAGAGAGTGATCTGGCCTGAGACGTCCATTAACCCCGAGGCTGAGAGAAACATGCCTGATTCAGGTTTCACCCGATTTTCCACCAACATCTTTTTTCTGTTCCAGGACCCAAGCCGGGATCCCACCTTGTATTTTGCCTGTGAGTTTCACCCATAACAGGGGCCCGCTGACTGCAGGCTGGGCGAATGAGTGCTTAGATATCCACATCGTTGTGTGTGCCCACTGATAATGAGAACGTTTGCCCACACCGCTGAAAAACACTCTGTAAACGTGCTGTTTGATGGCTGCTTAGAATTTGCACGTGTCACCAGCCTTGGCTATTTGCCATCTTCCTGGGGCTTTCACTATACGTACAACTTAGTGATGGTTGTTCTCAGCCTTCAATACATTTTTTTAAGTTTTTATTTAAATTCCAGTCGGTTAACATACAGTGTGCTATTCGCTTCAGGTGCACAATGTAGTGATTCAGCACCTCCACACGTCACCCGGTGCTCATCCCCAGCGCCCTCCAGCCTTAAATGTGTATTTACCTTTCAGGTTATTTCGAAAGTCAGCTTCTTAGGGGCCAGGCGTCCGCTGCAGCAGGTTTCTGCAAACTTGTCATTTGTTGATGGGATGTCAGTGGCTTCCTGTTGGTGGCTCGGGTCCATCACACAGCTACAGGTCTTACTGGGGGCGGGGGGAGAAACCGCCGGCCCCCACCATCCCGCCCTGTCACCAGCCCAGCGTCAGCTGGGACGCGGGGGAGGGAAACTGTTTCTGTTTCAAATCATTAGTAACTGTAGCTGATGACTGAGCCGCCATGGCTGTTTTGAGTTACTTAATCTCCTTTGTTGCCGGGATAGCTTAGCCAGACAGTCCCAAGGCTGGTGGCCTTTTTGGGGCACTGACATCAAGCTGGTGTGGCTCGAGGTTGTCAATTGCAACAGCAGTAGCATTGATGGTAATAATAATTAATAATAATAATTAATAGCGGCCAGCACCATTCCTGCTGACCATTTACAACATCCTGGCTTAGTGCCTTTCATGGATGTCTCATCCTATCCTCACCAGAACCCCATGGGTAGATTTCATGATCGCCTTTGTTTTGCATTTAGGGAAACGGGCCCAGAGAGGTTAAGCAGCTCATCTAAGGTTCCCCAGCTGGGAGTTGTCAGAGCCCAGATCTGAGCTTAGGACTCCAGTGTGTCACTTTACTTCACTGAGCCTGTTATTCTGGTTTCTCTGGTGGGGAAACTGAGGCCCATGGGATTGAGGCAGCTTGCCAGCCTACCGGTTTTTATTCACAGCAAGCTTTGCAAGGTGGAAGATGATAGAAGGGTGTTGCACTGGGCCAAGCAGGTCTGGAGAGAGAGAGAGAGAGAGAGAGAGAGAGAGAGAGAGAGAGAGAGCCCTGGCTCAGAATCCCGACTTCACCAAAAAGCAAGTCCCATTACTGCTCCGGGCCTCAGTTTCCCTATCTGTAAGTGGAAGTCGTCGGCCCCACCTAGCCGGGCTCCACTGAGGATTCACTGTGATAAGGGCATTAGTATTCTTGGAGCAGGGCTGGACTCAGAATGGGTGCTCTGTTTCGAGATGTTCTTTTTTGGGGGGATGGGGATGGCTCTGCTATAATGGCAGAGACGCCCTGCACCCTCCACCCCCCAGCACACACAGACTTTCCCAGGCTCAGAGAGCCTGGAGGCTGCCTCGTGGCTGGCCACCTTCATCTAGTCTGTGTCACCCACAGCTAAGGGGCTTATCAGAATGGCACTTCCGGCAGCTTCTCCTGGAAGCTGCCACGTGACATGGAGTCCAAGATCGAGGACGGTCCCCTGTGCTGTTGGTTGTGGGTCCCTCCCCTGCCCCTTCCGGGGTCGGTGGTTCAGTGGCTCGGTCTCTGTGGAATGAGAGAGGGAAACCACTTTGTTTCCCCTTGTGGTTGGTAAGATTCATCTCCCCTCGCTTGACTCCATGACTGGATTTTTTTTTTTTTAATTGGGAAAATGTCCAAATGTCTAAGTGTGGTTAAATTGGCTGTTCTTTCCCTTGGGCTTCCTTGCTGCTTGTTTGCTGAGCTACATCCCTCGCTCAGCTTGTCACCACGTCCAGGAGATAAGGGCACGCACAAACCGTGCCCACCACCCATGGGTGGCATCATGATAATCCTTATAACAACCCCACGAGGTCGGTATTGTCGCCGTTTCACATTTGAGAAAACAGAAATTCCAAGAGGTTGAGTACCCACCCGATGTTAAAAGGCCCGTAAGGGTGGGGCTGGGCTTTGAACTCAGGAAGCCTGACGTCAAAGCCGATGTGCTTGGTCACTGCACACGGCTTCCCTCGGCCTGTCCTGCTCACTGTTGAGTCCCCAGCCGCTGGCACCATGTCTGGCACCTACTGGTTGGGCACTGGACGAGGGCTGATGGACCACACGACCGGCCCAGTGTGTCACAGGTGTCATGGGGACGAGCTGCCCGTGAGCTCCGACGTGGTGCCCGGCGCTCAGCACAAGCCCGTCAATGGTTGCCGCTGCTACTGTCGTTATTTTCATGACCAGCTCCTGCGTCTCAGATCTTGGCGCCTTCCGCGTGTGCTGAGGCCTGGTTTGTCTTCGCAGTGTTTGTGGCCAGAATAGAAGAACTGGCTATTTTTGTGCTGTTTGGCTTGGGCCTGGGGTTTGGGCCACGGGACGCCTTGCGTCACGAGAGGTTTGCATCCGACTCGAGCCGTGATCAGGAAGCCAGGTTGCAGAGCTGAGAACGGGGTCTTGGAGCCAGACTCTCCTGGCTTCCAGCCCCCATGGAGCCGCTTCCTAGTGGAGTGTGGGGCTTTGAGCAAACCCCTTCACCTCGCAGAAAGTCAGCTTTGCCATCCGTAGAGTGGGGATAACGACAGCATCTCCTGGGGGGGGGGGGGGGTCGTCCTGAGGACTCAGTGAAGTAATGCAAACAAAGCTGGCCCGTAGTAGGTCTTGAATAAGTGCTGATGACTGATGTCAGCACAGACACCTAATGGGCCCTCAGTTCGATTCAGGTAAACACATGTGCCAGGCCCTGAGCGAAGGGCTTGGGATACATCGGTGAACAATGTGGTCAAAGATCCCTGTCTCAGGGATTAACATTCCAGTGGGTTCAGGCAGTGAACAATGGGCATGATACATAAGAGCATGTATAATGTGTCAGGGGGTGGAGTGTGCTGCGGAAAGAAGGAAGTAAGCAAGTAAGAAGGCTCAGGAGGACTTGGATGGGTGGGACCGGGGGGCCTACCTAAGAAGGTGACATTTGGACAGAGACTTTGGAGGAGGGGAGGGAAGAGGCCAGGGAAGCTCGGGGGAAGAGGCAGCAGCCGGCGCCAAGGTCCTGTGGTCCGAGTGTGCACAGGTGCTTTCGTGAATCTGGAAGGAGGCCAGGGTGGCTGCCGAAGAGTGAGTGAGGGGAGCAGAGTTGACAGCAAGGTCGTGGAGGTCACTTGAAGGACTTTGCCTTGTGCTGTGAGGGTGACGGAGCCGTGGAGGGGTGACACCTCGAGTGACACAATCTGACGTGGTTTTGAATGGAGCCCCCCGGTTGCCACACACGGAGCAGACTGAAGCGGGACCAAGGCAGGACGAGGAAGCGCAGTGAGGGACCCCGCAGGTGTCCAGGGGGGAGGTGGTGGTGGCTCAGACCAGGGGCAGCGGAGGAGGTGGGGAGAAGGGGGCAGGTTCCGGATCTGTTTTGAAAGTTGAGCGACAGGATTTGCTGGTGGATTGGATGTGGGGTGGGAGGGAAGAAGAGTCCTGAAGACACTGAGGGTTTGGGGCCTGGCCGTTGGAAGGGTAGAGGTGCCATTGACTTTCTTCAGGAAAACTTGTAGGTGGCTGGGTTTGCAACTGAGGCAGATCAGGACTCGGCTTTGGACTTGGGGGGTGGAAAGAATATCTGTCAGACACCCCATGTTGTCACGTGTTCCCCATCCTCTCCCCGGCCTCGCTTTCCCCGTCTGTACAACAGGAACGGTAACTTCTGCCCTGCCCATGTCTAACGGTCGTTGAGATGCTCGGGTGGGAACTTTTATTTTATTTTTTTTAAAGTGTATGCATTTATCTTGAGAGAGTGAGAGCAGAGGAGGGTCAGAGAGAGGGAGAGAGAGAATCCCAAGCAGGTTCTGTGCTGTCAGCGTGGAGCCCGATTTGGGGCTTGAACTCAAAGATCCATGAGATCATGACCTGAGCTGAAATCAAGAGTCAGGTGCTTAACTGAGCCACCCAGACGCCCCTGAGTGGGAATGTTAAAGGGCCTCCCAGGAGGGTCAAAATACCAAGTCCGCGTGGTGAGATTTTTTTGGCCCCTTAGATAATTCCTGGCATTTCTGAGCCTCCACTAGGAGGCCTTCAGAGCCTTTAGACACAAGCAGGCCCTGCTAACCCCCATTGTAGGGTTCACAAGAATCCACCGGGCACATCCATCATGGTGACAGTTCCCGACTCTTCCCTGTTAGGGCCCCTCCTGGCAGGACCACCATCCCATCCCCCCTGTTAGTCTGCAGGATCCTCAACATAAAAGGAAAAGAGAACCTTGTGATGTGCGTGGCTCCCCCGGCTCGTCGGGCCCCTCCCGGGTCCTTGGTGGGCCTCAGCCACACTCCCATGCCTTTGGGAGTTTCGTGCTGACCGGATGAGATGAACCCTGCTCTCGAATGGAGGGCTTGCAGGCTGGCAGCCCTTGCCATCCCAAAGGAACCGTTGCTGAGTTTCAGACATTCCAGGGCTTCAAGCATTTGGAAGGGGCGTGCCAATTCTGTGACGGCCAAAAGGAATGATAAATGCAGGGTAGAAGCTCTGGAGGGGTGGGCCTGTGGGCAAAACACTTCTGGGAGCCAGGAGTCCCAAGCGTGATTGCTGTGTGACCCCAAGGCAATTGCTTGCCCTCTCTGGGCCTCAGTTTCTCTATTGGTATAATGAAGTATTGGACTGGGTTCTCCTTAAGGTTTTTTTTGTTTTGTTTTGGTTTTGTTTTTTACTGTGCACAGTCTCCCAATTCTATGAGTCTAGTAAAGAACGGAGCTTTGGGGTCAGACAGGCCTGAGTTTAAATCCAGCCTTCCCTGCTGTGTGACCTTGAGGGAGGGGCTTCATGTCTCTGAGCCTCAGTTTTCTCTCTGGGGATGAGAAATCCCCCTTTCTCAATGGGGATTATGTAAGCATCTCATTGCAGAGACCAGCAGGGAGAGCACCTGGCACGTGGTAGTAGGCACTGTATAGGTGGAAACATTCCTTCCGGCGAGTATTCTATGAACCACATAGTATATAATATAGGATGCTAACTAGCTGCCTGACTGGCAGAATGATTTCCAGGTTGAGACGCTAGAGGGCGCTCCTGTTCTAACAAATCACCGAGCTCTGAGGTGGACTTTTAATTTTTATTTTATTTTATTTTACTTTATTTTATTTTATTTTATCTTCTTTATTTTATTTTGTTTTGTTTTTGTTTTGTTTTGTTTTGTTTTATTTTATTTTTTTGTTAGTAATCATGGTTTTCTTTTTTCTTTTTTTACTATAATTTATTGTCAAATTGGTTTCCATGCCACACCCAGTGCTCATCCCAACAGGTGCCCTCCTCCCTGCCCATCACCCACTTTCCCCTCTCCCCCACCCCCCCATCAACCCTCAGTTTGTTCCCAGTATTTAAGAGTCTCTTATGGTTTGCCTTCCTCCCTCTCTGTAACTTTTCTTTTCCCCCTGCCCCTCCCCCCTGGTCTTCTGTTAAGTTTTTCAGGATCCGCATGTGAGTGAAAACATATGGTATCTTTCTCTGCCTGACTTATTTCACTTAGCATAATACCCTCCATCCACGTTGCTACAAATGGCCAGATTTCATTCTTTCTCATTGCCAAGTAGTTTTCCATTGTATATATAAATCCGTTCGTCAGTTATGGACATTTAGGCTCTTTCCTTAAAGCAGCCACATACCTTAGTGTGTGTAACCCTCTCCAGAGAGGCAGGTGCTTGAATTATCCCCATGTTGCGGATTGGGTCGTTGAGGGAAACCTGACTTGTCCAAGGTCACATGGAGAGAAGGCATCAGAACCTGGTTTCTGGGGCAGGGCTTTTTCACCTGGAACCCACGGTCCCTCTTTGCACCCTGAGGTCTCCCGCAGCCTGAGTTCTGGTGCCCAGGGAGGAGGAGTCAGGCCACTCGGATCAGTCTTGGTGGGATAAGCCGGGCCAGCCCCTGGGCCCTGGTCCTTTCAGCCCAATATCGAGAAGGGGTATAGTGTAGGATGTAAATGATGGAGGGGGGTGGGGTGGGTACATTTTGCTGAATCCTAGGATGCTGGTCCCTGGAGAGAAGCTGTACCTTTTTTGTTTGTTTGTGTGTTTTGGTGGTAAATCTGGCTTCAGGCCATCAGTAATGGACGAGTAAACAACTTCTTGCGGGTCAGTGCCTGTCCTGCTGCCCACTTTTGTCACTGGTGGGCAAAGGACTTTTCCAGAGCTGAAAAGGGACTTGGATTTGGGACTTGCGAGCTGAACAAATATAGGGTTTCCATGTTTGAGGCAGAACGGATACGTGGGAGGCAGCCTGGGAGCCAGGATACTGGGGTCTGGTCCCACTCTGGGCCCAGCGACTTCGTCTTTGAAAGGCACTCACTGGCTTGTCTCAGGGTCGGCTTGCTGTGCAGGTGTACTGAGCGCCTGCTCGGGGCTGGGCCCTGAGCTGGGTCTTAAAGCCTGAGCAGGACCAGCGGGGAATGGACATTCTGGTGGCAGGACCAGCTGGTGCAAAGGCCTGGCGGTTCTGGAAGAGGTGGGAGATGAGAGGGTATCTTTATTTGGAGCCTAAAGGACATAATATCAGTATTTCCTCAAAGGGGAAGTGATGGTATGCGTGAGAAGGTTGTCAAGAAATTTGGTCCCAATTATTCATTTGAGAAAACCCCTTGCTTTCTTTTTAAGGAAACCTCTCTTTATTTTTTATGGAGAAATCCTGAGGTAGGGAGGGGAAAATGTTTGTAGATCTATTCTGTTTAATGTTATATTAATATTTTGTATTAGCCGTGCATTCATAGAACGTAAGCACATTCATGTGGTTAACATAATATCATTTTATAGTCACGACGTAAATGCAATAACACGGTAATAGGAGGTGTTTTTTACCTTCTCTTCTGGGGCCAGGGTATGTCTTCGCCAGGACGGCCAGATTAAATTACCGTAGCCCAAGTGGCCTACACGACAGAAATTCATTTTTTCACGGTTCTGGAGGTTAGGAGTCCAAGATCAAGGTGCTGGTAGGTTTGGTTTCTCCTGAGGCCTTTCTTCTTGGCTTGCCGATGGCTACCTTCTCGCTGTGTCCTCACATGGCCTTGCCTCTCTGCTCATGCACTCTGGCGCCTGTGTGTATCCATATGTCCTCTTCCTATGGGGACACCAGTCAGATGGGATTAGGGCCCACCCTGAGGGCTTCATTTTAACCTAATCACCTCTCGAAAGGCCCTGTGTCCAAATACAGTCACATTCTGAGGTCCCAGGACCAGGGCTTCCACATTCAAATTTTGGGAAAACATAGTTCAGTCCATAGCAGCCAGGCACCACGCAGAGCGCTTCGTGTGGCTTTATTTTACCCTCGCGACAGTCCTGCGAGGGAGAGGCTGTTACCACCCCCATTTCACAGATGATGAAACTGAGGCTCAGAGACAGGTGAAGTCGCTTGCAGAAGACCACACAGCGGCTCAGCCGTGGAGCTGGGATTCGATCCCATACGGTGTTGCCTCAGAGCCTGCACTGTGTTAGTTCACGTTTTTAGGTTGACTTTAATCCCGAGGATGCCTCTTTTAATCTTTCACAATTCTGTCGAATTTACCGGACGTTTCCTGATTGCCAGTCTGTACTCTGCCCTGTCCTTGTTTAGGTGCAGTTGGAGGAGACCCAGACGGGGAGGGAAGGCCCTCCCCAGACCCTGGTCCTGTCCCAGCTTGTTGGCCTGTTGGCCACCTTCCCAGGGGGGCGTGCCGGGGGCCGCCCGCTCCCTGCTCTGCCCCTGACTGCCCGTGTTTGCCGAGAGCAGCCTGGGCCCATGAAAGCAGCCTTTGTCCTCCTGGAGGGATGACCTAAGTCCCGTCTGGGGAACAAAGCGTCGACCTGCCACGTGAGTTCAGGTCAGCCCCAGTAGCCTGCGGAGTCTCTCAGGCTGCCTGGGGAGGGGGCAGCCTTGGTCACAGGGCGGCTGATTAGGTAGGCTTAGGAAAGCCGCAGAGCCCTCTGGTGTCCTGAGCGCCGAAGCCAGGGGCTGCTGTGTGCACAGAACTTTACAGCTTCCAAAGTCCCCCGCTCTCTGGTTTAGTGCATCCTTTCAGATGGTGCAAGGTCTACAGGTCAGGGACTCAGATAGGCAGGTACCAGGTGTTCTGGGGAACCACTTCCAAAACATGGGGGTATAAACCAGCCACTATTTAATATGCTCATAGTATTTGGTAGGTCAGGCAAATCGGACAGGGCTCGGTGGGGACAGCCGCTCTGTGATCGTTGGGGGTCAGCTGGGAGCCCTGAATGGCTGTGGGCTGGAATCATCCGGAGGCTTCTTCTCACCTCCCTGCCCGGTGCCTGCGATGAGCTGGGAGCCGGGCGTCTGTGGGACTGTTGACCGGGCACCTAAATGCGGCCACTGCAGCCTGGGCTTCCCCAGCCACAAGCCCACGAGGCAGATGTCATCCTTTATGATGGACACAGCCCCCGGGAGTCACTTCCACCGCTCCCTGTGGATTGAAGCAGTCTCAAGCCTCCTTCCCCCTGGATTCGAGTGGAGGGGACACGGACCCACCTTCCAGTGGGAGAAGTGCCAGTTTGCAGTCACGTTGCAAAGCCACCCTGGCTAGAAGTAAAAGAAAACGTGACTAGGTATCATTTATTGAGCACTTACTGTGCACCACGGCTTCATGCGGATTAAACCTATAGGATCCTCCCCACAGCCCCCAGGAGGGGGTGGATTCAAAGCCTGCTGTTTTCCTGGCACATTTGGCCCGAGAGGGTGGGGGAACCGAGGGAAATCAACATCGGTGTTGAACTTGCCACAGTCGGAAGTTGTGGGCTGACTTTTCCCCCCTTCCTTTTCCAAACTTAGAATATCCCTCAAGTTCTTGAAAATTCTCACTTAAGTGTCTGATTCATCTCGTCCCCACTCACCCATCCTTGCTTCTGGCGCTCCGTTTCTCTCTTCGGGTGCTGAGTGTCTCCCCCCCCCCCCCCCCACCGCCGCACCCCTAACCCCTTCTCCACTCTGTAGCCCTGCGGGGAGGGCGCACAGCACACCCCCGCCCCCCCGCCCCAGCTGGCTGCCTCTCTCAGAGCTTCTGAGGAAACATCGAGTGGGGCCCTGTGGTCCTGATGGAGGAACCAAGCTGTTACTCACCCCTGTGCGAGTGCCACGTTCTCTGTTCCTCCAGGGCCGGCCTTGGGGCTCATTTATCTGCCTTCCAGGGTCTGACATTCGATAGGTGCCCAGTATTTGTTTGGTGAACTGAACCCATCAGTGGTGAAGCGGGGAAGGATGGCTGGCTGGTCAAGGGCAGAGGTTCTCTCTTATCTGTGTCCCTGGCACACAGAGGGCACTCAGTAAGTGCTCATTGTACCAGACGAATGAAGCTGTGAAGGGGTGGATGGGCCTGAGAGCGGTGACTGTGCCAGGTATTCGTGCCCTTGTCACACCACACAGTGCTTGACGCCCGTTCACTCTGTTCATGAACGTTAAGCAGAATTGAATGAGTGAAGGAAAAGCAAAACTTCTTGAGAGTAGGGACGCGTCTTGATTATTTGTTTCCCCGGTTCTTAGAACAGGGCCTGGCATACAGTGGGTGCTCAATAATTGCATGCTGAACTGAATACATGAATGAATGAATGAATGAGCGAATGAGTGAATAAACGAAACTTTGGGCCCGGGCAGGGCCCGTGTCTTGTTCATGTCTTTCCTCAGGTCCTAATACAGGGCCAGGCAGACAGCAGGTGCTTATTAGCACATGCTCCCTGTGTTGCCCTGACCTTTGTAGGGGTGTCTGTCCCTGAGGATTGAGAGGGGAAGGCTGGCTGGGTGGACCTTGCCTGTCTTGATTTGCCCCCTGCCCCGCCCACCGGGCCCCACTGCAGACTTTTCCTGTTGTTCCAGTGTGCACAGGTGGACAGGAAGTCCCCGAAGGCCTGCCGGGAGCTGCTTCCCCTATTTTCTTCATGCCAGGCTGGCCTTGAGTGGGACCAAGGCACCAGTCTGAGCCCCAGCGCCGTCATCTGGCTGTGGAACAGTCTCCCACCCCCCACCCCCCTGCCCCCCCAGGAGTTTTCTTCCTGACCATGTTAGCGATTCTATTTTAGAGCTGTCTGGCCAGCTTACGCCCGGCAGGGGAAGCCTGGGAGAATGTTCTGCACAGAAGCCAGCCCCTAAAATCACCTTGTTCTGATGCCGGCCGGGCAAGTTAACCCCCAACAGCTGAGCCTCCGGCACAGAACAGAGTCAATCAAGGCTTTGGGGGTCTGAGAGAGCAGGATTCAAATCTACCTCTGTGACTTTAAGTAAATGGGTGTAGTAAACCTTTTATTTTATTTGTTTCAGGATCCTGTTTCCCAATCCAGGGCTATGCATGTCTGTTGCTTTTTTCAACTCCTTGTGCTGAGGCCACGCACTCCCAGAGATATGGTTTCAGTGGATTCCCAGCAACTGTGTTTAAAGAACTGTCTGCCCCAGTTGAGATCGAGAGACAGTGTCTCAGGCTGTGTCCTCGAGAAACAGAGCCTGAGACAGGGATTCACGCGTACGGGATTTAGCGATGGAGAGGTCGAGTCTGGGAGGAGTCTGGGAGGGTAAACAGCACTACCAGATAAGACCCGCCTTGAAGCAGGCGGGCAGCTCTTCCTTTATCAGCCAAGGTCCCCAGAACCTGGGGGACGGGTGCCTCAGCCAGTCCAGGAGACTTGGGTGAGTGGCACGGACAGCATTTACGACAGCCAGCCAGATTTGAGGTTACTGACTCGATTCAGCAGGACACTGGGTGTAAATTGGCTGGCATAGGGTAGTCAAAGCTTAATCAACAGTAGCTTGGTAAACACGAAAATCTGTTAAGGAAATGAAGGTGGATAAATCAGAGTTGACAATGTTTATTCTTCAAAAGCCCACAAGGAGCCAGGTTCAAAGAATGGGTGCAGAGGTGAGGCCCCCACATCCTCTGCCTCCGAGGAGGGCGGACACACTCATAAATATATATTTATTTTTGAGAGAAGAGAGAGAGAGACGGAGCACAAGTGGGGGAGGAACAGAGAGAGTGGAAGACACAGAATCTCTGAAGCCAGCTCCAGGCTCCGAGCTGTCAGCACAGAGCCTGACGCGGGGCTGAAACCCACAAACTGTGAGATCATGACCTGAGCCGAAGCTGGACGCTTAACCGACTGAGCCACCCAGGTGCCCCTGGACACACTCATAAATGGATACATGTGCGGTCGTGCTGTACCTTGAATGTCTCCACTCACTGAGGCGAGATTTGGTAGAAGGAGGAAAGTTTTAACACAAGCGTCCAAACATCAAAGAACAAGTTTTTTGTTTTTTTTTTTAATTGGAAAAGCGATCCATACGCACACACGGTAAACATTTCCAAGAGAGCAAAATTGTATTCTAAGGAAAAATCGGGCTCCCTGCCACCACTTCGAACCTGCAGTCCCTTCCCAAAACCTGGTGATCTTTTCCATACGTCTCCTTTTAGAAATGTTCTCTGCACACGAAAGACTGTGTCTGTGCATGTACCTGTATCCTCCTGTATACACACACACACACACACATTTTAAAATAAATCAGACCTTGCTGTGCTATATGCAGCGTCCTAGGCCTTGATTTTTCTTCTTCTCGTAGACCTGACGTCTTTCCCTATGAGGACAGTAGGTCTGCTCTATCTGATGGCTTTATGTTTTTTCCTTGCACTGTAGTTTATTGATCTGGTCTCCTCTGGGTGGACACGCAGGTCGTTTCCAATTCTACCTACCATAAACCGAGGCTGCGGTGAACACGCTTGTGCAGACCTCTTTGCGCCCTTGACGTGTTGCGTCTGCGGGAGAAGTGCCTAACCGTGGACTTGCTGGGGCGTTTGGAGGTTGAATAGAGGTCTTCCAGGTGGGCCGGGAGAAAGGGGGATGGGGAGGTGTTCAGGCAGAAAGAATGTGTGTGTGGATACAGGAGCTGGAAGCTGAGAACAGGGCGGCCTCTGCCCTCGAGCACAAGTGTGGTCTGAGCCCCCATGCCTGGGGCTCTGGCCTGATGCTCTAATGCCCCATCATGGGCCAGGGTTTTACGTCAGCTCTAGGGATCCAGGGCGTGCAGGTGACCGGTTATGAGGGTTCTGGCCCAGTGGCCTCTTAAGACCCGCTCGTGGGCGTCAGGGTTCGCCTCTGGGCACCGTGAACTCTGGAGCCCTCCGCTCCAATGCTGTCTCAGTTGAGAGATCTCAGCGTTTCTCTTTAAGTCTCCAGGGCCCTGGCCTCCCCGAGCGCATGGGTAGTTTGGTGAGAAGCCCACTGTGGCAGGTTCTCTTGGAATTCCTCTGCTCCCAGTTCCTGGTTCAGCCTGGCTCCCCACCTAAAACGTTCCCAGGCCTGTAGCCCCCAGCTGGGCACCCGGGTGGCTCTGGGACGAAGTCAGCTAATGGCTAACCCCTGTTTCTTGTCTCCCTATCCTTGTTCCCCACGTGTGCTCTGGGAGTTGAGATCTCTCTCAGATGTCTGCTGGAGTCTCTCGGTCCCTTAGAGCATGAACATTCCTTTGGGAAAATCTCACACCTAGAGAACCTCTCCAAGGCCCCTGTGGGACAGACAGCCAGAGGCTGGCTCCCTCTTCCTCTATAAGGCAAAAGAGGTTACTAGTTACTGAGTGCTTGCTGTATCCAGGCAGCACACAAGGCCTTTCCTGTCGTCTCATTGGGTTCGCATAGCACTCCCAACCCAACAGTATTGTCACTGCCATTTTATCACAGGCTCAGAGAGGTGCCGTGACTTGCCCAGGGTCACCCAGCCATCGAATGAGGGATGTACATTGGTCCCACAGTTAGGTCCTTTCTCCTCTACCATGTTGCTCCCTGCTGTGTCTTGCTGGAAAATCCTTGCTGGGAATGCTCTTTCGCTGGATGTCTGTCCCATTGGGCCATAGGCCCCACCAGGGAAGGGGTCTTCATCTGCCTCATCCACCTGGCTGTGTCCCCAGAGTCCAGCTACAGGGCCTGGCACATGGTAGGCACTTAGTGAATATCTGTTGAATGACTAAGCGAACTCAGGAAGGTTAAGGCCTTGGTCTGTGTGCTGACAAACAAAACTTTCATCCACTTGTAGTAGTATTTATGGCTTGGTCCCTAAGTTCAGAGTGAGACTCGCATTTTTAAAAACGAAAGCCCTCCCTCTGCCTCTGCACACCAGTTTGCCTCGTAGGAAGCTGGCGTTTTGCAATTTGTCCTCTGGGAGCCAAGCGAGGATTGTCTCTTCTGTAGAATGTCACCAGAGAAAGGAATCTGAACATTTCCTTTAGAAATTTCTGCGTAAGACGTGAAAGCGCGCGGGAGACGCGTACTTGAAGGTTTCGGTTGCCATGGCTACCAGGCAATACAGCGGATTGCGTCCTCACTCACAGTCTCCGCCAGACCTTCAACCGCTGTGTCTCCGTTACAGGATTTTGGCTTTGAAGTGCGTTTTCTGCAGCGAGGGGCTTGGAGGGATTCCTGCTGCTAAGTCTCTGCCGGCTGACTTGCTTTCGCCAGCAAGTATCGGTGTCCTGTGCCCGTGTCCATCAGGCTCCATCTTCTGTGCACCAGACGCTGGTCTTGGCACTGAGCTTTAGTGTGGAATAAGAAAAGCACAGCCCCTGCGCCAGCAGAGTGCGTGTTCTAGTGGGAGAGACAGCTAGGGCATACGGACAGTTTATACCGATAAATGCATGGAGACAATACAACAGAATAGTGTGGCAGAGATTGGAAGGAGACGTGGCCGCAAAGGGCTCTAAGAGGGCGTGGCATTTGAGCAGAGATCTGAAAGAAGGAGGCGTCGTGTGGATATCTGGGGGAGGGGTGTTTCAGGCAGGGGAAACAGCACATGCAAAGGCCCTGAGGTGGCAGCCAGCTTGGAGGTGTTGAGGCCAACAGGAATGCCGACACGGCCAGCCTACTAACGAGCAAGTGGGGGGAACGGGTGGGGGTCTTGAGGGCCAGGGCAGAGCTTTGGAGTTTATTCTGGTCGTAGTGGGGAGCTGAGGGAGTGCTCTCAGTGGGGGTTAACATGATGGCCTGGAAAATTAGAAAACTCATCCAGGCTATGGTGTATAGGCAGGTGCCCTAGAGGGGCAGGAGGAAGAGTGGAGAGGCCAGAGGTGATGGGGGCTTGGCTCTGGTGCTGAGGCAGGATGGGGGAGTAGGGAAGAAGCGATCTAATTCAGGCTGTAGTTTTGAGGAGGGGTTAGTGAGGAGAGATGAGAAACTAAGGAAGGTTCCAGGCTTCTGGCTGGGACAGTGGGGTGGGTGGTGGCACTATTTGCTGTGACCAGAGAGAGGAGAGAGCTGATTTCAGTCTGGGCATCAATGATGCCATTAGATTTTGGAACAGAGAGGGGGTTGGGATTGAAGGAGGTTTCATCTGGCTTTTTAAAACGACGGGTGATGTTGAAGCTTTCCCGGAGGGGCTGGCCCGGCAGGAGGGGAAACATGGGGGCTGCAGGGAATGAGAGACAGTTGGATGCCGGGCTGATCTCCTGGAGTTGGTGGGAGGAGGTGCCTTAGGGCACAAGCTGGCCCGGGCTGCAAGGAGGCCCCTTCTTTCGTGGCAGTGGAAGGGGAGGTATGCTGGCCTCCTGGATGCAGGGGGCAAGAGAGGCTGGGGTCTTTCTCCTTCGACTGCTTGGATTTTTTTGCAGTGAAGGGAGAGGTGAGCTCACTGGCTGAGTGTGCAGGGGGAAAGGAAGGGAGACTTGGAGATGAGCAGAAGGAGTGAATTGACTAAGGTTGGAAGTGGGCAGGTGCCTGGGTTCAAATCCAGCCCTCCAACCACTGGCAAGTTACTAAGTGCCAGCATTCATGCAGTGCTCTCTACACGCTGAGCAATGCCCAGGCAGCCCTCCAAAGCGCTTACTAATACCATCCCCGTTTACAGACTAGGAGACTGAGACTCAGAGAGGTACAACTCCTTGCCCAGGGTCACACAGCTTATCGGTGGACAGGCCAGATTTTGAGCCCAGGCACTGTGGAATGTGCTTTCCAGGCTGGAAACCAAATCTGAGGTCCACATGTCTCCTCTTTCAAGAGGAGACGGGACCTCGGGGAGGTTTTGGTGGACACCGCGTGGCCCACGGTAGGCGCGTGAGTGATGGCCGCACCACCTCCGCTGACCTGTTTCTGTTCACTTGGTTTTCCACCAAGTGACCCTTGCTGCTGGCATCTCATCACTGCACACATTTTCAGTTGCTCAGAGAGGGCCTTCCTCTGAAGGATCTCATTCAGTCCGTTTTGAAATGAGAGACTTGGCAGGGGGGACGGAAGGTGGCTACGGTGGTTATCATCACAAGTTGAAAATAACTTGTTTGGGTAAGAACGGGGTGGCACGGGGATCTTCCCCGACACCCTGGCCCCCGCCCCCTCTCCCCATTCATTTCTGCTTCTGACAGAGACCTCGTCAGCCCCTGCCTCGCCCCTAGCAGGACCCCACTGGGGAGGCAAGGTGACAACTGCCTTGTGATACGCAAACCGTCAACTCAGACCCTCTTGACAAAGGACTGGATTCATCAGAACGAATAGGACTTTTCATGGTGGGATGAAGGATGGGGCTGGTTTAACTACCCTGTTTGATTGATTGATTGATTGACTTGCTTGCTTCAAGTTTTTATTTAAGTTCCGCTCAGTTAACATACAGTGTAATATTACTGTAAGTTTCAGTAGAACCGTCCTGTTTAAACAGAGGGTGGGGGCGATTCCGCCCACAGCTCTGAGCTTTCTGGAAGGGCCCAGCGCTGGCACATGTGGACCCTCAGGGTGGTTCTGTGGAGTAAATGAGTGGGTTGGACCAGAAGGGCTCTTACGGATTGTCAGTGGCAGCCCCAGAGATAGGAGAGCAGAGGACTCCCCGAGGCCACATGGCAGTCCCCGCCTCCCACCTTCAGCCCAGAGGCGGGGAGTGACGGGTGAGCACGAGCAGGACGCAGCTCAGCGGTGCACCAAGAAGGGGGGCCTGGGTCATCTCAGTGATGGCTGATGAATGCAGTCCCCTCCACCTTCCCCCAGTGGCCTCTCCAGGCATCCTTCCCTTACTGGAAGGACACAGGGGTTGGTTTAAAGCTCAGGGCGGCGTTGTTAGAAAATACGTCCTGTGGGGGCGCCTGGGTGGCTCAGTCGGTTGGGTGTCTGACTCTTGGTTTCTGCTCCGGTGTGGTCTCTTAGTTCATGGGTTCGAGCCCCCGTGTTGGGCTCTGTGCGGGCAGAGCAGAACCTGTTTGGGATGCTCTCTCTCTCCCTCTCTCTGCCCCTCCCCTGCTCTCTCTCTCTCTCTCTCTCTCTCTCTCTCTCTCTCAAAAAATAAATAAACATTGAGGCTCCTTGCTGGCTCTGTCGGTTAAGCGTCCCTCTTTGACTCAGGCTGTGATCTCGCAGTTTCTGGGTTCGAGCCCCGCATCGGGTTCTGTGCTGATTCTTTGTCTCCCTCTCTCTCTGCCCCGCTTGTGTTCTCTCTCTCTCTCTCTCTCTCTCAAAAAGAAATAAACATTAAAAAAAATTTTTTTAAACATAAAAAGACTTTAGAAAATAAGTCATGTGTTTTGAGACAGTTGTGAAAATGGACACTCTAAAAAGATGCCTTGATCAGGGGTGTGTCCTGCATTCGAAATACGACTTTGTGTTTCAGTGACCCCAGTCTTGTAGCCTGGGTGGGTCTGGGAACACTGGGCTTCCAGCCCTCCCTTCTTTCCCTTCCCACCTCCTTCACATCCTTGCTGAGCCCTGACCCTGTAACTGGCCCTTTGCTGGTTCCACTCATTCATTCCACAGCTACTTGTGGAGGGTCTTAGGGGCAGGGAATCCTGCGGTAAACGGGACAGCCGTGAGTGCGCCATATCTCGCGTGGGGTTGTTGAGACTTTGATGAAAGGCTCACTCCAGAACATGTATACGAAAGGACATCAGCCTGCAAACCAGACAGACCCAGTTTCCAGGCCCAACTTTGCCGCTTCCTAGCTAAATGACCATGGGTACCACACTGAACGCCTCTGAGCCTCAGTTTCCCCGTCTGTAACAGAGGCACTGCCAGCTCAGAGTGTGGTTTTGGAGATTCTGGGGAGAAACGGTACGTGTGGGTTTTACAAAAGATGGGGGCTCCATGTGGTCCAGTCTCTGCACTGAATCACATTCCAGCATCCAGGAGTAAAACATTAAGACTGAAATACTGTCATGTTTGTGTGTGTCTGTAAAAGAACATTAAAGCACATGTAAATAATAAGCCCCAGTAATGCTGATGAGTTGTGGATCTCCCCTGACCCATCCCTGCGCGTCCGGTCTATACATATGTGTTTCCTCTCCTTTTCGGGTCTGTCTCTTCCCTGACCCTTTATGGTTTAGCTTGACTACAGTCTGGTTAGCCTTTAGGTGTGCTTTCTCTGGCCGGGACAGAAATTTCCTCTGAAGGTGCTGTCCCTGGGGGAGGAAGGTCCAGTTTGCTGCCAGACCTGCTGGTGGCGATCCAGCTGTCCCCGGGATCAGAAGGGGAACTCAGAGAAGCACACCAGACTTGTTCCCTGCCTGCTGCAGATGGCATTCGGAGAACGAAAGCTGTCGTTCCCGTCGTTCTGTCTGTGCATAGTCTGATCAGACGGGAAGCGCCCTGGTGAGTGAGCCCAGCACCCGCACACCTGCTCCCTCACCTGAGAGTCCCAGGAAGAACTTGTGGGGTGCTTGGCACAGCCACATGGGTCCTTGAGGCCGGAGTGGTGGGTGAGGCAGCCTGTCCACAGGCCACCTCCAAGAGCTGCCTCTGGGGCCCTGGTGACCGAATTCAGAACGTGCAGCGGCTTCATTTCACTTGTCCTCAGCCACTTTATGGAGCTGGCACGGCTGGTCTTAGCTTTCACCCAAGACACACGAGGTCTCTTGGAGCCTCTGGCTTCCCAGGCTTCCCTCCCCACCTGCTTCTCTGCTGGTCCCACTTGGCCAAAACTTACCCACCCCCGCTCCCTCACCCTCAGAGTTGTGCTCATTCTAAGAGCCACCACCGTTATATTTTTTGAATAGCTTTATTGAGCGACAGTTGATACACAACACATATTTAAAGTGTGCAGTTCGATGAGTTTTGGCAGGTGTATTCCTGAGGAACCACCACCCCAATAATATCACAAACATATTCATCACGCCCAAGAGCTTCTTCCCGCCCCTCTCCTCCCCCTTCCCCCCTCCCTGCCCCCCAGCACCCACTGATCTGCCCTCTGTCATATAGATTAGTTTGCGTTTGCTAGGATATTATACCAATGGAGTCATATACTGGGTGCTCCCCTTCATCTGGGTTTCTTTCACTTCACATAATTATTTTGAGATTCATCCCTGTTGTGGATGTTAGTGGCTCATCCCTTCTCATTGCTGATGACTGTTCCGCTGCGTGGATGTCCCCATCTGGATATCCATTCACCTGTTGGTAGATGTTTGGGCGGATTCCAGTGTTCTTATGAACAGAGCTATTGTGAACCTGGAGCACCTGGGTGGCCCAGTAGGTTGAGCATCTGCTCTTGATTTCAGCTCAGGTCATGATCTCACAGTTCGTGAGGTCGAGCCCTGCATCGGGCTCTGGGCCGACAGTGCAGACCCTGCTTGAGATCCCTCTCCTTCTCTCTCTGATCCTCTGTAGCTTTTGTGTGCACGTGCTCTCTCTCAAAATAAATAAACTTAAAAAGAAAAGGTGTCTGGTTTAAAAAAAAAAAAAAGCTACTGTGAACCTTCGTGCTCAAATCTCTGTGTGGATGCACCTCATTTCTCTTGGGTAAATACCTAGGCCTGGAATGGCTGGGTCCCATGGCATGTGTATGTCACAATCTTTAAGAAACTGCCCACTGTTTCTGGCACAAAAACAGACACTCAGGTCAATGGAGCAGAATAGAGAACCCAGAAATGGACCCACAAACATACGGCCAACTAATCTTTGACAAAGCAGGAAAGAATATCCAATGGAATAAAGACAGTCTCTCCAGCAAGTGGTGCTGGGAAAACTGGACAGCGACATGCAGAAGAATGAACCTGGACCACTTTCTTATGCTATACACAGAAATAAACTCAAAATTGATGAAAGACTTCAATGTAAAACAAGAAGCCATCAAAGTCCTAGAGGAGAAAGCAGGCAAAAACCTCTTTGATCTTGGCTGCAGCAACTTCTTACTCAACACGTCTCCGGAGGCAAGGGAAACAAAAGCAAAAATGAACTACTTGGACCTCATCAAAATAAAAAGCTTCTGCACAGCGAAGGAAACAGCAAAATGAAAAGGCAACTGACGGAATGGGAGAAGATATTTGCAAATGACATATCAGATAAAGGGTTAGTATCCAAAATCTATAGAGAACTTACCAAACTCAACAGCCAAAAAACAAATAATCCAGTGAAGAAATGGGCAAAAGACATGAATAGACACTTTGCCAAAGAAGGCATCCAGATGGCCAACTGACACATGAAAAAATGCTCAACTTCACTCATCATCAGGGAAATACAAATTCAAAACCACAATGAGATACCACCTTACGCCTGTCAGAATGGCTAACGTTAACAACTCAGGCAACAACAGATGCGGAGAAAGAGGATCTCTTGTGCATTGTTGGTGGGAATGCAAGCTGGTGCAGCCACTCTGGAAAACGGTATGAAGGTTCCTCAAAAAAGTAAAAATAGAACTACCTTACTACCCCGCAATTTCACTACTAGGCATTTATCCAAAGGATACAGGTTATGCTGTTTCGAAGGGACACATGCACCCCCATGTTTATAGCGGCACTGTCAACAATAGCCCAAGTATGGGAAGAGCCCAAATGTCCACAATGGATGAATGGATAAAGAAGATGTGGTATATATATATATATATATATATACAACAGAGTATTACTCAGCAATGAAAAAGAATGAAATCTTGCCATTTGCAACTATGTGGATGGAACTGGAGGGTATTATGCTAAGTGAAATTAGTCAGAGAAAGACAAATATCATATGACTTCACACATATGTGGAATGTAAGGTACAAAACAGATGAACATAAGGGAAGGGAAGCAAAACTAATATAAAAACAGGGAGGGGGACAAAACATAAGAGACTCTTAAATATAGAGAACAAACAGAGGGTTGCTGGAGGGGTTGTGGGAGGGGGGGACGGGCTAAAGGAGGTAAGGGACATCGAGGAATCTACCCCTGAAATCACTGTTACACTATATGCTAACTAACTTGGATGTAAATTAAAAAAAAAAAAAAAAAAAAAAAGCACTTCTAGGGAAGAGAAAAAAAAAAAAAGAAAACTGTCCACTGTTTTCCAAAGTGGTCACACCATTTTGCTTCACACCCCCTGAGAGTTTCGGTCGCTCCCCATCCTCACCAACAGTTGGTACATCACCGTCATTTGATGGGCAAGGATGCTGAAAGTAACAAACAGCCCCATAAAGATGGGTCAAACAATGTGGACATGTATCACTTGACATAATTCACATAGTGGTTGGGGGGATGTAGTGCAAGGTTCAGCAAATTATAGCCTGTGAGCTAAGAATGACTTTTGCATTTTTAAAAGGTTGTAAAAAACAACTGTAAGAAACGTTTCCCCCCTGCCCCTGCCCCAGGCCTTTCATGGGAGGCCCAGGGTGGAGGACAGTGTGGCATCGTGGCCACACAGGGTCCTTGCTGTGTGATCGTGGCCAAGTAGCTTGGCTTCTCTGAGCCTTACTTTCCTTATCTATAAAATGTGTACAAGATGGTCCCCCCCCGACCCTCCTGCTTACAAGGCAATGCTGAGGAATCCATAAATTATCTGATTCAAAGGGCCCTGCCTGGGCTTGCTGTGTGGTTGGGGGTCTAGAAGTTTTAGCTGTAATGCTGAGCCGTTTACTCTGTGCCTGGCCTCAGGATGGGCCCTGGAGATAAAGAATGGAATCGACACAGCCATGACCTTCAAAGTGTTCACAGCTGGTGGAAATTGGCCCTATAGTATGGCATCTAGAGGACACAGTGATGGGGAAGCCTGGGGGTTGGGGAGCCCAGAGGAGGCACTGAACTGAGTAGAGAAGGTGGCAGGGAAGGCTTTCTGGAGGCAGGGACATCATCGTGAGGTCTTTAAAGATGAGTAGGAATTGGGGCACCTGGGTGGCTGAGTCAGTTAAACATCCGACTTCGGCTCAGGTTGAGATCTCATGGGTTCGTGGGTTTGAGCCCCGCGTTGGGCTCGGTGCTGACAGCTCAGAGCCCGGAGCCTGCTTTGGATTCCGTGTCTCCCTCTCTCTCTGCCCCTTACCCTCTTGTATTCTGTCTCTGTCTCTCTCAAAAATAAATAAACATTACAAAAATTTTTTTTAAAGATGGGTAGGAGTTGGCCAAGGAAGGAGGAGAAGAAGGGATGGGATTGCAGTAGAAATACAATAGTACTTCTTCGCTCCCCTCCCCTCCCCCCCTTCACTTCATTCATTTAGTCATTCATTCAGCAAACACTTACTGAGAGCCTCCAGTGTGCTAGGCACAGGGCAATAGCAGAGAGAATAAGACATCTGGGTTCTGCTCCCAAGAGCCTTCCTTAGAGAGATAGTAATAAATGGTCAGGAAAATGCCAGGGGATGGTAGGCGTTACCATGTAAAGGAAGGGTTACAGTGGTAGAGAGGGCCTGCTTTGGGCAGCTCCTTTGTGTTGGGAGGTCAAAGGGAGAGTCTACAAGGAGCGAAGACTCAGAAACTAGAAGCACCCCGGTAAGAGGGGCTGCGGTGAGGTAACCTTAGCAGCGGGAAACAGTGGGGAGGGGGGAGCTGGGGGTCTCCCCTTGATTGCCCCTGCAAGCGCGGGTGACGCGAGCCTTTGAGTCCAGCCTTTGAGTCCACCCCACAGGGGTGAACACACCCTCGTCGGAGGTGGACCAGCTGAGGCAGACCAGCTGCCCCTCTCCCTGCCCTCCCTGCCCTCCCTGCCCGGCACAGGGTGGCTCCAGAAACAGCATGGGCAGGACAGCGTGCACGTAGAGATGAGTGGCCCTGGAGAATGGACCTCCAGCTGGGTCGGGAGACGGCCGCTCCTCTGTGGAGGCAAGCAGGGATGTTACGGCAGCTTTGACAAGAGAAGAGGGCTGAGGGCTGGCAAGCTGGGTGACGAGAGTAATGGGGGCCGACATGGGAGGGCTCTCTCCGACTCGGTCTCCTCCTCTGTACAACGGGGGCATTTGTTGTGCTCTCATGAGATGGACAGACACACGTCATGTAACTTTCAGCACCACCTGGGAAACAGGGGACCATTTTCATCCTGTTTTAAAGACAAGGGAGGACAGGGCCAGAGAAGGCCAGCCACTTAGCCAGGGTCACACAGCGAGCAGCCCGTCTCGGGAGGCCTGCCCTTGACTGTGTCTGTGGGGATGACACGAGATGGCGTAGGGCCTGGCACACCGTCAGTGCTTAGGAAACACCAACCGTGTCCTTGCAGTGTTCGAGTAGATGTGGGCTTGCCCTTCAGAAAGGCCATTTCTCTTCGAAAGTTTATGTGAGCGGTCCAGCCATGGGCACGCCCCATTGGAATCTGACACCATCCCCCCCCCCCACCTTTGCTGGGGGCCTACTTTGCGCACACCACCGGCACTTTCCGTGCGAGGCAGATGTCAGGATCTCCATCCGTGAGATGAGGCGGCTCGGGCCAGAGAAGACCACGTGGTATTTGAACTCGGGTCTGCTGGGCTCTCAAGGCCAGGTCAGGTCGCCTTTGAGAGGGGATGACTGGGGTTTTGAGCCAGACTTCCCTGTAATCTTCTAGTACAGTCTCCTTGGGGGGTCAAGAGCCATAGGGGAGGGGGCACTGCCTGAGGACCCCGAGCAGCAGAGGGCAGAGCCTGGCAGGCCTCCATCCTGGGTCTGCCGGCCCCGGGTGTGCCCACTCCCCCTCCGTTCCACCAGAGCAGGTGGATGCACGGTGCCCTCTGAGGCTGCTGGGTAGATACAGCAGAGCCCTTGTTGGAAATGAGGGCAGGAAGGGGGGGTCTCTGAGGCCATCTTGGGGAACCACGTGCTCATCACGATCAGGCTTTCCTTGGGGTTCTGGCCGACCCAAGCCCGAGGAAGCGACGTGGAAAGCAGGAAGGAGGAACACAGAGTAAGGTGTTTGCCCCCGCGACCATGTCTTCAGCACCCCACATGCCTGCCTCAAGCTGGCATAACCAGAAGTGCTCACCAGGGCAGGGTTGCCTGGGTGGGGGAGGGTAGGAGCGCAGGCGGTGGGCTCAGCCAGACCTGGGTCCGAGTCATGGCTCCGCACGCAGCCTCCGTGTGACGAGGGCTAGGCACTTTGTCGTTTGGAGTCTCTGCCCCCTGGTCTGTCCAGTGGCCGTCACGACCTTCCTGGGCGACTTGGGTCACGGCAGTGACAGGGGGCACCGTAGGCCCTTGGCAAATGGCAACTCCCGTGATTTGTCATTACACTTGCTGTGGACTCCAAATCACACTGTTCCGGGAGCCCGGGGTCGTCTCCCCAGCCTGGCGTGCCGCAGGTGCTCAAGCAGATGCTTGCTGAAGTCACAAGGGAGGGAGGCAGACAGCAAGGAAAGAAAGGCCTTTTACCCATGCTCCTAACCTTTTATTAGCCTCGTGCCAGTGCCTAAATCTTGGGGTACTGCTGAGGGGCAAGTTCAGCCAAGGCTAGCAAGCTCCCTGCTCAGGGGTACATTTCTTAGGGGTCGTCACGTATCCCTCGTCCCCGTTCTGATTTGTCGCTCCCCAAGAACATCTTGGTTCTCTTTTGCTAACTGATCCCAAGATGGAGAAATTCAGCTGCTGTGCTGGAAAGAAACGTGCTGTCCAGCCCCAGGCAAGGCAGCCAGAAAGAGTACAGAGGGGAACCCCCTTCTTCCCAGGGAGCCCGAGGAGTGGAGGGTGGCTGTGTGACAGGGGCCTCGTGGGCAGCCCAGCCCGGTGACTCAGACCCTGGTTTACATTTTAGAGGAGGCCGGGGCCTGCAGCTTTATCAGATGCCCACTGTCTCGGAAGAGGGGCTCTAATTACAGACTGGCAGGCGGGGCCACACAGCCGGCCCTTTGCAGCGTGGAGAAGGCTGTTCTTCCCTTGAGCTCAGGGCAGGGCCTGATGAACGAGGGTCATGAGACCCTGGCTGTTTCTAGAAAGATTTCCTTTCCGGATGATTTTTTTTCCCCTCCCCTTCCAAGGTTAGTTAAGGGCATCTTAGGTCATTAAAACGGCTTTTTGAGTAAGAATGTGATGGATGGACACAAGGAAACAGTCTTGGGCTTGGTGTATAAATAACCTGGGGTTGACTTGTGAGATCAAGCCATTTCTGGGTTGGTTTTTTTTTTTTTTTTGTATCAGACTTTTCCCTGTTGCCTTGGAAACAAGCCTAGTGAGAGGGCTGTTGGGAGTTGTAGGACTCGGGTTCAAGCCACGGTGGTTCCTTCATTTCACACTAGGCATGTCTCCTGCCTGCTGAGTGCTGCAGGCTGTGAATCAGGGTGAATGGGACCCATCCCGTGGTGACATGATGTCGAGTAGAATAGAATAAGTACTTCCCCTGTGGCTGCCATTTACCGTCTTGTACGTACTGGGCAAGAACCATCTCAATTGGTTCTTTGCCACAACTTTTCGAATGGGCAGGTTGTCTGATCTTCAGTAGGGAAACCAGGGCTCTGAGCCGAAGGGCGTCAGCCCTGGAGGGAGACCCCGAGCCATCTGCTGACTTTCTGAAAGCATCGCTTATCTGAGGGGGAGAGAAAACAGGTTTAAACTGTGTCCACAAGCCACGTGGTCCCAGGAATTATTCTTCAAGCCTGGTGGGGAGAAAGGAAACCGGTTGATTTGCAAGCAGACCAGTCTTTCTGCGTGCGTTTCTTGCCCGTGCGATGCTTGACTGCAGGAGGTCTGGGGACAACCCAGAGAAGTGTGTAGAAAAGTCACCATCCTCATGCCACGGGGCTTGGGGCACAATTGACCACTTTCAAGGGTCTTAGAGGTATGGGTAGAGTCTGGCTTCTGCACTAGGGGGGGCTTTGGAATCAGACACCCGTGGGTTCAAGTCCCAGAGCCCCCCTTACCAGTTCAGTGACCTTGGACAAGTCCCTTTGGCTCTTTAAACCTCACAGTCTTCCTTTGCAAAATGGGGATAAGTGACATCAGAACTGACCCTACAGGGCTGTTGTGAAAGCTGAATGAGACGAGATGTGTGAGTAACTAGCTCCTGGCACATAGTAAATCCTCAGTTAATGGTTGTCGTGATTTTCACCGCCATCACCTTCCCCGGCAACGTGATGTTAGCGTACTTCTAGGCCCCGGATGCACAGTTTGGGTATGTGCAATGTTTGGGGAAGCAGGATGTGAAGAGGGTCACTTTCTGGGGCTGGTATGGAAAAGGCCGAAGCTGCTGAGGGTGGTCTTGGGGTGAGGGAAGGTTCAGTAGAGGCGGGAGACTAGGGGAAGGCAGCTTCAGACAGGGATGCAGCAAAGCACAAAAGCCCAGAGGCGAGACTGAATATGGTCACGCCGCTGGCCTTTGCATAGGGTTGGTCTTTATCTCTCCCTTCCTGGTGTACTCCTATTCATCCTTCAAAACCCCACGCAGGTACCCCTCCTCCAACTGCAGATCCTCAGTAAACGGTCATCTTCCCTTTGCTCTTGTTTTCTCAACCGCCCACTTTCTTGGGTTGGTTTGGGATCCCTCTTACGTTCCCACAGCGTATTACCCACTTGACACTCGTGTTACGATTGTTCTTTTTTTTTTTTTTTTTTTTTTCCTGGCTTTTTCTTCTACCTGAGGAACTCTCTACAGGGTGCCTTTGGGATCAGATTCTTGGGAGAAAATGTAGCTTCCCGTTTGAGGCGGTCCGCTGGAACACCCTCCCGCCCCCTTCATGACTGAGAATCAGAAAGCTACCCTGAGCTGTTCAGGGACCGTCGGTCCCCGTCCGGGCCCCCACACAGCTTGCGCACAAAGTAACTGCACGAGGAATGTTTGCTGAATGAATGAGTGACCGACATTCTCATTCCGGCGACCGCACATGCTTGTCTGGAAATGGTGATCTCTGGGTCCCACCTCACATCGTGGATAAGATTCCCATTCATTTCCTGGATGTCAGCAGTTTCTGCAGCATTTTGGGGATTAATTATGTAAGGGGATGGCTTCCTTTCCTTTTTCATGCCCAGCAATGTCCCAGGAGTTTCCTGGAGAGAATAGAAGAGTTTGCAGAAAGAGCCCTCTGGGGGGAAAGTGCTTGTGCTGTGTCCCAGTTTTCAGGGAGCGACGCTTTTTATAGTCCCACATTCAGACCACACTGTACCTAAAGGGAGCCAGGAGGGAGCAGGCAGGCAATCTGGCTTTTCAGCTCATTTCCATACCACTCTCCCCTTCTGGAAGGAGGTGGAGCTGTGTAGTCCTGCCTCCTCTGCTTGTCTGGATGCTTATCTCCTATCCAGACTGATTTGGTGGGGCCAGGAAGGACATCCTCTACCTTGTCCAAGGTGGGAGGTCAGGGTTAGCAAACGCCACCCCTTAATAGCCGTTTGCCCGTGGGCTGGTCGCTGAGCTTCCCCGCGCCTCGGTTTTTCCATCTGTACAAGGGGGCTAATAATCGTAGCAGAAACCTCATTTCGTTGCTGGAAGGAGCAGATGATATAACAATGATATAAGCAATGATGTAACACAATGCCTGGCACCCAGGAAGTGGTACCGACCGTGTCAATAGCGATGATGAGTTTGATGATTTCATCTCTGAAAATCAGAGAGGTCGAGCAGCTTCCTTGGCGTCACACAGCTAATAAAAGCTAGAGGCAGGTCTCCACATCCTTCACTGTGATACTGTATTGATTTAGCAAACCCAGGGCTGGACTAGGGCGAGGGGACCGAGGCACACACCTACGGTACAAAATTTAGGGAGGCACACAAAAACACCAGCGCTCAAGATAAATAATGTTTTGATGTGGTATTTTAAAATTTTTATTTATTTTAGAGAGAGCACTGTGTGAGTGGGGGGAGAGGGGCGGGGGGGGGCGGGGAGAGAAAGCGAGAGAGACAATATCTCAAGCATGTCAACGTGGGGCTTGATCCCATGACCCTGGGATCATGACCTGAGCCGAAATCAAGAGTCGGACGCTTAGCTGACTGATCGCCCAGGTGCCCCTCAATGTGGCACTTTTTTTTAAAATAAAAGTTAATGTAAAAAATCCATGAACAAACCATTAACCTCATAAATAAAGACAGGATCGGCATTACCGATTTTTTTCCCCTGACATCAGTATGGCTGAGCACAGCACTGAGCAAGTCCCTTTTTGTTGCACAGTTAGGCTCTTACTAATTTTTCACAAATATAAAACTCCTATCTGACCATAATAAACATCCTTGTAGCAAAAGGTTTGTGTGCCTTCTTTGGCAATGAGAAGGTTTCTCAGTGTGAAACTGGATCGTGAACCACAGGGTGAAAAGGCAGGCACATCCTCCTACTGCAGTCATAATTTTCAAACATACAGAAAAGTTATATTGGGGACAGGGGGACTCACACACACTCACCAGCTAGATAATATAACTGCTAACATTTTGCTAAATTTGTTTTGTAAAAATCTAGCCATCCATCCATTTCTTTTTTTGTTTTTCCCCTGCATATCAAAGTAAGTATAGACATCAGTATGCTTTTGCATGTAGGTCACTAGCTGGCAGCTATTGTTTTTTGGGTTTTTTATTTTTTAGTGTTTATTTATTTTTGAGAGAGAGGGAGAGAGAGAGAGAGAGAGGGAGACAGAGTGTGAGCGGGGGAGGGGCAGAGAGAAAGGGAGACGCCGAGTCCGAAACGGGCTCCAGGCTCTTAGCGGTCAGCACACAGCCTGACGTGGGGCTCGAACTCTTGAACCGTGAGATCCTGACCTGAGCCGAAGTCGGAGGCTCAGCCGACTGAGCCATGCAGGCGCCCCAGGCCATTGTTTTTAATACTTTTGATCTTGGATGTTAAATTCCCTTTGGAATTATATACTGATTTCCTTTTCTATCTGCTGTGGGTAAGAGTGTCTCTTTCCTCACAGCCTGGCCAACACTGGGTATTATCATTTTAAGGTGATTTATGTACTGCTTTGATTGAACTTTTTTCCCTCCCAAAGGTTCCCAGATTTCCCCGCTCTGTGTCCAGATGGTCTGTTAAAAAGCTGTGTCCTTTTTCAGCGCTTTAGGTATTTCTGGTGTCGCTTTGCAGGACCCAGGTGGGAAGGACTCAGCTGTTCCCTATGTCTGCCCCCTCCCTGGCAGTTCCTAGCTTGCTGAATGAGGGAGCAGGGCTGTGAAGTGGTCTGCCCGCTGCAGGAGGCTGACCATGGTCACTCCATGTGAGGAAACAGGCAAACTTTGAGACCAGAAGCCCTGGGACCCTGGAGGATGGAGGGGGTGGTGGGCAGGGCTTAGACACACGTATGGAGGTGGAATCGGTGCCCCATGCACGTTTCCTCATCTACCAGGATGGGGTAATGCTTCCTAACATACGGGACCCGCAAGCTGCTCCAAGAACCCCTCATCAGCCCTTCTTTTCCCCCCTCATTCTGCGTCAGCCCTTGGTTTCCCGATGAGCCAGATGCCGTCCTGCCTCTCGTGTGATTTCTGTGGGTCAGGAATGTGGGAGCAGTTGGGATGGGGGTCTCTGGCTCAGGGACTCTCATGAGGTTGAAGTCAAGGGCAGCGGTCATCTGAGGGTTTGACTGGGGATGTGGAATCTACTTCCGAAGTGGTTCTCTCGTGTGGCTGGCAAGTTGGTGCTGGCTGTAGACTGGGGGCCTCGGATTCCCTCCACAGGGGTCTCCCCGTCGGCCTGCTTGGGCAGCCTCACAGCATGGTAGCTGGCTTCCCCCAGCACCATCTAAGAGAGGAAACTGCTACTGTTTCTGCCTTGGCTTTGGAAGTCACGCCCTGTCATTCCTGCCTTATGTTCTTGGGCTCGGAGACCAACTCTGATTCGTTGTGGGAGGGGATCACGCCAGGGTGTGAATGACAGGGGCCAGGAGCATTGGGGGCCATCTTTGAGCTCCTACCACACTGAACAACCTTAGCAGATGAACTTTGCCTTTCTGGGCCTCAGTCTCCTCCTCTGTCAAATGGGTGCATGAGGTAATTCCTGTGAACACTTAGAATGGCATTGGGAGCTCGGTTTTGCTCTCGGTAAATATTAGCCACCGTCATCGTTGCCTGCTTAGTCCTCAGTGGCAGGGGCCATACTTAGTTTCTGTACCCAGTGCCTGGCCCTGAGCAAGTACTCTCTGAATGTTGGAGTGCATAAGCGACTGAATGAATGCACGAATGAATGAACAAATGAACAGCCATAAGGACTGGGAATCCAGGGTAGAAAGAGATGTGTGTCAGCTGTATCATCAGAAATGCTTTCATAAAAAAACCTTCTCAAGTGAGGCCCTTTCATCAGCATCTAGCAAATATTTATTCAAAACTGAGGTAACGTGGGTGGGGGAAGGCGTTTGGGAGGCAGTCAGACCTATCAAGGTATCAGTCTTGGACTCGGCGTTCGAACAATAAATATTTATTGAACTCCAACTCTGGGCTAGGTGCCCCGTCACACCCAGCAAAAACAGGGGGGTCGGAACAGCCTCCGTCCATGCCCTGGTGGTATCTTTGCTGTGTGACTTTGGGCAGGTGAATCTACGTCCCTGAGCCTGCATCTGCTCACCTGCAGAAGGGGGGCATGGGTCCCCTCCGGAGGGAGAAAGCTCCTTCAACAAGTGTGCCTCCCCTGTTCTCCATCCCAGCTGTAGCAGGTCCTTTCCTGACAAACACCCCCTCCAGTCTCCGTCTTGTCTGCATCCCCCACTGACTACTCCAGCTCCGCAAGGGTTAAAACCCAGGCACTCATGTGACCCAGTGTAAACCATGAATCATTCCCATTGCTCCCGGTGCAGAACCTCCCGCCCAGGATGGGGCAGATGCTGTACCCCGGGGTTGCCATGGCAACCCCGCCTGCACTGAAATACAGCCCAGCCCAGTTCCTTCCTTGGGGGACCTTGGGGCTGTTTCACCTGGCTGGGTGTTGCTTTCCAGGGAGGGAGGGAGGAAGCGAGAGAAGGCTGGAGAGGAGAGAGAGAGAGACAAACACAGAGCCGAGCTTGGGGACAAACAAGTGGAACTTGAGACGCGGGGAGGGAGCAGAAGAACCTGACTGAGAAACAGGCCACCAGAGGGAGACAGACCGACAGCCGAGAGCTGAGGAGGTCCCGAGATGCTGCCTGTCACCCCAGAGGCAGTTTCCCAACTGTCCCAACCTTCCCGGGGCTGCCAGATCTCCAACAGCCACGCGCCCGGACGCACACACGTGCAGCCTGCAGTGAGGGCACAGGGCGGGTAGGCTGTTGGCACGTGAAGTCACCGTCAGCCCCGAGGGACGGTGAGCGAGTTGGGACTTGGGGGAGAAAAAAAATGGGGGCGGACGTCAGCTCCCTGGGCGGCCGCCTCCCCGAGGCCCCTCCTGCATTCCTGGGCAGCGAAGCCCCTCGCTAAGACGGGGACTGATGTCATCCTGGGCTGCCGAGCCAGGAGAGAGCCAGGGGACCCGGGGGCCCTGGAGGCTGGCTCCGGAAGTGAGCTAGCTGCCTGCCGGCCGCAGGTTTGGAGTCAGTCTCTGGCCAGAGGACGAGAAAACCTGAATGGTATGGGTCAGGTGAGCAGGGTCCGGCTGGGGGCAGTGGCAGTGGCAGGTGGCCTGCCCACCTGGTCCTTCCAGTGTGCGCTCGGGAGGGGCCGCCTCCCCGAGGGACAGTGAGCACTGGGGTGCCCAGGGCCACCGCCTCTTCCTCCCCCACCTCGCGGGGACCGTCACACCCTGGAGTGAGTGCTGCTAGATTTCCCCAAGCTCCCGGTCACAGCCGATGCAGTCCGTGAGTGCCGCCGGGGCTGAAGCTGGGACCGCCCAGCGTGTTGACTTTACAACTGGGGTGGGTAGACTCCCAGCCTGACCCTGACCTGCCTCCGAATTCTCAGCGAGACCCGCAGGTGCCGCCGGCTGCTGGCTCAGCGATGGTTATTTACTCCTGGTTTGGCTGAGGAGAGCTGCCAGCTTTTCTGTCCAAGCGAGCCCAGAACTTGCAGGAGCAGAAAGTAGAAAGAGGGAGAGGACACTGGCATTGCAAATCGCTTTCTCCCTCACTCACCTCCTTCCTCCCCTCCTCCGGCCCCATGGATTACCTGGGAGACAAACTTACGGTGGCCCAAACCCACATGACCCAGTGGATGGGCACTGTGAGGAGGTCCTTCCAGGAAGCCCTCAACTTAGTGACCACCACGGTGGGCCACGAGCGGGCGAGTGGAGAGCCCGCCAGCCGGACCCCCTTCAAGCGCACCTCCTCCTTCCGACACCTGGCCTCCCGGAGTCGGGAATCTTTCCGGCGTCTCTCCGCCCGCAGCCAACAGAGATTTTCTTCCCTGAGGAAAAGGCAGACGGACTCCGAGCCACCAGACCTTGTAAGCTTATTACGTTGTGGTTTTTTTTTTTTTTTTTTTTTTTGTAAAATATTAAAGCAACAGTAAAAACTCCTCCCCTCCCGTGCTCCCCCGTAGTAGGGGAGGGGGGGGTCCCCCTAGATCCAACCAGGGAAGTTGCCTCTTCCAGAATCATTGTCAATCAAGCCCGGCCGCTTCCTGTACCCCGTGCCTGGGAGAGAGACATCGGTGGTGCTGATTCCCCTGACGGTGGAGTCACTCTGTCTCCCGAAGCGGTCAGGAAATGTGTCCCCAACCGGGGAAAAATGAGGACGGGGCCGGCACGTGAGTCGGACCTGCTGTGCCAGTTGATTTATCTGTAAGTGCCGACACTCTGGTCCCAGACACGAATGCTGGAGCCCCCCTACTTTTAGGGGGGATTAGTTAGCACCTGCTTCAACTCCTCTGGGCCTCCCAGCATGGCCGAGTGTCCGTGTCACGTGCAGGTTGGGTTTGTGGCTTCGGTTATGTTGCCATCCAAGCAGAATCGTGAAGTCGTCTCTGACTGTCCAGGGAGACCCGAGGTGGTGGGCAAGTGCACCTGCTGGCCCGTGAGCCTGGGGCGCACTGTGGGTCCTGGGGCTCTGTCGTCTCTCACTCAGGCAAGCTCGGTGGGATTTAGGAGACCAGGGTGGAATGACTTCCAATGATTACATTAGAGGTAATGCTAGAGGATGGTGCCGAATCGATCTCAGGGAACTCAGTGATGACCGAGAGAGGCGGGACCGGGGCCCAGAGAGGGAAAGGCACTCTCCCGGGGTAGCACAGTGAGTGAGCGGCGAAGCCAGGGCCAGGATGTCGGGCTCCGAAGCCACCCCCTCCACTCCAGGCTCTCTCTAGCTAAGCCCCTCCTTTTTTTCCTCCGGGCCTTCCTGATCACTTCAGGGACGCCCACCTGACTGACTGAACTCAAAGAGAGGGCTTTGTGTTTTCACGAGGGAGCCTTCTGCCACCTGACCGTGTCCGCTCAGCTCAGAGGGGCCTGAGGGCGGGTGAAGGGCTGGGCCGGCTGCTTCTCTGGGCTTGGCATGGTACATGCAGATGGCACGTTGCCCCAGCATTGGGGGATGGTGCCACGGGGGGCACACCAGGCTCTGGGCTGGCCCTCTGCACACTCGAGGTCACTGGAAGCTCACAGCTGTCCTGACAGGTGCAGGGACTCAGCATCCCCCAGAGAGGTGTGGTGACTCTCCCAGGGTCACACAGCTACCGGAGCAGTCAGATGGAAACACACGGGTCCCGTTAATATGACATGTTCTCTTGTGGGTCTGTGCTGCTTTGTAGCTCTGGGATCAGTGGGGCCTGAATTTGGGACATTTCCTCCCAGCCACCCACTGGAAGGGGTTCCTTGGGCCAGGGGGGAAAGGCCTCTTATTCATTCTTTCTGTCTCTCTGTCTCTGTCTGTATGTGCATATCTCTGGCCTCTCTCCGTCTCTCTCTGCCTGTCTCTGCCTCTCTCTTGTTCCCCTCTGTGGCAATGCAGTTAAGGGCACGGGGTTTGGTCATACATTCAGCTCTCCCGCCCTAGGAGTCGTATGACCCTGGGGGTTGAATCCCCCAGGCCTGGGTAACGAACGTGTCAGCACCACTCTGTGGCCTCCCCACCCCCCAGCCTGCTGAAGGAATGAATGAAGTCAGGCTCTGCCTCCTCTGCTCACTGTTGCGTCACGGTGCCTGCAAGCGGTGTAAATGCGTGCTAAATAACTCCGGGCTCTGGGTTCCTGCCCATTTAGCATCTGGCATCTATCGAGTGGTGAGCACCAGCCGCACCGGGGTTGAGAGCTTGAATCAGACTCGGCCACGTCCTGGTTGATCCTTTACCAGGCCTCAGTTTCCTCCCCTGTCAAATGGGGTGAACCACGGCATTGTGTGGAGGTTCAGACGAGTGCCCGGCACCGTGCTGGGAGCAGAGGGTGTCCACGCGCTTGTAAATTGCCTTCTCCCTGTCGGACGCAGTGATCTCAGGGTGTTCTGACTCGGCAGGGTGAGGGCAGAGCTGAGATGGGGGCTCAGGCGGTCACAGAGGGCGGGATTTGAATCCCGGCTCTGCCACTTCCCAGCTGGACTCTTCCCTTCTCTGTGCCTTAGCTTTCTCGTCTGTGAAATGGGGATTATCATCACTTCATGTTTCCATTCCCCATTATTACCGTTTGCGGGCGTGGACGTGCCTATAAATGTGGGACGCGTGCGGCCATGCCTGGCGTGTGGCGTGTGTGCCTTCAGATTCCGCTGTTGCCATTGCGACAACCAGACCTTTTCTCTCCGGCCATCCCTTCAAAGATTCCCGGTGAACTGGAAAATCCACACACGCCCCTTTTACTCCGGGACCTCACTTAAATATTTGTTTTATAGGAGGAAACGTTTTAAAGCCACACAGACGATGACTTAAGAGTTTAGGGACAAGGGCCGTATCCGTGCTGGGGTGGGGAGGGGAGCGGGATTTTGGTCTTCGCCACTTGAACTTGTACGTGACTTATCTAAAAAGTCTGTTCAGTTCCAAGTCCTGCCTCGGGCTCGAATTTACTCAGAGCACTCTGGAAGAATCTATCACAGGCCTAAAGTAACCCTCAAAGGCGTGCCCCGAAATGTTTTCTAAAGCCAGCCTTGAAATAATTTGCTAATGGCTTGCCTCTGTGTCCAAGGAATAAAAGGGGGAAAGAGGGAAAAACAAACGCATTGTCTCCGAGCGACAAAGGCAGGAAGAGGCACGTTTGTGCTGCAGCCCAGTGTGAGCCTGAGAACGAAGCCCAGCAGACGAGATGGACTCCAAGTAGAGGCCAGACAGAAAGTTCCAGAACCCAGGAACAATGGCAGTGCCACAGAGGCTGAAGCTGAAAGAAAAGCGGGAAGCAGGGGGTCTCCAAGGTCATAGGCTACTACACAGAGGGCTTTGGAACGGGACAGACTTGAGATCGAGTCTCAGGTCTTGCACGAGCTGGCCCAGTGATCTTGGGCAAGTTAAATCACCTCCTTTAGCCTCAGCATCCTCATCTGTAAAATGGGGATTCGCCTGGGACTCATCTGGTAGGTGGTCCAGCAGGAGACAGTTAAGTAAGAACCAGCACAACCCTGGCGTCTGTTAAGCGCCTGGGATATGGGAAGTGCCTAACAAGTGTGCATCTCGTGTCACTCTGGGGGCTCAGGGGTGGTGTTTGGACTCTGTGGGGTAAGTCCCACCCGCCCAGATGGCCAGACTGGTTGCTTTAGGAAAGAATAAGAATCTGGCTGGCGTTCCACGGGCATTTGCCGTGTGCCAGGCTCTGCACTCAGCATGAGGTATATATCATGTGTGTATCTTCATTCATTCACTCACGTGTTCAGTCCACCTGTGGTTTACTGGGCACACCCCAGGGTGCGGGCACCGGGGAGGTGGCTGAGAACAGACACACACAACTGCTGCCTCCCTAAAGGTGCTTTCCAAGGGGGCACATGACTGTATGATAGATGTGCTGGAAAAGAGGGAACTATCTTGGGATATCAAAGACCTGTGTCTAACATCAAACTGCTGCCGTGTATCAGAGCTTCTCCATCTCACCACCATTGATGTCTTGGGCCAGGTAATTCCTTCGCTTGTGGGGAGGGAGCTGTCCCGTGAATTGTAGGATCATCCCTGGCCTCCCCGCCATGAGATGTCACTAGCACCCTCTCAGTCACGACAACCAAAAATGTCTCCAGACATTGCCAAGTGTCCCCTGTGGGCAAAATGGCATTCCCTTCCCTGGTTGAGAACCTGGCTGTATATAATTTGGTTTGGGGGGACTGTCAGTGCAGCCTGAGTGTATCCCCAGTCACCAGAGTCGGGGAGGGGAAAAGGACAGGGATCTGACATCCATCGAGCACCTGCTACTTGCCAGAAACGGGGGGTCGTTGAATCTGCACAACCACCCCCAGGGAAACTGGGGGAGGAGGGAATAGTCCCATATTTCATGGATGGGAAATCTGAAGCACAGAGAGGTCAGGTCACAGGCCTGGGGTCACACAGCTGGAATGGGTGGGTGAGGCTGGGACTCCAGCACTCCCGGCATGGGTCTGCCTCACGGGGCCCACGGCCCTGCCCTGGGGATCCACTGTTTGAGCACTGGTGCTGTGTGTTGAGCCCTCCAGCCGGAGGCTGAGTGGGAGTATTTAGTTCTGCATCAATTATGGAGTGAAATGGATGCTTAAAATATTCAGCAGAGCCCAGCGTCTCCCCACTCCACACACGCACACACGCACACACGCACACACACACACACACTTTTTTAGCAAGTGGCAGGGATTTTGAAAGGAAAGAGCTGTTGGTGGCTGTCATCTTCAGAAGCCCCAATTTCATACATGCCTCGTTCGTATTAGTTTCTTAAGGCTGTTGTAATAAATGGCCACACACCTGGTGGCTGAAAACAAGGGAGATTTTCTCTTGAAGTCCCAGAGGCCAGAAGTCCCCAGTCCAGCGGTGGGCAGGCCACACCTCCCGCCTAGCCTCAGAGGAGCCACACCTCCCGCCTAGCCTCAGAGGAGGACCCCTCCCCTCTCTTGCAGCTTCTCCAGGTCTTCCTTGGCCTCTGAGGCTGCCTCTGTCTTCATGTGGCCTTGTCCTTTGTCTCTTATAAGGACACTTATCATTGGATTTAGGACCCACCAGATAATCTAGCGTGATCTCGAGATCCTTAATTACACCTTCAAGGACCGTTTTTCCAAGTAAAGTCACATTCACAGGTGCCAGGGTTGGGATGTGGACGTATCCTTTTGGGGGCCATTATTCAACCTACTACCCCCTCCACATTCCGGCCCTTTCCCCTCCAGTCCATTTTCCATCCAGCAACCCAAGTGGTCAGATCATCCCCCTGCCTTGCCCTGGACTTAGAAAGCCCCAGCTTCTTACCGTGGCCTTCAGGGCCCTGTGGGATCTGGGATCTGCTGATGCCACTTGTGCTTCTTTTCCTCTTACTCGCTTGTTCTGTGTCCTCCACTAGAAGGTAAAGTCTGTGAGGGGCGCCTGGGCGGGGGGAGGGGCGTCTCAGCCCGTGAAGCGTCCGACTCTTGATTTCGGTTCCGATCATGATCTCGTGGTTGTGAGATTGAGCCCTGCATCTGGCTCTGCACTGACAGCACAGAGCCTGCCTGGGATTCTCTCTCTTTCTCCCTCTCTACCCCACCCCCACTCAGGCTATCTCTCTGTCTCGAAATAAGTAAACATAAAAAAAAAAAAAGAAGGTAAAGCCTGGGAGGCCCGGGGTCTTCAGCTGGTCCGGTTCACCTTGGTGTAGGAGCTTATGCTGAGTCTGCCTTCCCGAAATCCCCTCTCCTTCATTTTTGTGTTCCCTTGGTGGCACCGTCTCCCTTTGTGTGATCTCCGTATCACATATGGCTAAACTGAGGCCTGCTACACACCTTCTAGAAGTGGACACCAGGAGTCCAGCCCAGGGAGGTCTGGGGTTCTTCCCAGGACCCAGGGCATGTGCCCTCATGGCTCCCCCTGCCTGGAGTACTCTTCCGCTCTCTTCACCTCTAGCCACCATTTATTGAGCACCTACTGTGTGCCAGGTACAGGTTTTTGGGGGGTTTTGTTGGTTTGTTTTTGTTTTTTATTTAAGAGAGAGAGTGCAAGCGGGGGAGGGACAGAGAGAGAGGCGGGGGGACAGAACATGATCCAAAGCCGGCTCTGTGCTGACCGCAGCAAGCCCAACGCCGGGCTCAAACCCACCAACGGCGAGATCGTGGCCTGAGCCGAAGTCGGGCACTCAACCGACTGAGCCACCCAGGCGCCCCAGGCTTCTGGGGTTTTATGCTTCTCCTGAGACTGGCATGTAGGGGAGTAGGGTCCAGCTGCCATGACCCCTTGGTCCATCTCATGAGGCCAGTGCCAGTGCTGCCTGCCAGGGCACGTCCAGTGCCCCATCAGGTGCCCTGCTCTCAGGCTGCCCCTTAGGGCGTGGGGCTGGTGTGTTAGACTTAACTGCAGCCCCAGAAGCCAGCGTGAAGTGGCTGGCCGCACCCTCTCAGGGCTCCTTTTCACCCTCCAGGCAACGGAATGATGTCACCCTGAGAACAATGGCCCCTTCATGGATCCAGCGGGGCCAAAGGCTGGGGCCAAAACCGGGGCCTCTGGGAGAGACCTGGAGAGACACGCAGGGCAGGATAAAGGGCTTGGCGGCTCCACAGGGCTCTGCTTGTGTGAAATAATGTTGATCCCTGCTCCCCTCCCCCCAACTAAGAAAGTGAGGTGTGCTGGTCTCATATTTGGAAAGTCTAGAAAAACTGAACAGAAACAAAATCAACCCATGATTCTAACATCAACAAGAACCGCTCTTGGCATTCAGATGCCTTTCCTTCCTGTCTTTTTTCTTCCCTCTCTCAAACCAAACTGCCAATCCTCTGTGTCTTTCTAACCTTTCAAGAATGCAGCAGGGTTTGTTTGTTTTTTTTAATGTTTATTTATATATTTTGAGAGACAGAGAGAGAGCACGTGCATGCGTGAGAGGGGGAGGGGCAGAGAGAGGGAGAGAGAGAATCCCAAGCAGGCTCCGCACCGTCACCGCAGAGCCTGATGCAGGGCTCGATCCCACGAACTGGGAGATCATGATCTGAGCCGAAATCAAGAGTTGGACGCTCAGCCATCTGAACCACTCAGGTGCTCTAAAGATGTAGCAGTTGTATGTATCTTTAGGGAAGAAAAAAAAAAAAAACGTGTCCATGGCCATGCAGCATGCTGTATGATTTATTAAGTGCCCTGGCTGGACATGTGGGTCATTTCCCATTCTTGGCTATCAGGAGTGACTGCAGATGTGGATCGGTTTTGCCCTCTGTTGTCGTGACTTCAAGCCATCCCTGAGGTTTAAACACACCCACCCACTCCCTTTCTATCTCTGTGACCCGAGGGCCCCTCTGTTACTCTTACTTTTTCTGTCTTAGCGTTTTTGAATCTCACATGTTTTGTTCAGACAAGTGCCTCTAGCTTCCTCATCAGGAAGTCAAACATTTCAGGAAGGAACTCTGGATTGATACGTGTCACAGGGAGTGTTATATTTGGGGGTTTCATGAAGAATGGGGTCTTCAGCAAGGAGTCATCAAGATAGTTCCCTATGAGAGGAAATGACGTACTGAGTGAGTTACAGTGGTTTACTGGTAGATGCCTTACAACTGGGTCTTTGGGGGGTGAGGGGGGGAAGCCTGGATTTGTAGCATCTGCCTATTCCCGTGGTGGAAATACTCCCACCAGGGCCAAGCGCAAGCTACGGGCTCTCCGTCCCTGCACACGGAACTGGGAAAAGAAACTCGGTGCATCATCGTTACGTACGACTTACACCGTGAAGAGTCAGTATGCGGCAGTGACCCCAGGACCGTGCTTAATACTAAAAGGTGGGAAGTAGTGAGGGCCATTGATAAGATCTGACCGTTTGTTACCCGTGCTTTTGACGCGGTTGGTTTCATGGCATGTTCCTTCAGCTTAGTGGCCGTGTTGAACCAGTGGCTCGCAACTGACTCCTGACAATTTCGCAGTTGTCTCTGGGCAGCAGGGCAGGCCAGCTCCAGCACACCGCTGTCGGTGATGAGAGCGAGCTGTGGGGCCCAGGGCTGTGGGGTGGAGTCCCGGTTCTGCCTGTCCGTCGCGACATGACTTTGGGGAGGCTACTTAGCCTCTTTATGCCTCCTCTTCTGTAAAATGGGACGATGGTACTACCTCACCCCATGGCTGTGGTGGAGATCGTATGGAGGTAACACACACAGATCGCCGCACAGCGCCCGCCGGGCACACGGGGGGAACTCGGGAGATGGCTGCTGTGAACGTCACCGTTGTAATTTGATTAGTGCTAGTCACTTGCCTTGCAGGCAGGGCACAAACACACACGGGCGGCCCTCTGACGTTCACCATTGTGAGGCCGCCTCCCCCGCAGAACCAGGGCGGTGCGCGTGACCGGTAGAATACCACCAAAGTGACAGCGTCACTAAGTTACAAAGACGCTGCAGCTCCCCTCCTGGTCACTCTTTCCCTTTTTGGAACATTCGCTCTGGGGGAAGCCAGCTGCCAAGCCTGGAGGATGCTGGGGCAGCCCCGCGGAGAGGCCCGCGTGGCCAAGGACAGAAGCCTCCAGTCAGCTGCCAGCGAGGAGGTGAAACGTGCCATCAGCCACGTGGGCGAGCTTGGAAGTGGATCCTTCAGCCTGCGGGTGAGGCTGTGCCTCTGGTCAGCAGCTCACAAGACACCCTGAACCGGAACTATTCAGCTAAGCCCCTCCTAGATCCCTGATGTGCAGAAACCGTAAGAGATACCACGTGTTGGTTGACCCGGGCCAGTACGTCTTGGGGCTGTTTGTTACGTAGCAGTAAGTAGATAACGAATACTGGCTTCTTCTCTTTTATACCCACCACAACCGATGGTCTGAGAATGGCCAGGGAGTATTACTTAATACTTCTTCGCACAGAGGAGTAAATTGGAGTGGGCCGAACTCAAGCGACCTGCCCAAGGCCTGTAATTTGGTAGCTTTCTGTGTTCCCAGTGGATGCTTTTCTCGCCTCATAGGCTCTTGCTCGTAAAGGAGGCTGCTCAGCCGGGCTGGGTTGAGGGTCCCAGGGGCTCATGAGCAGCACACCCTTTTAGGAGTTGGCGCGAATCTCCTGGCGGGGGACGGAATCCATTTCTTGGATGCTAAGTGGTCCTCACCCACATTTAACTCATCAAACATTCATCACAAAGGCTGAGCCATGCACAGCAGCGAGCTCTGTGCTCCGATTTGGGAGCATAGTATGCAAGACTGGCTTTTTTCCAGCATCAGTGTCTAGGCCAGGGGAGCACTCCAGACTGCCCTGGTCCATGAAAGGGAGGAACCTAAAACATCTATTATTACTAGAAGTTAAACATTTCAAAGTCTGTGAACAAGTTGTTCAGTTTTTTAGAAAGTTTATTTATTTATTTTGAAAAAGAGAGTGTTGCACAAGTTGGGGAGGGGCAGAGAGAGAGAGAGAGAGAGAGAGAGAGAGAGAGAGAGGATCTCAAGCATGCTCCACACTGTCAACACAGAGCCAAACATGAGGCTCGAACCCACACACCATGAGATCATGACCTGAGCTGAAACCAAGAGTCAGATGCTTAACTGACTGAGCCACCCAGGTGCCCCTATTTTGGTTTTTAAACATAAATTTGCTTATCCTTGGCTGCCTTTTCCTGATTAAGGGGGAAAAAAAAAAAAACGGATGCAGGCAGAATTAGGCCAATCCAGCTAAGAGCTTTGCTCTCCTTTCAGGCATATCTGAGTTTGAATCCCGGCTTTGCCACTAACTAGCTATGGGACCTCAGACAGGTGACTTGACTTCTGTGAGCCTCAGTTTCCTTGCGAGGCACTTAGCACAGCACCTGGAAGCTAGGCGGTGTGTAATAACTATCAGCTGCTTTGCACTCCTGAGCTTGATGTATTTGTCAGGGTAGGTAGGGCATGTTATACTGCGGTAACAGACCGCCAACTCTCAGCGGCCTTCACCCAAAATGCTTGTTTCTCGTGCGCACCAAGTCCACTGCTGGCCCAGCAGCTCTCTCCAGCTGCTGCTTCTGCAGGCCGTTTGTGTCTTAGAGCGAGGCCATCTGGGAAAACGTGACGTCGGTGTAACCGCGTTGGAGGGAAAAAGCTTGAGTGTCACTCCAAGGCATAGACTGTTGTTCCATTTCACAGGTGGGGAAATTAAGGCTTAAGGAGTAACACCTCTCGAGCACTTCCCATGTACCATCCCCTGAACAAGGCACACTGTCTTATACTCTTGTGGCATGCGCCTCCCCTCCCCGCTGTGAGGTAGGTGTTATTTTTTTGTTACCCCTGTTCTACAGATGATAAAACCGAGGCTTAGGGAGAAGGTGGGACGTACTTGCCCCGAGTCCCCAAGTTTACAGCCTGGACTCCAGCCCAGGTCTGCGGATGCCTCATTTCTTGTCCCCCCCCGATCAAGACAAGGGATTGAAGGACGTGTTGTGCCTTTTGTGAGAGGTGCCATGATGTAGACCAGGGTTTCACATCACAGCGACCTCGACTCTTGGGGCTGGATCATTCTCTGTGGTGGGGGCTGTCTTGTGAATCGTGGGATGTTGGGCAGCACCCCTGGCCTGTATATAGTGTTTCCAGATTAAACAAAAATTTTTGTTAATGTTTATTTCTGAGAGAGGGAGAGAGAGAGAGAGCACTGAGCAGGGGAGGGGCAGAGAGAGAGGGAGACACAGAATCGGAAGCAGGCTCCAGGCTCTGAGCTGTCAGCACAGAGCCTGACGTGGGGCTCAAACCACAAACCACGAGATCACGACCTGAGCTGAAGTCAGACGCTTAACCAACCGAGCCACTCGGGCGCCCCTCATGTTTCCAGATTTTACCAAATGTCCCTTGGGGACAAAATCGCCCACCGTTGAGCACCACTGATATATGAATGGTAAGAGCCCAACGTGGGAGCCAAGAGATGTGACTTGAGGTCCCTGCCAGGCCCCAGATAACCATGTGGCCTTAGCTGACAGACTCTGGGAGAAGCCAAGATGTTAGTAGGGCCTTGGAATTTCCTAACTTTTAGGTTTCCTAACTTTGACTCCTGGTGTAATTTTGGGCAGGTCTTTCTACTCTGATAAAGCATTTTTTCCCCCTTTGGCTACGAAATGGAGCAGGTGGCATATACCAACAGAGGTGTTATGACACAACATGCTTGTCCCGTGCCCTGCATGGCACTCGGCACACAGTCAGTGCCTTGTTGTCATTCTAGCTGTGACCTGTCACACGAGAAGCGGGCAGGGTCACACTCCCAGCATTTGAAGATATTTTCATGGTCTGTTGAATTCCTGGTCCTGTGTCATCAGGCTCCACGTCCAAATATTTGCTTTTTGCCAAAGCCAGAAATTACCTGCCAGCCCACATTCCCGTCACTCGCCAGCTTGATTTCTAGAAACAGCCCTTCCCTAGGCACACCTATAATTTGACATCTGTAATACCTCAGTTAGTGGCCAGAAGTCTGTTCTTTCTTCTTGGTAATTGCCTTCTGCTCCAGGGAAGGGCAGGGATAGATGTGGGGCTGTGTTGAGGCAGCTGCCCCCCCCCCCCCCCTCTGTGCCATCTGGGCAGGAAGCACCCGGAAGGCTCTAGAACCTCTGGTGCTCAGTTCAAAGAGTATACCGAGGCAGCTGCCCTGGTAGATGATGGGTAAACAGAGTTTCGTTATCCATAAAAGTTTTTATATGAGCCCTGGAAGCAAGTGTAAACAGATCACTGAGGGACAGGACTTTGGCATCGATTTCCTCTTCTAAGAGCTGCTCCTGAGCTTTGGTTGTCACGACATCTAGATCATTCCACCCCACCCTTTTCGTGTTGGGGGAGCCAAAAAGCCCAGAGAGGGAAAGAGACCTACAGAAAGTCACACAGCAAGTCAGTGACAATCCAGACTGGAACTTGAGGTTCCAAATTCAAAGTTGGGGTATTTAGGGGCTATGCGGTTCTGAACCTTGATGTCCTTCAGAGCTGAGTGACAGACATTTACAGAGCTCCTATTGTCTGCAAAACTCTGTGTGAGGCATTAAAGGTCACGAGACGGTTCCTGCCTTTGGGGAGTTTTCCGAAAAGCGATTAAGAGGAGTATCCAAACCGTGCAGCCTTGAGCCCACCTCTTCTCCATGGCATCTGCTGTGGGGCTCAGTTTCCCTGTCTGTAGATGGAGGCTCCGGTGTGGCCTTTTAGGGCCTTCCCAGGGGCAGCGGCCTGGATTCAAATACCCACTCCCCCATCTGCTAGCTGTGTGACTTTGCCCAAACCTCAGTTTCCCTGTCTGTAAACAGGGAATCGTAGTACTTAGGACAGCGAGAATTCCTTTGTAACAAGCGTAAAACGCCCAGCAGAGCACTTGGTGTGTGGTGAGTGCCTGATCGGTCACAGCTGGTAATCACATGTGCTTCACTGTCCCCGGCCTCCCTTTCCACCCACCTCCTCCTGGCCTTTGCACAAGCCAGTCCCCTGCCTGGGATGCCAAGATGGTGGCACGGGCTCCCTCGGAATTTTGAGGAGAGCTGGTGGGCCTGGCTCCCTGCCGCCCTCCCAGATTCCTTTGCTTGCACTTGGCTTCCCCACCCACCTCGCGGGACTCACCCCTCTGAGCCCCCCACCCTCCCTGAGTTGCTACTTGATGAGGGGAGTATATTTGGTGGTTGGGTGGGGCTGGGGGTCATCCACAGCCACCGCTAATTAAGGAGAAAGTGGCTGCAAAGGGTTAATCAGAGGCATTCTGCTCTATAACCGAGGGAACAACAGTTGGAGGTTTTTCATATCCTACGCTGGAGATTTTTTTTTTCTTTCCTCATGCATAAATACGAGGCCTTTTGGGGGAGGGATGAAAAAAGGAACAGGCTGTCAGAGCCCTGCTTAATGAGTTTCCTAAGCTTTTCATATAATGCGGAGCCCCGTGGATTTTCAACAACTCTGTGCCATCAGTGGAAAAATGTAATCTCTCCAGGTTTCTGAGCCGAATCGTGGGGAAGAGTCAGTGCTGCTTCAGCGGCATCTGATGGCCGAGGCAGGTGGGGAGGTGGAGGAAACGCAGGGGTGGGACACTCAGGAAGGCTGGGTTCGAATCCTGGTGCTGCCCCTTCCTGTGTCTGGGGCCTTGACCTCTTTGAGCGGTGGTTTCTGCCCTTGCAAAAGGGGGCTAACAGTGAGGACCAAAGTCAGACTTTGACCGGTGCCTTGAGCTGGTTCAGTGAGAAGAGTCTCGGGTGGGGATCTTACGGGTCTGATGTAGGCCCTAGAATCTGCCTGTGTAGCAGGAGGCCCCGGGTGGAGACAGCCACCCTCGAATGAACAGTTCCTTAAAGTGGGTCACTCAGTGGGAATGCAAGCTGGTGCAGCCACTCTGAAAAACAGTATGGAGGGTCCTCAAAAGACTAAAAATAGAACTACCCTACGACCCAGCGATTGCACCACTAGGCATTTATCCACGAGATACAGGTGTGCTGTTTCTAAGGGACACATGCACCCCATGTCTATAGCAACACTATCAACAATAGCCAAAGTATGCAAAGGAGCCCAAATGTCCATCAATGGATGAAAGGATACAGAAGATGTGGTATCTAGATACAATGGAGTATTCCTCGGGAATCAAAAAGAATGAAATCTTGCCATATGCAACTACATGGATGGAACTGGAGGGTATTATGCTAAGTGAAATTAGTCAGTCAGAGAAAGACAAATATCATATGACTTCACTCATAGGAGGGCTTTAAAATACAAAAAAGATGAACATAAAGGAAGGGAAACATAAATAATATAAAAACAGGGAGGGAGACAAAACATAAGAGACTCTTAAATATATAGAACAGACTGAGGGTTGCTGGAGGGGTTGTGGGAGGGGGGATGGGCTAATTGGGTAAGGGGCATTAAGGAATCTACTGAAATCATTGTTGCACTATATGCTGACTAACTTGGATGGGAATTAAAAAAATAAAAGAAAAAAGTGGGTTACTCAGCAAACGTGCCGGCTACCTACTGTGTGCCAGGCACAGTTGGAGGCCCTGGGATACATCAGGGAACAAGACAGAGACAGTCCCTGCTCTCAAGGACAGTATGTGGTCACAGAACGGCATGCTGTCTAACATCTTGTACTTAAATGAATGAATCAACAAATGCATGGGTTGTTAACACCCCTGTTCTTTTTTTTTTAAGTTTATTTATTTTCAGAGAGAGAGAGTGCACACACACACACACACACACACACAGACACACACACGAGGGTGGGGGAGGGGCAGAGAGAGAGGGAGACCCAGGATCCCCATGCTGTCATCACAGACCCCGATGTGGGGGCTGGATTTCATGAGTTGTGAGATTGTGACCTGACCTGAGCTGAAACCAAGAGTCGGATGCTTAACCCACTGAGCCATCCAAGTGTCCCGTTAACACTCCTGATCTTGGAGGTGTTTCTGCACTTTCCTCCAAATTCTTCCCGGTGATTCTTACTAGACTGTAAAGCAACACTGAGAAGGATTTGCCCTTTCACGTCCCCAGAGCCCAGCACTCACCTGGAGCATTCTTGCTACTCGTAAATACCTGACAGACGGATGAATGAGTGAATGCAGACATAGACCCATGAATGGGCTCTAAGCCCCTGAGTGGCCGCCAGCCAAATTCGTTGAGTGGACCACTTACAGGGCTCAGTAGGGCTGGGCTTTCTTGCCAGGAACAGTTTGGGAGGCTCAGGATGGCAAATCAGAGTTCTCTGGACAGCAAGCAGTGTCTTCCTCTTGGGGTCATGGCTGAGTCTGTGGACCACAGACTCGGGGGCCTATGCCTGTCGAGTGTCAGGAACTTGAGAGTCAGACCTTGTCTTGAGCAGCCAGAGAAAGTCCAGCTTTATTCTCACTCAGCTCCCCTCGCTGGTACCCTCCAGGCCACTTGGGTTTTCTGTGGGTGCCCCTGCCCCATCTCTGGGTCCCATCCCCCATAAGCCATCTCTCTGGACCCCAAGATTCTCACAGTTACTCTGGGCTCACGGTCTTTGTTTATGTGGCCACGTGGGGTTGGAGTCAGACAGCCTTCCCCAGAGCTAATCTGGAATCCTTGCTGAACTAACAGGAGGTGTGGCCAGAGAAAGGTTTCTTATTAGCTGGTTTGGAGCCCACCTTCTGCTCATTTATTCAGCTAACCTGTTTTAAGAAGGTGCTATGGGGGCACGTGGGTGGCTCAGTCGGTTGAGTGCCTGACTTCAGCTCAGGTCATGATCTTGCAGTTCATGAGTTGAGCCCTGCATCAGGCTCGCTGCTGTCAGCACAGAGCCTGCTTCGGATCCTCTGTCCCCTTCTCTCTCTGCCCCTCCCCTGCCCTCTCTCTCTCTCCCTCTCTCTCTCAAAAATAAATAAACGTTAAAAAAAAAAAAAAAAAAAAAGAACATGCTGTGTTCCAGGCATGGGGCTGGCATGCATTCACTCTCTCCCTCTCTCTCTCTCAAAAATAAATAAACACTGAAAAAAAAAAAAAAGTACATGCTGTGTTCCAGGCATGGGGCTGGCGTGCACTCATATGCGTGACGTCACTTTCCTCCCACGATCACCCTGACGAGTCTCCAAGGGAGGCACACACTTAGTGGCCGGGTCCCTGGCACGCTAAAGCTCGGGCTTCTCCCTGCTGCTTTCTCCGCACCTCTGCTCCTGGAGCTGAGATGCTGAGGTGCTTTGCTGTGGCTCTCCCCGAAGAATGTAAGTGCTGTGAGGACAGCGGCCTCCCTTTGTTTCGTTGAGAGTCAGACAAGGCGAGTTAGATAAAGCACAGACTCTGGAGCCTGATGCGTCTGTTCAAATCCCAGCTTTGCAACCCTGTTCGCTGTGTGGCAGATGCAACTTACTTCACAGCTCTGTGCCTCAGTGTGCTAATCTCAGAGGGGGATCGTATCAGTCCTACATAGAGTTGTTGGGAAGGATACATCGGCTGACACGTATCAAAGCACCTAGGGCCGTGCCTGGCACATAGCTGGCTCTAACCGTGCTTAGTACTGATACTAATATCATTCTATTCACTGTTGCAGGAATGTCATAAATTCGTAAAATATTATAAATATTTTGGAGGTATGATTTGCGTGCAGCAAAGGGCATATATCTTAAGTGTACAGTTTGATGAGTTTTGACAAATGCATATATCAGTGTAAGGACCCCACACCTCTATCAAGATCTAGAACATTCTCACCACCCCTCAGAAAATTATTTCAAACGCCTTCCAATCATTCTGCCTTACCTGGCACTTAATAAAACTTCTTGAATGAATGAATGAGTAAATGAATGAATGAACGAAATCCATTTTTTTGATCCTAAACCTCTCTTTTATTTTTTAATGTTTATTTATTTTGAGAGAGAGAGCACGAACAGGGGAGGGGCAGAGAGAGAGGGAGGGAGAATCCAAGCAGGCTCCACACTGTCAAGGCAGAGCCAGATGCGGGGATCAGTCCCAGGAACCCATGAGATCATGACCTGAGCCGAGCCGAGGCTCAACTGACTGAACCACCCAGGCGCCCGGATCCCAAACCTGTTTATGCCATTTGTGCTTGTAATCATTGTTGCTTAACTTGATTCGTTGTTATGTAAATGTATGAAATAGGAGTGCAAAAAGAAAGCCATCATGCTATGAAGGCTTCAGCGTACTGAAAAGATCTCATAAAGGGAAATTGCTAAAAAAAAAAAAAAAAAAAAAAAAATCCCGCGCTATTTGGGTGGAGAAATCTCAACCGTCTGGATGGGTTCTCCACTCAGGATCCCCGTGTGTCCGGGCCTCCACCGAGAGCTCGAGACACTGCCTGTGCCCTCCCTGGCTCCTGCAGCAGCAGGGGGATCCCATCCTCTGGGCTGAGAGCCCTTCTCCCCACCGCCCTTCCAACCTGTCCTGTCCTGGGGAAGCAGAACTTAGTGTCCCAGACCTGCGGAATAGGGGAGGTGAAGAAGCTTGCACAGCACGTTCTCCTGGTGGTTTTCGCGGGGATGAGGGGACCGGGAGGTCCCCGCATGGCTCCGGCCCCCACACCTTACCCACCACACCCCAAATCCCAGTTACTCCTTGATCTTTGTAATAGATCGGACTAATGTGACATTGCTTTAAGAGGTTTTCTAAAGCTAAAAGAAGGAAAAGGAAAGTGGAAATTGGGCACTGTGGTGCCCTCCACTGCCCACCCTCAGGAGACGAGGAGACGTGCAAACAGGGCCAGCCTTGCGAGTGCTACACGGCGCTACAGGGGCAGGTGATGTTCTGAGTCTGGGCTGCTAATCCCGAGTTCTGAGTCTTCCACCCTGGTCCCGCTCTGGAGAGCTGAGACTAGGGGGCCTGCCCGCAGCCCAGCCCACATGATGCTCATTTAGGGATCGTGATGCACAGGAGCGCAGCCTGCACCTGCTACCTGGTTAGCCCGCAGGTCGTGCCTGATCCCCTGGGTCTCAGCCGGGTCCAGCTGCTTTGCTTCTAAGGAGGACTTTGGTCCGGCCTTTCTCTGCCTGGCAGGCAGCCCAGGGCTGCTCATTCCCTCTGGAGAGGTGGTGATGAAGTCACCCTCCACGCCCCTGCGCTGTGTGGCTGGTCAGGTGAAGGGGCCATTTGTACCCGCTCAGGCTGATGTCATCCCAGGAAACCATTCAGCGCTGGGGGCCACCTTCAGCCCTGGCTGCCTGCCCGCCTGTCGCCTGGGTCCTGTTTTGTTTGTTACATGGGGCGGGCTCAGGGAGGGCCCTGTGGTTGGTGGAGACACCTTCTTCACTCTGCTGTCTGAGAACAGGGTGACGCGATCCCTTCTGTCACAGAGACCCTTAGGGGTGTGCGGCAGACTGGTTCCAGGTTCAGACCCCAAGTATGCCACCTCCCAGCGGGATCTCTGAAAGGTGGTGACGGGGGCATCACCTCCCAGGGTTGTTTGGTGATAAGTCCGAGGTGATGCATCCAAAGCTGCTTGGTGCAGTGCCTGGGCCCTCAGGAGCACCTGTCGTTGGCCACTGTTGTGATCATGGTGGTGGTGGTGGCTGTCACTTTTATTGTAGGGGAGATGGTTATGAATGCCATTTGTATTATTCCCAGAATTAAGTCCAGCTTGTCAACCAACGCAAAAACAAACGAGACGTACTTACTCCCTCCTGGATCCCCATTTGCTTTAAATCAGTGCAGTTTAACCAGACCCGTCATCGGTAAACGTGATGTGGGTCACTCCCCACACCTTCGCTTGGGTAAGGCTCTCAGCCTCCCAATTTGCAAAACCCCGTTAGAGAACTGAGGTTCCCCAAAAATGCAGGGTCCCTGGTCTCTGGACAGTCTGACATAATTGGTCTGGGATGCTGTCCTGGAAGGTAGAGTCCTCAAAGCTCCCCAGGTGATCCTGCCAGGGCCTGCGAACCCCTGGGTCAGGCAGAGTAACCTAAAGAACCCAGGCTCCTGAGTAAGACAGATACAAGATCAAATCCTAGGTCTGCCACTTGGCTTGGGGGCAACCGGGCACAAATTCCTACACCTGTCAGAGCCTTGGTTTTCTTACCTGTAAAATGTTTCGAGAGGCTGTTGGGAGGGCCACAAGACCAATGTCAGAGTGGACATTTCACAGATGTGTTCCTTGGATATCAGGGCGGGGCAGGGAAGGCACCTGTCCAACCAGCCATTCCCACCTTGTCCCTGTTGCGGATTTCTGTTCCTGCTTTCTCCCCTCACTTTTCTGTTCTGAGAGGTTCCCAGAATTCCATTTTACTACACTTAACACGTTGATAGGTGCTTCATGCATAAAGAATACCAAGAGATGATACCTTTAAGAGTCATGTGGTTGGGGCGCCTGGGTGGCGCAGTCGGTTAAGTGTCCGACTTCAGCCAGGTCACGATCTCACGGTCCGTGAGTTCGAGCCCCGCGTCGGGCTCTGGGCTGATGGCTCAGAGCCTGGAGCCTGTTTCCAATTCTGTGTCTCCCTCTCTCTCTGCCCCTCCCCCGTTCATGCTCTGTCTCTCTCTGTCCCAAAAATAAACGTTGAAAAAAAGAAAAAAAAAATTAAAAAAAAAAAGAGTCACGTGGTTAAACAATGTTTTTAACGCAGGACTTTTCTGAACCTTTTATTTATGCAAATATACATTAGTTTCCTCCAGAGACTGTCCCTGGCATCTTGTTTGTCTGGGATCTCAATCAAGAGAAGTGCCTTAGTCTGCTTGCTGACCTGATGGGGAAGTCTCATGGCAGTGAATGGACACGCCAGTTGTGAGACATCCACCTTCCGAAACGCCAACTCTGGGGGTGGGGTGGGGGAATCTGCCTCCAAATGGAGGAATTCAGTAGTATGCGTTGGCTGTGGAATTTACAAAGTGCTCCGTCTGGATCGATATCTTCATTTCCCCGTCTAGAATTGTATACATTGGTTTCCAATAAGGGACCGTTCTCCAACCTGCCTTTTTGAAGTCGGCAATAGTACATTCTTTCCTCTATTTTTTTTTGGGGGGGGGGGTGGAGAGGAAGGTACATGTACAGATGTGTGAATCACTCCCGTCCAGGCGTTGATGAGACAGGCCTAAGAGGGCCCCGAAATTCCACAAGGGGGGACTCTCCATCTGGGCTGGCCCCTCCCTCTTTGTTTGGAGAAGGGGCTGAGCCCGGAGATGGACATGATTTGGCTCAGGTCCTCCAGCCCCTTAGGGGCAGGCCTGGCATCCAGAATCTCAGCCGTGGACCTGGGATTTTTTTGCTCTTCTCCACCTGGCTGAGTAGCTTGCATGCTGTTTTTACAGCCTGAGCCCGGTTGGCCTCCGATCATTATTGAAATGAGTGGAGGTTTCCGGGAACAGAGCAAATCCATAGAGTTTAATTAATGAATGTGCCGGAGGGCCTTGGCAGCTGGATTCCTGTGTTTACCACAGGCTTGGCTGGCGTGCGGTTCAGGAACTGCAAGGAGGGTGGGGTCCATCTCCCCATCAGTCCCTACCTTCCCGGTGGTGGTGGTGTGTGTGTGCGAGAGAGAGAGAAAGAGAGAGAACCTGAAATCTGCCTCCCCCACCCCCTTTAGAGCCCCATGAGACTGCATAAGCTTTTCTTTATCGCTTTGAAAAGCACTGGCATTTTGTTGTTAGCAGAGCATTCTTTATCAATTTGTCTAAACGAAGTCGGCCTTCAGAGACCCTGGCAATAGAAGTGGCTCTCACGTCAGCAGACTCAGCAGCGATTTTGTTAGTTCTGTTGTCCAGCACATTAAGCCAGGCCAGGCTCCTCTGGTGAGCAGTAAAGCTCAGAGAACCTTGTTGTGCCGAACGGGGATGAGGGAGGCATCTGCGAATCACAGCTGAGCCATGCCGAGTGCTTTGTGGCTCTGCGAGGCAGGACCTCAGCACGGCTGCAGGGCTCCGAGTCGTGCAGACCCGAGTTTGAATCCAAGATCTGCTCTGTATCTGGGATGGGCATGCTCCTTAATGTCTCTGGATCACAATTTCTTCTTCTTCTTCTCTTTTTAATGTTTATTTAACTTTGAGACACACACACACACACACACACACACACACACAGAGTGTGAGTGGGGGAGGGGCAGAGAGAGAGAGGGAGAGAGAGAGAATCCCAAGCAGGCTCTGAGCTGTCAGCACAGAGCCCAACTCAGGGCTCGATCCTACGAACGCCGAGATCTTGACCTGAGCTGAAACCAAGACTTGGACGCGTAACCGACTGAGCCACCCAGGTGCCCCAATGCCCTCCATCGCATGGATTTTGTGTGTTTCCTCTAGTAGCTGTGGCTGCTTGTTTTTCCCTCTGCATTCACACTTTTGAAATTTCCTTCCCACTCTTGAAGCCTAAAGAATCAAAGCCAGACGTGTGACTAATTAACGCCTCTTAAGTGGGGGAAAGATGACCTTTTAGATGTCATTGAAATGACAGCCGCCAAAAGAAGGTGACTCTGCCCCTCTGGTGGGTGTCAGCTCCGGAAATGGACCACGCAAGTTTTCTCTTCTGGTCCGCCCTTGCATTCTGCACCTTCCGGTTCCCTGGGTGGAACTAGACAATAGTCAGAGCAATGCTAATGGCAGATGACATTTATTGAGTGCTGACTCTGTCCATGCACCATTCCAGCTTCTTCATGGTGCTTAGATGCTTTTCATCCTTACAGGCATCCTGTGAGAGAGGTGTTATTATCCCACATTATGCTGGTGGGGACTGGGGCTCGGGCAGGTGGCATGACTGGTTCAAGGTCACGTAGCTGGGAGGTTACAGAATCTACATTTGACCAAGAGCTTTGGACTTGAGCCCATGAGCATAACCATGGTGCTATCCCCGAACTATAAACCCTGCAGTAACCTGAGTTCTGAGTTGGAAACTGCCCTTATCCTGTTTAGAGGAGGAAGAGGGGAGGGAGCCGATATTCTTATGTAGCTACTCTGCGCTTTGTGTACCAGATGGAATGAGCCCCTTACATGTGTCTACCCTTTCCTTCTCTTTTTATATACCCCTTTCTGCCTCCCTCCCCCCTCCCTTTCTCTTGCGTGCATGTGCATGCGTGCATGTACAAACTCTCTCTCTCTCTCTCTCTTTCTTTCTCTCTCTGTTTGGATGACGAAATCAAAGCTCAGACACATAAGGGGCAGATTGCACAGCCTATAAACGCCAAAGTTGGAACCCAGATCTGGTGATTCTGAGCCCATTCTTTTTCACCACACTGAGCCAGGTTGTGGCATCTCTGATCCTGTCCCCACAGAGGAGAAGGGATAATGTGAATCCAGAGCTTGGCATCATCAAAACAGCCCTAGACCAGGAGTCGGGAAGCCTGGTACTTAGTCTTACTCTGACAGGACACCACTGTGGGGCCAGAGAAAATCCCTGCTTTGGCCTCATTGCCCCATTTGTACCACAAGGGGTTGGTCTCCCCAGTTTCTGAGCCTTTTTTACATGCATGTGTATTCTGATTACAGCAGAAGATGCCTCAGTGTTTACCCTGGAGAAAATGAAGGTCAGGGCCGACCTGCAGACCTCTGAGAGATGGTCCCTGTGGTAGGGGAATGAGGCACCTCTGTCCTGTGTATCTTTCAACACAGAACCTAGACGAATAATGGGGTTTTACTTAACAAACAAGAAACTCTTCTTTGGCAGCAAAATAGACAGGTCCCGTCACTGGGGTACATTTTTGAGGCTGTTGACATTCAAGCTTATACAACCAATGGCAGGCATTAGGCATTGTAAAATGGTGAGTCTCCTGTCTCCGGAGGAAAGCAAGCTGAGGCTGGGTGCTCTAGACACAAGGCAGAATGGCCTCTCAGATACCTTCCAGCTCTGTAATCCCAGATTCTGATAAAGGATTCTGTGAAAGGATAACCTGCTGGTGAGCCTATGGCAGGGTACCAACTAGGCTTCCTCCCACCTGCTAACTCTAAGCGACTGTCAAAGGCTGCCCGGCTGCACTGTTGCAGATTCTCAGGGCTCCTGGGCCCTCAGTTCTGTAATTGATTATTGATGTCTGCCACACGCGTTGTGGTAAGCCAGGAGGTGTTGTTACCACTTTCTACTTTTATCTTTGCCGTTTTTCTAAGGAGTAGCAGTTTGTGTTTCCAATATGAGATTATTACTATGTATTTTAAAATCCAGGGACAGGAGGGCATGGGTGTCAACAGCCATAATAGCAGCGGCAGCAACCCCCCAGCTCCTGCACCCGGAATTCTCCATCCCACTACTTTATCAGGTCTATGGGGTCTCTCTGTGGGGGTCAGAGGCTTTGGGAAAGTGTCAGGGAATCTTGGAGTGCTCGTTACTCAACTGATTTCCCTCAGTTGGGAGAAGTTGGCAGTAGCTGGTATTTGAGCCTAGCAGAAACAGGTGTAAACAAGGATGTTTGAGGCTCACCCCTTCTGTGTCTTGAGGGGACCCTGCTATATGCCTGCCTAAGTTTCCAAGCCCATCACCCAACGATAGGTGAATTGCACATGTGCTGGAGAATCAAGATGGGCAAAGTTGACTACTAGCTTCTAGAAGTCTCTTTTCCTCTTCCTGCTCGATTACTATTATGATTAGCCATCATACCCTCCTCAAGTCATTTCCTTTCAAAGCAAAATAAGAGTTGCAGAACCTTTGTTGGGAGAGTTTGTCCTCCTTCCAGGACCTGTGTATAGCCGGGGAAGTTTCCAGCAGATAAACGATTTCAGTGGGGAAGACCGAGACCCAGAGAGGTTGAGACACCGGTGCCCATTGTCTCAGCTTAAAAGCAGCAGAGCTGAATCTGCCTGCCCCGCAAAGCTCCTGCTCTTAAATATGTCAGGTGAATGGCTGTGTCGTAGTAGGTATTCAATACACCACGGCTCAGTTTCCTCCTATTTGTCTCAAAAACGGTTTGCCTCTGTATGTCAGGATAAGCCAGGTTATGCCGCGGTAACAGACAACCCCCAGAACTTCAGTGGCTTAAGACAGAAAAACATATTTTTTTTTTCTTGACTGCTCTGCACGTCCGATGACATTAGCTATGTCTAGGTTTCATGTCATTGTCACTCTAGGGCCCAGGTTGGTGGAGCAGCTTGCCCTGGGACCCAGCCCTCCACACGGCCAGCCATACACTGGCTCTTAAAGTTTCTGCCTGGAAACAAGTGACACCACTTCTGCTCACATTTCATTGGCTAGGGAAAGTCACGTGACTGCACCTGAGCTCCAAAGTGGTATATAATGTTTATACAGACAGAGTTAGTAAATATGTATGCCTTATAATATACTATGCCTGCCACCGTCTCAGTGTGACCTTTATGGATTCGTTTGTAGAATTGATCTGACACAGGCCCATTTTTCCCCCCTTCTTGAAAGTGTAAGCCAGCCTTCTGAATGAATTCTGTCCTTGTTTCTTGGATTTATCAAGGAACCCTGAGTCAAATGTATCCCCATTCTCAAGCCCAGCGCAATTTCTTTTTTTCAAAAACATGTAGTTATTTTCAAGAGACAGACACAGTGCGAGTGGGGAGGTGCAGAGAGAGAAGGGGACAGAATCTGAAGCAGGCCCCAGGCTCCAAGCTGTCAGCACAGAACCCGACGCGGGGCTCGAACCCACCAACAGTGAGATCATGACCTGAGCTGAAGTTGGTTGCTTAACCAACTGGGAGACACCAGCGCAGGAGACCCCCAGCGCAATTTCTAATTCTGACATTCCATTCACTTATTCATCTGTTGGTTCATCCCAGACGACGGCCAACCTGTAGCAGAAAAAAAAAAAAAACAAAAAACTTTGAAATACCAGAGTTCTTTAACGACCTTCAGGCCTGTATTTCTCCGGCCCATTGAAGGGTTGCTGACTTCACCCTTGGGTCCTGCATCACCGCAGGTAGATTGTGTCCCAGACGCTTCTGTGCCAGGATCAGACCAGTCTGTGGTGACATGGCTGCCTCGGGAGGGTGTCAGCTTGCTCAGGGAGACGTTACATCTTTGGGGGCTTGGGAATTCTGTCTCCTGCCTGCTTCTCCCTTTGAGGGCAAGGGTACGCCGGCTTCAGTGCTCAAGCAGAGAGAAGCCCCAGCCAGCCGTACCGCGCATGTCCCAGGCCCTGACTGCAAAGCCTTGGAGAAACTATGAATATGGAGGCTAGGCGTCGTCTTAAGGGGCCCCCTGAGCATTTATGCCCATTCGTCTTGGCTGGGGATTCTGGGGATGCTGCTCAGACAATATTTATAAAAGGAACGCTTATTTCCTGGCGGTACTCGGAGAGGCGATTACACAGTAAGGAGGGGGAGTCGAGGCCCCCTTGATGTGGCTCACTTGGGAGGACTTTCCCTAGCCTCCAGGCATGCTCCCAAGGGGAAGATCCTGATCAGAAGCAGCCCTCCCTGGTTACGGGGTGGAGGTGTGGGGGGGTGCTCCTAGAAGGTGGGCGGGGCGGCTGTACGGTATGTCGATGGGGGTTTGACAGGCTTGGGCTTGGATCCTGAGCCTGCTACCTGCTTACTGTGTGACCTCAAGTAAGCCATGTTGCCTCTCTGAGCCTTAGTCTTTTCTTCTCTTTAAAAAATAACTTAACATTGTTCAGTTGTCAAAGGTATTATCAGGCTTCTTTTTTTAAGTGTATTTATTTATTTATTTGAGAGAGAGATAGAGAGAGAGCGAATGAGCCAGTGGGGGAGGGAGAGAGATTGGGGGGCGGAGAGAGAATACCCCAAGCCGGCTCTGTGCTGTCAGTGCAGAGCCTGACACATGGATTGAGCTCACAAACCGTGAGATCATGACCTGAGCCAAAGTCAAGAGTTGGACGCTCAGCTGACTGAGCCACCCAGGTGCCACAGTGTTACAGGCTTTAGGGAGACCATTCATCTCTTCAGCAAACACATCTTGTGGAACTACTGTGTGCTGGGGATATATCAGAGGACAAGACAGACATCGCCCCTGCCCTCATGTAATTTACTCTCTTACTGGGTTGGGGAAGGGACACAATAAAGAATAACAACAAAAGAGATTCATCAAGTGGTTGTTAAGTGCTGTGCAGAAAAAGGAAGCAAAGTCAGGGGATAGAGAGGCACAGGGAGCATGTGTGCTTTACATAGATGGTCAGGGAAGCCCTCTTCCCAGAAAGGGGCATATAAGCAGAGACCCAAATGAAGGTGGAGCCGTGCAGGTGCAGGGTCGGGGGGAGAGCATTCCAGAACTGGAAACAGCAGGTGTGAAGTCCCTAAGTGGGGGGGGGGTGCAGTGCTTGGCTTGTTTCAGAAACCCCATGGAGGTCTGTGACGGGGGCCAGTGAGTGTGGGGGCAGGTGGAGGCTGAGGAGTGGAGCAAGGGTGCTGTATTAGCACTACTCTTTATAACAAACTGCCACAGACCTAGTGGCTTCAAGCAATACAAATTTGTTTTCTCACGGTTTTTATAAATCAAGAATCCAGGCACAGCTTAGTTGGGCTCTCTTCTTATGATGTCACAAGACTGTAATCATAGTGCGGGCATGGGATGCATTCTCTTCTGGAGGCTCAACTGGGGAAGAATCCCCTTCCATGCCTATGGCTCTTGTTGGTAGAATTCAGTTTCTTGCAGTGAAGGACTGAGACTCCTGGCTGTTGACTCCAGGTCACCCACAGTCCCTTGCCAGATGGCTTTTCTCAACATGGCCCCTTACTGCCTCAAGCCAGCAGGGAGAACCTCTAGAACAAATCAGCTAGCAAGATAGAGTCTTATATACTATAATCATAGGAGTAAGATCCCTTCCCCTTGGCTGTTTTCCATTGGTCAGAAGTAAGTCACAGGTCCCGTCCACACTCAAGGGGAGGGGGTCACACAAGGTGGGGATTGTCAGGGGGGCACCTTAGAGTCTGTCTGCCACCAGAAGTAGATGAGGGGGGTTTGATACTGGAGATATGGGAAGTGAGAGGCAGTGAGGAGGGCCGAGTATGATACAGGGAGGACTTTGGGATTTGTTCTACACATGATGGGCAGCCTTGGAGGGGGGCTCTTGAGCAGAGAATTGGCATGAGAAATTGCACTTGCTTCAAGGTACACATTCCATAAATGGTCATTGTTGTTATTAACAGTGCGGCTCCTGGTCAGGACATTGGTCAAATATATATGGGAGGGAGAGAGTGAAGGAGAATTGGAAAAATAGAGCTCTCCTTCAGGCTTCCTGAAATGTGCTGTGTGTCTTTCTACAAGACCATCACCTCTCTGAGCTTCTGCCCCTCATGAGACTATAAAACAGGACACAGGGCTTGGCACCTAGGAGTCCCTCAGCTTAGTGGGGGAGAATCAAACGTTATGCAAATCATCACACTGGCAAATCACCCCTGGATTCTGATGCCAGCTTTGTGAAATAATGACCTGAAAACTGGCAGGGAGTAAGTTTACCCACATTTTAAAATAACAGTGATTCCTATGGATGATAGGATTGTAGGTGGTTTTTATTTTCTTCTTTATAACTTCCTATTGTTAGTATGTATCTTTGTATCTAGATCTATATTTATATTTCACAGTGAAAATGTGTAACTTCTATAATCAGAAAAAAACCCTGACTGCCGGGACTTTTTGGGTGACATATCTCTTTTCTCACTGCCCTCCCCACAATGCTCAGCATGGCTGATTGGGGGGTGGTGCTGCACATCCCTCCACATTTATCTTATTTAAAGAGATGGTTCATCAAAGTAGGTCTCCATTTTTTTTTTCAACGTTTATTTATTTTTGGGACAGAGAGAGACAGAGCATGAACGGGGGAGGGGCAGAGAGAGAGGGAGACACAGAATCGGAAACAGGCTCCAGGCTCTGAGCCATCAGCCCAGAGCCCGACACGGGGCTCGAACTCACGGACCGCGAGATCGTGACCTGGCTGAAGTCGGACGCTCAACCAACTGTGCCACCCAGGCGCCCCAGGTTTCCATTTTCCAACCTTCTGGACTGTCATTCCAAATGAATCTGTTTAGACCATGAGTTCAGGGGCCTGTCCAGCATCTTCCAAGGTCTATAGTGCGGTAGATATGAATTTGAACCCTGGCTCCATCACGTACTGGCTCCGTGACTTTGGCAAGCCCCTTTCTCCCTCCAAGCCTCAGCACCCCAGCTTTAAATGGGGTAATGACAGTCCTTGCTTCGTAGGGACAGACAAGGGGGAAAAGGCAGTGGGCTGGGTCTTGAGAAAGCACCTCATGAACTATGAAACACCAGGAAAGTGGTGGTGATTTGTTCAAGATTAAGAATTAATGAGTTGCAGACCTTTAACATCTGTAGCACCTGGAACACTCCACCCTCCAGTCCCGGTGGGGGCAGGGCGGGGAGGGGTGTGCTGGGCAGGGGGCGGGGTGTGCGCCCTGGCAGCAGCCTCCGGTCGCCTAGCAACAGGGAACCAAGCCTGGTGGGTAATTCTAATTTGTCAGAACGCTGTACCTGCTGAGGTGGCACCGATATCCAGTTACGTGGGAAGGGGAAAATGAGCACTGTGTACAAACCTATCCACAAGTTGCAGAATCTGATCCCTTCCCAGAGCCTTCTCAAGCCAGGAGCAAGAGTTTGGAGGCCACAGAGAGGCCAGGAAACTGGCTCGTTCATTGCAGGGAGCACATGATCCCCACAGATATTCCAGCGGTAGCCCTCGAGCCAGCCCCAGCTGCCCTCTTGGCTTGTGGGGTTTGGGGCTGAGACGAGCAGGATATGGTCCACCAATCTCAGTGCATATGGGCTCCCTTTAGACCAGGTGGATGGAAACCCAAGCTGTTCTCATGCCTTTTCCTGGAAACTGACCAGGGAATGCCCCTCTCCACCCCTACCACCTTTAGAAGCGTAGTTACTGGCATCTCTGGTTCTCTGGGAACCTTCCAGTGGGAGGTATCCTTATTGGTGTCATCTGGACATGTGGGGGCTAGAGGGGTCTGCCTGGGTCTTTTCCCTGCCCTCCTGCCTTCCTTCCATATCCACTCACAGATGACCCTTGAACAACATGGGGGTTAGGTAGGTACGGTGACTCCCCAAGCATTCAAAAATCCACGTTTAAGGGCGCCTGGCTGGTTCAGTTGATAGAGCATGCAACTCTTGACCTCAGGGTCGTGAGTTTGAGCCCCACATTGGGTGTAGAGATTGTTTAAATAAATAAATTTTTAAAAATCCACTTATAACTTTTTACTCCCCCCAAACTTAATTACTGATAGCCTACTGTTGACCAGAAGCCTTGCCGATAACATCAATAGTTGATTATCACATATTTTATATGTTATATGTATCATACGCTGTATTCTTGTATTCGCTTCAGCAGCACGTATATATACACTATTTTCTTACAATAAAGTGAGCTAGAGAAAAGACTGCAATTAAGAAAATCACAAGTCAGAGAAAATACATTTACAGCACTCTGTTTTAAAAAAAAATCTGCATATAAGTGGACCCGCACAGTTTAAACCTGTGTTGTTCAAGGGCTGACTCTATTAACAAGTATTTTTCAAGCTCCTCCCCTGTCCCAGGCACTGGGAAGGATGCTGGGGAGACAGTGGTGTTTGGGATGAACCCCTCCCTCATGGAGTTTCCAATGGGCCACAGGAAGACAACAGCCTAAGCCCATGTGCACCGTGACCGGTGAGGAAGAAACAAGAGCTAACTCCGTTCATTTAGAAAGGACTGCCTTTTATTTGGAAGTGGTGTTTGTCATTACTTGAGGGTGTTACAATAATCCCCAAACCCATTTTGGATTTTTTTTTTTAATGTTTGTTTTTCAGAGAGACAGAGACAGAGAGCGTGAAAGGGGGAGGGGCAGAGAGAGAGGGAGACACAGAATCCGAAGCGGGCTCCAGGCTCCGAGCTGTCGGCACAGAGCCCAACGTGGGGCTCGAACTCACGAACCGTGAGATCATGACCTGAGCCCAAATCGGACCCTTGGCCAACTGAGCCACTCAGGAGCCGCTCCCCCACCCCCCAACCCATTTTAAAATGAACTCTTTTTGGGGGTAGGTGGGTCCTGACTTAGCAGATTAAAGCGCTGGCAGTGTAGTAAAGCCCCTCCGGTTGGTCTTTCCTTCCCTCTCTCCCTCCCTCCCTTCCTTTCTGTGAATTATCATGGCCATGAAACGCTGTCCTCCACTCATCTGGCGCCAACTTCTCATATGCCGGGTGTCCCCGAGTCTAGGCATGGCCAAACCTCAGCCTGTGTCTCACACCTGAGTTGTCAGCCCCTTTTACTCCGCGCTTCAGCCAAAGCAGATATGCCCCCAACCCTGGCAAAGCCCTGACAACACAGGACAGCTTGGTGGTCTGGCACCTTGGGTTTGGGATTAGACTCGACCAAGTTCATCCTGTTTCTGCCATTAATGTGTGGCGTGACCTTGGGCAAGCGAATTAACCTCTCTGAACCTCGGTTTCCGTGTTTGCAAGATCAGAGTGATAATAATAGTACTTACATCGTAGAGTTTTTGAGGGGATTCATTGTGAGAGCGTCTTCCTTTCTCTCTCCCCCTCTTTTTTGGTACGAGTAGCTAGGCTTTTAAATGCTTTGAGTTTTTCCCTCTTCCAGACCTTCACCACTTGGCTGAATGATCCCTTCTCCCTGGAAAGCTCTTGCCCCGGCCCCTCATCTTTACTTCTTGCCAGCGTCCCCATCCTCGAAGGCCCAGTTCACATGCCTCCTCTTCCAGGTAGTGTTCCCTGCTTCATCTCCCACCAAACTAATCTACCCTCACCACGTGTATTTGCCCACCCATCTGGCCCCCCTGACACTCCTTTGATGGGACTAGCGTCCTGTTTGGTAAATGTTGTATCGACTCCTGGCCCCTGGCTCTCTCTTGGGCCCAGTTCAACAAATGATACTCCCCCGCCCCCGGGGCCCCTCGGCAAGCTCCTAAAGCAGTTCTAGAATTTGGCAAAAAAAAGAGTAGTGACTTCGAGCTGGGATGCTTTTGCGGAGTCCCGTGCCTTCCCTGTGAGGAGCATCAAACTCGCTGAAGCAAAGTGAGGGTGATTGTTATCTCCAATGTACAGTTGAGGAAACTGAGGCTCAGGGAGGCCCAAGGAACTTGCCCAAGGCTCCCACTGCTAGACACCTGGGGCAAAGCGGGGCTCAGAATCCAGGCCTGTGTCCCCACTCTGAACCTCCTTCCTCCCTGAGAAGCCCTGTGCAGGCCTCACTCGCTGTTCATCAGCCCCACCCTTACCAAGGTCCCCCTGTGGCTAAAAATATCTGGTGATAGTTCCGTGCAAGAATAGAGAAGGAGTGGGGCGCCTGGGGGGCTCAGTCGGTTAAGTGTCTGACTTCGGCTCAGGGCATCATCTCAGTTTCTGGGTTGGAGCCCCACATCCCGTGTCAGACTCTGTGCCTGGAACTCAGAGGCTGGAGCCTGCTTCGGATTCTGTGTCTCCCTCTCTGCCACTCCCCGACTCGTGCTCTCTTTCCCTCTCAAAAATGAATACACATTAAAAACAAAAAAAGAATAGAGAAGGAGCAAGGGTGTGTCCCCCTTGGGAGGTCTGTGACCTCTGTATTCAGGGGGAAATGCCCTTTTACACTCACAGTGCTTGACTAACCTGCCTTTTAATCCCCCTGGACCCTGGCCACCTTGGTCCAGGTGCAGCTAGGAATCCCTTACCTTTAGGGACAGCGAGTGGGTCCCTGAAGGTCTCCAGAGCCACCTGACAGCCACAAGGCCCACCTGAAGCCTGGAGCCTAGTGTGGGTTCCCTAATTATTGCTGGAAACCATCCCTCGCCTGTCAACACGCTATAAATAGGGAGCCGGAGGAAGAATAAAAAAATGCCGCTGGCTCTTTTCCCCAGTGGGGGTGGGTTGAGTTAAAAAAAAACATCGGACCTGCCGCTTGTTGGTGTTGGAAAGCCTGAGGGGGTGGAGGGCGGCTGCAGTGGCCGCAGCCCCAGGCCCGGCTACATTTCCCATTGTTTCCATTCCCATTGGCAGCACGGGCTGCAGAGCTGGGTTTTAAAGATGAAAATCCTCCAGCCACCTGCCCCTTGGGCGGTGACCGTGACCGTGATTTCTTCAAGGCTCCTTGTGGCCCCCGCCTGACCGTGTCCCTGCTGACATGTTGCAGGGACTTGGCGTAGGAACATTTTGGATTGGGAGGGACTGGTCCTGGTGATGCCCTAAACAGACGCCTGTGTCCTCTTTGAACACTGCCACCGCCAGCTGTGTCACCTGCCCGGCCCACTTCCCCTGTCTGGGCTTCTGATCCCTTGTCCCTAAACCGAGGGTCCCAGGAAGCTCTAATGTACTCAGTGGAGAACTCAGGCTGGGGAGCCGAGCCATCCTCTGCCAGTGCTGCGCGTGAGAGCGTGCACCCGTGTGCGTGCGATTCTCTTTACAAACCGTGTTAAAAAAAGCGGGGGGGGGGGGGGCGCCTGGGTGGCTCAGTCGGTTGAGTGTCCGACTTCGGCTCAGGTCATGATCTCCCGGTCCGTGAGTTCGAGCCCCGCGTCGGGCTCTGTGCCGACAGCTCAGAGCCTGGAGCCTGCTTTGGATCTGTGTCTCCCTCTCTCTCTGCCCCTCCCCTGCTTGCACTCTGTCTCACTCTGTCTCTCAAAAATAAATAAATGTAATAAAAAAAAATTAAAAAAAAAAACATCCCAGTGAACACAGTCAGAAGGCTACCTCTGAGAAAAGTCAGCTTCTCATGGGATGGAAGGTCCTTTGTGGGGTAGAACGTAATAGTAGTGTCAACAATAACGATAACAGGTGTAGTCCTCAAAACCAGGCATGCGATCAGAGAGGTGAAGCACGTTGCGCAAGGCCACACAGCAGGTGCGTGGCAGAGGCAGGACACAGCCCAGATCTGTCTGACCTCAGATCTACCACGAGCCTTGGACTTCCACATCACGTAGCTTTTCCAGGGTGTGCTGCTCAAACACACCCCTTGCCTGCACTTCTTTCTTTAAAGAATCACTCTGCCTTTCCCAGCCTTGCCCCAGACCTCACCAACAGATCACTGAAATGTTATTTATGATGAAAACTTCTGAGGACAATAGCAGTTCCCAGGGCCAAGGCTGCCACTGTTGCAGCGTTGCTTAAAATAAGTGGAGGGAGGTGCCTGGGTGACTCAGTCAGTTAAGCATCCGACTTTGGCTCAGGTCATATCTCACAGTTCGTGGGTTCAAGCCCCGCGTCGGGCTCTGTGCTGACACGTTGGAGCCTGGAGCCTACTTTGGATTCTGTGTCTCCCTCTCGCTCTGCCCCTCCCCCTCTTGCGCTCTGTCTCTCTCTCAAAAATAAACACACATTAAAAAAGAATGTTTTTTAATGAGTGGAGGCTAGGAAGCTAACCTAGGAGACAGGATTGAATCTCAGCCACCCTGGTATGATTCCCATGTGTCCCTGTGCACATCTACCTCCCTTTGAACCCGTTTCCCCATCTGGAAAAGAGGATACGGAAAGTGGAGACTGTGCTCCCCTCCCCCAGTGGGAGCAGAATATCGGAGGCTCCCAAATTTGGTTTTCACATTTGAATTTTTTTTTTAATTTTCTTAAAAATTTATTTATTTTTGAGAGACAGAGAGAGCATGAGTTGGAGAGGAGTGGAGAGCGAGGAAGACACAGAATCCGAAGCAGGCTCCAGGTTCTGAGCTGTCAGCACAGAGCCCGACGTGGGGCTCGAACCCACAAACCGTGAGATCATGACCTGGGTGGAAGTCGGATGCTTAACCGACTGAGCCACCCAGGTGCCCCTGGCTTTCACACTTGGAGATGACATTTACGAATGCACCCGGGAAAGGGTCTTGCATGTAGACAGTTGGTGCCCAATCAGTGTTTGCAAGTCAGAGAGAACCCCATGCAGCAGTTTGGCAACCAAGAAACTGGATGAGCCCGGCAGACCTCAGCCCCCCGAAGGTCCTGGGTGGGTTGTGTCCCGCCCTTCAGGGATAAAGTCAGCACCTAAGGCTTGTGCACTCATTTCGTGTTTTTATATGGGGAGCTGCAGATTTGAGAGTGGGCAGTGGGGATGCTAGACTTAGAATGTGATTTGGAGCTGGGGTGCCTGGGCGGCTCCATCGGTTAAGCGTCCGACTCTTGATTTTAGCTCGGGTCATGATCTCATGGTTCCTGAGGACAGGCCCCATGTTGGACTCTGTGGTGATAGCCTAGAGCCTGCTTGGGATTCTCTCTCTCTCTCTCTCTCTCTCTCTCTCTCTGTCTCTCTCTGTCTCTCTCTCTGCCCCTCCCCTGCTTGTGCTGTCTCTCAACATAAATAAATAAACTTAAAAAAAAAAAAAGAATGTGATTTGGGGAAATGGGTGCTTCAGCCTCAACTCCTAAATCAGCACACCAAACGTTAAAAACACTGTCTGTAGCAAAAGCAGCATTTAGAGCGAAGCAAAAGCAGCATTTAGAGCGATAGTCTGCCTCCAGCCCATTGCACCGGCCTGTCCGTCCTCCTGGGTATCCTCCTGGCTGTCACCCCCACCCCCTTCAGATCTCTCCCCTCAAATGTCTCAGAAGAGAGATGTCCCCTGACCCTGACAGCCCTGTTTAAAATTGCCCGCCCCCCCCCACCAACTCCTCCTCCTCTCTGGCCAGTTTTAGTTTCTCCCTGGCACCTATCACACATTGCGGTATAATCTGTATTCTGTGCTGTGGTTTGTCTGTCTCCCGTGCTAGAATGTCAGCTCCTCCCAGGGCAAGCACCCGCCTTCCTCATTCCCACTGCTGCGCACAGTAGGTGCTCAGACAAATGCACACAAGGAGGAAAGGCTTCCTGTGTGCCAGGCAGGGCATTTGTACTGATTATTGCATTTAATCTTTAACAGCCTGGAGAGGTGGGTACTCCTGTCTCTATTTTCATAGATGAGGACATTAGAACGCGGTACCTTATTAGTGCTTTAGTACCTGGGTACCTTCTTTGTATTATCTACAGCCTAGGGCTTGATTCTTCTCTCTTTCCTTCTTCCCTCCCTCCTTCCCTTACCCCTTCCGTTCCTTCCCTCCTCCCTCCTTCTTCAAACATTCACTGAGCGCCTACATTGTGCTGGGCCCAGGGTTTGGCCCTAGGAAGACAGAGGTGAACCCGATACAATCCCAGCCTCAGAGGTGCTCAGTCTTGGGGTGGGGGCAGTCAGAGCTGATACAAACCCCCTCTGCCCCGGTCCTGAGCACTCTAAGGAGAGCTGTGAGTAAGGATGCATGCTCCCCTGTGCTGTGGAGAGCTGGGTTTTGAAGGTAGGGTAAGAGTTTGCCTGCAAAAGAGGCAGGGACAGGCATTCCAGGTGGAAGGTTGTACCAGCTGAAGCAGGATATGTGCGAGGAGGAGGGAGCAGGCACCGTGAGCAGCAGGCATTGGAAGTGTCCTGGGGCTACAAGTGCCCGAGCAAGGAGTTTGGACTTTCTCCAGCCAGCTTCAGCTCCGGGAGGGATGTCTGCCCAGGAGCTTCCAGCTCTCCTGGGATTTTTGCCCCCGGACCCTGGCAAAGGCTTGCCGCGGTGGGGAGGCTCAGCTGAGGTTTCTGCCCTGCCCAGGATTCCCCGCAGTGTCTTGTGTCTCGATTGCCTCTCACACCCGTAATCGCTTGGGTTTACCCTCTGGAGAGGGTAAGTTAGAGTTAAGGCCTTATTTTCTGGAAGCTTAAGGGTAGTCTTTGCCGTAAGAATCAGACAATTCCTATAACTTCTGCCAGCTCCTCTGGGTGGGGTGGCGGGGCGGGGGTGGGGGGAGGTTTGGGGTGCTGCGGTGATCTATACCATGGAGTCTGAAAACACCTAATTACTAAGAGCTCCTTGTATCATCCTCTTTGGCTCTGTGTCTCTTGCTGGTTTCTGAGCCAGAGAGAGATGATGATTCGGCCTTACGAGCATCATAATCATTGCATTCATTTCCTGACTACCTACCATTTGTCAAGCACAGCGCCCAGCCCTTTGCATAGGTCATTAGCCCATGCGACGCTGACATCGCTGCTGGGCACAGGAGTGATTCCCTGCTATCACTGAGGCTCAGAGAAGTGGAGTGACTTACTCAAGGCCACACAGCTTCTAAGGGCCAGGGAGCCGGGATGGGAGTCCGGGTCTGTTGCGGCCCCGAGACACCTGCCAACCTGGCGTCTCTTCCCTGAATCGCTGGGACCTTCATGGTCTGCAGCTAACATCCCAGCCCCTCCGAGGCCCAGAGGCCTGGGGCACCAACCCTTCACTTCTCTGTAGGAATTCACTGAAGGCGCAGACAGGCAGCAGGGAGGAGGTGAGCTGCATATTGATTTCTTGGGACGCTGGTCGCCATCTCTGCCTTAACCCTGTCGCCTCCCCTTTCCTGGAATTTCCCTTCCTGCCTCTCCCCCATCTCTTCCCCAGCATCTTGCCTCCTCCCCAGCGCCCTTCATCCTCACCTCTCCCCGAGGTGGGACGGTGGGGACCCTTCGCACATTCTCTGGCCAAGCTGCTGGTGGCAGAGGTCCACACCATTGCTGAGTCTGGAAGTCAGGGCTCCTCCCAGTTGCCTCCCTCAGCTGCCAGGTCCTGCTGGCTTCAGCTCCTTTCTTTTTTCCTAAAGCCTTGTGCTTCTCAGTCCCTTTGGTGTGCCCTGGGTCAGGCCTCCGGGGTCTCTCACCTGGATGGTGGCATAAGTGTCCTCTCCACTGCCTCCCCCCCACCCGGGTTCCTCCCTTGCCCCCTGCAGTCCATCCTGCACACAGCCACTGGGGTGTTCTCTTCCGCTTGCAATGATGCTTCTGATGTATACATTGTCCCTTCCCAACTTAAAGCCCTCCAGCGGCTCTCCATATCACTCCCAGGATAAACATTCCCTCAAGGCCCCACCTGGCCTCGCCCCTGCCTCACTCCCCTCACTTCTGACTTGATGCCCAAGGAACAAATACTGTGTGTATTAAATAAATAACTGCCTCCCTCCTTCCCCTGGCTAACTCCTACTCCTCAGGAAAAGCTCAAGAGTCACCGCCTCCAGGAAGGCTTCCTGACCTCCCCCATGCACTTCCTCTGTTCTGCATCCATTTCAGTCCATGACCTTTCTGCACACACCCTGTTGACATGACTTGCTTATGTGTCCACATCCCCGCTCGATTTGAAGCTTCCCCCCCACCCCAGGGCAGGTGTCTGAGGCACCCATGGCATCCTTAGCAGAGTGCTGGCATACAGTAGGTGCTGAATAAGTGCTTGTTGTCCTGGGTAAACTCCAGGCAACTTCTGAGCCCCCCTTCTGTTAGGAAGTCCCAGAGCCCACGGCTTGTGCAGCGGACATGTTTTTTTCCCTCCACCTTTCCCCTCATCGGGCGGTGGTTGTGTAGAGAACGGGGCCCAGCAAGCCCGAGCAAGCTCTGGATGATATCCTGACCCAGTGGCACAACCCCAGTGATGACCCCCATTTTACAGAGGGGGAAAATTGAGGCCCCGAGAAAGTGACCCACTTCAGGGCGCACAGCTCATAAGAGGCCCAGCCAAGGACTCGAGGTCTGTCTGAGCTCTGATGGCCCCTTCTCTGTGCTGAGCCAAGGAGGTGGGTCAGGGTGCAGTCCCCGCAGGACCAGGGGGTAGAAATTCTCTGGGTAGCACTGCCCGTGCTATGCCCGGGATGTTCCCCCACCCACCCCCACCCCCACTCCCTTCTCTGGGGCCTAATCCGCCTGCTGCCCTCCTGGGCGTTCGCCTCTTGGCTGTCTAGCCCGGTCTCATATAACACCAAGCCTGGGAGACGGAACCTGGCTGGCAGCAGTTAAATACCTGGGCTTGGGGTCTGGGGCCCACAGAGCCGTGACATTAGATAGAACCCACTTCACAAGTCGGTGGGAGAACCTTCGGGGGCTGATTCAGTGAAGCACGTTGCGGGGCGCCTGACCACAGCACGCTCACCCAGGATGAACCCAAATGCTGAGTGCCTGGGTGTGGCCCCCACACTGAGGTGGGCCTTCTGTAGGCTGCACATCCTGAACACATGTCAGCAGCCTCATGGTCACCAAGTCTGACTTCCTAAGCCCTGCCAAGTGAACTCTGACCCCGAGGACGTTCTGGGCTTCTCCAGTGTCCCCAAAAGCCTGCATGGGCCCCGGCTGCTTCCAATGAGTCTGTTGTTTTGTTTGTGGGCTTGACCGAGGTGTGGTGTCTGCCCTGCCCGAACTGCTCTCTGGGCTCTGTTGGTGGGCCCGTCTTTTTCAGGCAGCTGATAAGCTGCTTTGAGTGCTGCGTGGGGCCTGACCCTTGCATCCTGGACCCCCAGCTGAAGCCGTGAGCACTGTCACCAACTGGAGACCCAGTGAGTCATGCATGTGCTGAGCAGACAAGAATACCACAGAAGGCAGATCCCTGACTTGGGATGTTTTCCAGGGCCTCTGGCTTACCGAGGGCAGGATCAGGAAGCAGGGGGTGGGTTTAGCTTTGAGTTAGAACAACCAGCACCCTGGGCCCTGGGCAGGGTCTTTGAACAAAGCCACAGGCTGGGCTGGGCACCAGAAGGAAACAGAGCTCTTGGCTCTGTCCAGAGCGATGGAATGTCAGCCCAGCCAAACTGGTTTTCTTCCTCCACCAGGCCTGGGTGTTCAACAAAGGAGCCACCGTGCCCATTGGATGACAGTGAACTTCCCGGCTAGGCCCCTACCCCTGCCTGGGCTCCAGCCCAAGGAAGAGGCGCTCCATTCAGGTCCCGTGCTCTGAGCTCTCCCCTTCTCTGCACACCAGTCCCTTGTCAGCAAGGAGGGTGCTGGGCCTCCCGTGCAGCACCGCTGTGCAGGCTGGATGGGACGGACAGGGCCATCCTGTGCCTGTCCTGTGCCTGGTGCCACAAGAGGCCAGGCTCTTAGTAAAGATGACATTCTGCTTCCTCCCGCCTCACCTTTGCCCAGGCTGTTCCCTCGCCTATGCTGCCTTCTCTGTTCATCCTCTACTGGCCACATCTGACCCACTTTTCAGGGTCATGTCGCACACCCTCCGTGAAGCCCTGTGTCACCCACTACCCCGGACCCTATGTGCCCACTCCCCCTCCTCCTCTGTCTCAGGCCCTAAGGTATCTGGGATATTTTATTATATCAGGCCCTTTATTAATCATAGGGCCCAAGATGACCAAGGGGGCAATTTAAGGCAGACTTTTCTGCTCCTTGCTCTTTTTAACTTTATCCACCAGGGCTTTGACACCTTTCCATATCAGCATTTAAAATTTGACTTCCATTTAAAAAAAAATTTTTTTTTAATGTTTATTTTTGAGAGAGAGAGAGAATGCGTGCGCATATGAATGGGGGAGGGGCAGAGAGAGAAGGAGACACAGAATCCGAAGCAGGCTCCAGGCTCCGAGCTGTCAGCACAGAGCCCGACGCGGGGCTCGAACTCACGAACCGCGAGGTCATGACCTGAGCCGAGGTCGGACGTTTAACAGACCGAGCCACCCAGGTGCTCCTCGACTTTGGTGATTTTAATGGCAACACAGTATTGCCTTGGAGGGATAACCCCTGGTTTATGCGTCAGATGCCCTTATGCCAAGGCAACTGGGTTTTTGCTGTCACCAAAAACAGCGCTACTGTGAACATCCCTGGGTGTGTGTGTGTGTGTGTGTGTGTGTGTGTGTTTGTACGTTTGTGTACAGTTGTGTATTTCCGTGCGTGTTTTTGCACGAGTGTTTAGCGTCGTATGTGTTCTTTGCGTGTGTGTACTACGTATTTCGTGTATATTCATGTGTGTTTTGCGTGCATGCATCTGTGTGTGTGTGTGTGTGCGTATGTTTTGTGTTTTTGCATTCATGTGTCTGTTTTGCAGACACATATTTGTGTATATGTATTTGTGTGTATTTGCTCGTGCGTGTCCTTTGGCCTATGTGTGCACATTGGTGTGCTTGTGTGCGTAGCTCGTGGACAAGCCACCGGGAGCAGGAGTGGCACGGCCACGTTGGGACATCGGGATGTGCTTCTCCACCACAGATCCCGCAGAGCTGCTGGCGTGTCCTGTCCTGCAGGGGGAGCGACGCCGGGAGCCCCGGGGACGAGGCGTGGGGACCCGAGGCAGTGGACAGGCACACCCAGCCTCCTGCCTGTTCGTCAGGTCCACACCTATATGTCGGGGCTACAGTTCCCTCACCTGACAAGTCGAGCTCCGGCCTGAAATAAACATGACAGGGACGTTTCGACGTGTGATGTTTCAACAAAAAAAGAACTCAAATTTGGCTTAGACTGTTTAAAAAGGAGCCAAGTCAGGATGGGCGGGAAGCCAGTCCCATGAGGAAGAAACGCAAGGAAACCTAAGACAACTATCTATTTATACAGAATTGTACATGGTGAACGTCTATTTTTTTTTTATTACTAACCACAAATGTGACGAAATTCAAAAAGAGGTAGAATAGGGGCGCCTGGGTGGCTCAGTCGGTCAAGCGGCCGACTTCGGCTCAGGTCATGATCTCGCGGTCTGTGAGTTCGAGCCCCACGTTGGGCTCTGTGCTGACAGCTCGGAGCCTGGAGCCTATTTCAGACTCTGTGTCTCCCACTCTCTCTGACCCTCCCCTGTTCATGCTCTGTCTCTCCCTGTCTCAAAAATGAATAAAACGTAAAAAAACCCACAAAAACCAAAAAGAGGTAGAATAAAAAATAGGTCTCCCCGCCCCCCACCGCCCCTTCCAGAGACCAGTGTTGTTATAGTTTTCCTGTGTCCTTCTCCAGGATCCTGTGCCTTTTCAAATATCCACATATATTTGTGTTTTTACATAGAGAAGAATATGCTTTTTTCCTCACAGACAAATGGCAGCCGCCTTCCACCTGCTGCTGTGTGCCTTGCTTCATTCACGTGCTAATAAGGGCAAGGGGGGCGTTTCAGATCAGTGCATTTATATCTGCCTTATCTCTTTTAACACTTACTTTTAACAATTAAGTAGTATAGTATTCTGGGTCATGGCTGTTCTGTCACTTGGGTTAAACACATTTAAAAAAAATTTTTTTTAATGTTTATTCATTGAGAGAGACAGACAGAACGCGAGTGGGGGGAGGGCAGAGAGAGAGAGAGAGAGAGAGAGAGAGAGAGGGAGACACAGAATCTGAAGCAGGCTCCAGACTCTGGGCTGTCAGCACAGAGCCTGAGGCGGGGCTCAAACTCGTGAACCGCGAGATCATCACCTGAGCTTAACCGACTGAGCCACCCAGGTGCCCCTAAACACATTTTTAAAAACCCTAAATTCTCTTTTCCCTGGGTGCATCTTAACCTTAGAACTATACATCTTTTATTGACAGAAGCTTAGACTTAAAAGGGAAACTGAGGGGCACCTGGATGGCTCAGTCGGTTAAGTGTCCGACAGCCCAGGTCACGATCTCACGGTTCGTGAGTTCGAGCCCCGTGTCGGGCTCTGTGCTGACAGCTCGGATTCTGCTTCAGATTCTGTGTCTCCCTCTCTCTCTGTCCTTCCTCCACTCATGCTGTCTCTCTCTGTCACTCAAAAAGTAAATAAATGTTCAAAAGTGAAAAAAAAAGGGGGGGGGAGACTGAATTTGTCTGTTTCCACGCAAAGGGCATCTCAGTACTTCTAGAATGTTCTATGCTGCTCTTCTCTCCTGCCCCCTGCAGGAAGGTTTCTTGTTTTTGGAGGATCGTCTTCCTTCCCTGGATTAATCTCTCCTATTTTGTACCTTAAACAAATCCACTTTCACAGTTTGCACCCTGAACATGGTGTTTGAGTTTGTCTTTAAAAGTAATAAAAATTAAAATGTAAGGGCATATATAAAAACAGATGGTCTGAAGATGTATCAAGAGTCTGAGTAAACAGTAATACCATTCATGGGCATTAGAAAGGGAGCAGGGGATCATTTATGAATTCACTCATTCATTCATTCATCCGTCTATCCATTGTCAGTTGCTTCCTGAACGCTGTGGCCATCTCAACTTGGCGCTGGGGTTTGAGGGTGAATGGATGCCCCAGTGCCTGCCCTCAGGGAGCTCACAGTTTAGAGGAGACAGTCAGACAAACAGTAAGCACAGCCCAGCCTGTTAAGGTCTGTGATGGGCTGAGCATGGCGGGGGGGCGGGGGGGGGGTGGAGCATGGGTCCCAAGGAGAGACTGAGCCCAGGTGCAGATGGAAGCAGTCAGGAGAGGCTTCCTGGAGGAGGTGATGCCTGAGCTGTGTTTGAAGGACACATTCTGGCCAGCGGCTGACAGACTGTACCAAGAAGTCTTCCAGAGGGTCATCTCTTGGGTGGCATTTCAGTAGGAGTTGGCAGAGTGGGGGTCACAGGTCCTAGACTCGGAGCCTGACCACCTGGGTTCGAATTGGGCTTCTCCACTCCCTCATGGGACCCTGGGCAATTTTCTTTCTCTGTGCCTCATCTTCTACCTGCTTCTTACGGTGGTTGAGTGGACAAAATATGGCCTCTGGGCAGGCAGGCAGGGCCATATACGTGTCTGTTGGTGGTGTTACTGTTCTAGGCATTGAACTAGATGACCCACGTAAGGAATTGACTTGTTCCCAGACACACTGTTGGTGCCCCTTAAGTGTTCACGGTTATTACATTCATTTCTACCTCTTAACCACCTCTGACATCCAGAGCAGGGCCCTAGGGTGTCATGGACTTCTGGAGTCTGGGGGAACCCCACCTCTGCGGCTCACAAGTCCTGGGCCCCCCGACCCCACCCCAGCCCAGCTGTCATTTCTATGTATAGCCTCAGAGGCCGTCAGGAAAGCCAGGAAGCCCTCGCTATGGAGTCTTGCGGGCATTCCCAGCCGAAGCCAAACACGCCTCTCCCAAGCACCAGCTGCAGACGTGTGTTCCTGTCACTTTGGGTGACGCACTTGTCCCGTGGAGACGGCGTATCTCTGCCAGACCCATCACCTTGCAGCCGGCACACCCTGGTGGGGGGCTCGGCCCCGAAGGGCAGTAGGTCTGCTGGGCCGAGCTGGGGTCCAGCTCATTGCGTTTCGTGGTAGAGAGGAGCGGCTGACTCGTGGCCAGGTCAAGGGAAACACTCTGGGGTCTGGCTGAGGCAGCTCCTTCCGGCCCCCAGCTGAGCGGTGGGACTCTTTGGCCTCATGAGGGCCAGATAGCACATTATTAACAGTGTTTGTTAAAATGATATGTTTTGGGGGGAGCCAAACAGTGGACATCACCATCATCAGGCCAGGTGCAAGCTCTCACCAGACATTGCCCAGAATCCTCCCAACACCCCGGGCATCCTCCCCATCCCCACCGCACAGATGGGAAAGTCGGGGTTTGGAGACGTTCGAATCACAGCCAGCAAAAGGCTGGGCTGGATTTGCCTCTTTTCTGCCGAGTCTTAGGACCTGTCCTGCCTCCAACTTGACAGAGGTTAGTGGAGCAGGTCGATTTCACACCTGCAACCTACAAGTTTGTGGTTTAGGGTTGCTAACCACCAGGGGCTGTTAGGTTATCCAAAGAGTGTTTATAACCACTGGGTCTAATCTAGCCCCAACGGAAACTGAGCCTCAGAGAAGGGAGGGGCTTGACCATGTAGGGTCAAGAGAGGGGGAGCCATGGCTGAGAGTAGTATCTGTGCCCATGACCCCAGGTCAGGGGATGGAGTCCAGAACAGGTGTGTCTCTGTGGGCGGGACCTCAGAGCCACAGTCCAGGTGGGTCCCTCAGGTCCGGGCACACATCCTCCTCTGCTTCTCGGTCACTCTTGCCCATGTGTCGCTCTCTGGTTATGTGTGTCCCCGTGGTTTCTCTTGCTCTCTTGCTGCTCCTCTGTCTGCTTCCGTTTGCCCGTCTGTCTCTGTCCTTCGCTCGCTCTGGCCTCCCTTCTCCACCCCAAGCTTGCCACCAACCTTCGAGATGACCTCAAGATCTTCCTGCCCCACTGACTGATGCCTGTGGCGGGTCCCGAGTGGACTGTGGCCAGGTGGCCAGCCCACACCCTGAGCCATGCCCCCATCCAGGCCACCACACCTGGCCTCACCTGACTATACCTGCACCGTTGTTCTCGGAGCCCATTGGGAGGGTTCAGCAGCTGGTATCCTACCGACTTTCCCTGGGAAGTGCCACCCCCACGCTACTGGGCAGGGCAGGGGCAAGCCTGGCTTGTGCTGTAGCCCTAGGTGGCATTGTGGACATCCCCTGCGGGGAGTCCACAGGGAGGGGACACTGTGTGAGTATGTGCTGGCAGCACTGGGCATGTTCTAAGGGCTCTGCCCGGCCCCACTCCCCATCGAGTTCCTCCTGTCTTTCCCTCTCCTTTCCTGTCCTTCCCTCCTTCCCTCCCTCCTCCCTTCCTGCCTTCCTTCCAATGTATTGAGCAGTTACTAAGTGCCAGGTCCTGTAAATAAGCACTGTGAATCCAAAGGTGAGAAGAAAATGCAACTCCCACCCGCCCCCTCCCCATTTTGGAGATTCTTTTTTATCTCTGGAGGGACAAGCATCCAACAACTCCCACAAGTGATGAGAACCTCCAGCCGAGATCGGGGGCTCAAGGAGAAAACTCCGGCCAGGACTCAGACTTGGGTTAGGACAGGCGCCCCCCTCTTCCGCCCCCCGGAGCTGACGTGCGGGACCTGGCTGGGCAGAGTGAACAGCATGGGCGAAGGCCCGTGGTGGGAAGGTGCATGGTGGATTTGGGCGTCATTGTGGCCGTGGGGGTGGGGGCCGGGGGGACGGGTGAGGATAAGCAGATGTGGTGAGGAGAGTGGACTCTGGACCTTGGGGTTCAGAGCAGACTGAAGTAAGACGGACAGTGCTCTTATGAAGAGAGCCTGGGGGCGCCTGGGTGGCTCAGTTGTTTAACTGTCCGACTCTGGATTTTGGCCCAGGTCGTGATCTCATAGTTCGTAAGGTCGAGCCCCTCATCGGGCTCTGCGCTGACAGCACAGAGCCTGCTTGGGATTTTCTCTCTCCCTTTCTCTTTGCCCCTCCCCTGCTCGCGCTCTCTCAAAATAAATAAACTTAAAATTTTTTTTTTTTAAAAAGAGCCTGGACCGGGGCGGGCACAGTGTGGATGTGACAACTCCAGCTCATCCTTGACCTGCCGCCCCCCCCCCCCCCCCCGCCCTCCTCCCCTTCCTGGGCCTGTGACCCCACGACAGAGGCTGCTAGAGATGGACTGTAGTGACAGGCACAGGCCAGGGAGTCGTGAACCCTGCAGGCCAGGCCTGGCGGGCATCCCCCCCCCCCCCCCCGTCTCCGGCCCTTGGTTTTCTCATCTGTGAAATGATCGCAGAGGACCCCAACAAGCTCTTATGTCAGACCAGGGCCAGGAAATGCAGCATGGGCTGTGGGGAGCACCGGCTTGGGCGCCAAGCAAACCCAGGTTCAAATGCCAGCTCCCCACCACGTAACTCCGTGACCTCGGGCATGGCAGGTCGCCTCTCTGGGCCTCAGTCTCCTCCCCTGTAAAACGGATCCATGACATTCCTACTACATAGGGTTGTCTGGGAACACAGATGGCAGAATGGAAGAGTACATCGCCAGCCCTCAGCCCTCAGGAGTGTTCGCCCTTGACATTGATGTTGCTCTGATTTCTCGGTTGTGTAAGGCTGACCTGAGCTCGAGAGAGGAAGGCGCTGCGGGCCCTCAGGGGCAGAGACGGAGCAGGTGTCACCAGCCAGCCGCCCTGCGCAGCTGACAGTGTAGAGTTGCAGACGGGGGAGGGGTTGCACATCTTGAATTGCTCCGAACTGCCCTGTCAGCTGAGCCACTGAGCGCCGTCCTGACTCAGGGTTCTTTTCCTAGGTGGACGTGTCAGACACCCCAGAATACACGCAGGCGTGGTAGTTTCTCTTCTCCCCGCCTCCTCCCTAACGCCGTTGCTTTTTTGGTTAAGTTCGCACGTACCCACTGCAAAGAAAAGTTATCTTTGGAAACACCTTCCTCCAACAAATATTTATTCAACAACTACCATAGACCGGGTATCGTTCTAAGTGCTGGTGGGGGGGCAGCACTGGATGGGACAGTCCCCATTTTCACGCAGCTGGCCGTCCAAAGCGCATCATAGATCAGGGATCAGCCAGGTGCCTGTGGGGCCCAATCTCGCCAGCCACCTGTTTTGTAAGTAAAGTTTTATTGGAACACAGCCACACACGCTGACATGTTGCCTGTAGCCCAGTACTTGGGACACAGACTGAATGGCCCCCAGGGCCCCAAAGACTGACTATCTGACCCTGCATAGAAAAGGTTTGCCCGGTTCTGATACGGATTAACACATAAAGATTTCTGATTTGTTCTTCCCTCACGGTGCGTGTGCAATACGATCGTATTGGAGGCGGGATTGAATGGGTTTTATTTCATTTTATTAATTTGATTGTCTGATTGTACTGGGATATAAAACTACAAGTTTGGATATTAAATAAAACCATCATGAGTAATAAACACCCTGTTTATCACTCCTGTCTGTTACTCCCCACAGACAGTTCCACTGTTAGTGGTTTGCCGTGGGACCTTCCTCGTACGTTTATGTGTTTGTTTTTACGAAACCGGTGTCATAAGACACATACACACGTGCCGTTGTGTTACCTTTTCTTTTTTTTTAAATGTTTGCAAGTATAACACAGGTATCTTTCTCTGACAGTAAACATTTCTTTCTGAGCATCATTTTCCCTGGCAGTCTTTATTCCATTGTGTGGATACACCAGATTGCATTCCACTGATCCCCATCTTACTGGACATCTAGGTCATTTCCAAGATTTTGCAGTGGTGTCTCCAGTATTTTGCAATGATATTTCCAATACTTTGCAATATTTGCTCTCCTGCAGGGAGCCTTCATGTTCGTAGATCTTGGCAAGTGTGTCTAATGATTTTCTTGAGATAAATTTCTGGAACCAGAATTGCTGACTCGAGGGATATACAGGTTTTTAAATTTCAGGATGTGTGTTATGGCATGTTTAAACACGGCCCTTAAAGGCGTGTGTTAGCCTGGCCTCGCCAGCGTGGCTATTATGAAGTTATCCATTATGGGCTCTGGGCTAAGACAGTCATCTTTGCTTATAAGACCAGGGCCCAGGGTCTTCATGCACCTGAGGCTTGGGACTTGGTGAGCTCCTAGTCCGAGCAAGTGTTTTGGTTTTTTTGTTTGTTTGTTTTCATGTTTATTTATTTTTGAGAGAGTGATCAGGGAAGGGGCAGAGAGAGAGCGGGACGGAGGATCCAAAGCAGGCTCGTGCTGACAGGACAGAACCCGACGCGGGGCTCAAACTCACGAACCGGGAGATCTTGACCTGAGCCAAAGTTTGACACTCAGCTGAGTTGGCCACCCAGGCGCCCCCAAGCAAGTGGTTTTTAAACCTGCCAAGTTCTTGAAATTTTTGAGAGCATTTTCACGCACATTTCCCCATTTTTGCATACACTTCCTCATCAGAGCCTCTTGAAGCATCCTGGGAAAGTTGGGGGCAGGTGGATGTTGGGGGCTGGAAGGAGCATGGGATAGGAACCCTGTGTCCCAGAGGTGCCCGCACTGCCTCTCGCTCACTGTGAAAACTAAAAGCTAGACAGTAATTCCTGTCTCTATGCCTCAGTTTCTCATCTGAGAAAGGTCAACCGAATTGACTCAAGAGTCCTTCTCACTTTAAAAAAAAATTTTTTTAACGTTTGTTTATTGTTGAGACAGAGAGAGACAGAGCATGAACGGGGGAGGGGCAGAGAGAGAGGGAGACACAGAACGTGAAACAGGCTCCAGGCTCTGAGCGGTCAGCACAGAGCCCGACGCGGGGCTCGAACTCACGGACCGCGAGATCATGACCTGAGCCGAAGTCGGCTGCTTAACCGACTGAGCCAGCCAGGCGCCCCGAGTCCTTCTCACTTTAAATGATAAGATTTGGTCATCCTCATGTGACAAATGACAACTGAAATGCGGCTGTGGGCATCGGGTGGCTGTCCATCGGGGATGCACGTCAGAAAAGACTGGCACGTGTTCCAGACGGGGGACTCACTGGGACACACGTGTGTCATTCATTAGTTTGTCATGTGTATTGTCGGCATCTACTTGCCTGTGGACAGTGAGGGTTTTTGTAGCAGCCTGGTGAGGCAGGCCTGAATTGGAAGAATATCCTGCCTTAAAGCTAATTAAAAGTCTGACTTTGGGAAAGTTTTCATTAGAGTTTTGGGGCCTTTTGGTGGTTGATCTCGAGGCCTCGCAACCCGGGGAGCAAAGCTCAGGCCTCACTTGATTTGAGTGAGGGTCTGCCAGAGGGAGGAGCCATGAATAATTTGCAGTGCATGCAAGGTTCCCAGGATACTCATTGGAGAAAGTGCTGATAAACAGCTCGCTTTCTTAAGCCTCATTGACAAGATGAATCCCCCTAGATAATCCTACCCCCTGAGTTACTCCAAACTTGGGGGTCTGTGTTGAAGAGTGGTGACTGTGATGGCATTCCGCCAAATATGTAACGTTTGCTCTTTGGTCCAGACAGCAAGGCACAGAGAGGTTAAGTAGCGTGCCCAAGATCACACAGCTACTATGTAATGAATCCAGACATTCTGGCTCCAGAAGCAGGACACGTCCAAGGGAGACTGAAAAGAGGTCAATTCTAATTATTACACTGTGGGAAGTTCTACAGCAGTGCCGTCCACTAGAACTTTCTGCAGTGATGGAAATGTTCTGTATCCGTGCTGGTCAACATGGTAGCCACATGTGGCCATGGAGCCCTTGAAATGTGGCTGGTGCCACCGAGGAATCCTTTGTATTTTTTAATTTTAACAAATGTACGTTAAGTTTAAATAGCCACATGTGGCTAGCAGCTATGTATTGCCCAGCACAGATATAGAGACTTGAGATCTAGGGCATGGTGAGAGCCGTGGGGCTCCTGAGCCAGCCTTGGTAGGGGTGAGTTCAGGGAAGGCTTCCTGGAGGAAGAGCCCTCAAAGTTGAAATCTGAAGGTTAGCTGGGAGGCGGTGGCTGCTCCAGTGGGTCTGGAGGTGAGAGAGAGTGTAGCCAGGGGCACATGAGGGGGGAGCAGCCAGTGGGAGGGCCCAGGATGGGCAGGAGATGGTGGGGAAGGAGCCCAAGTAATGATGATCCCACAAGCCACTTTGAGGCGTTTGAACTTGAGCCTGACGGATGTGGGCGATGAAAGGGCTTTGGCAGGGACCTTGCGGGCCCAGATTATGGTTTTGTAAGTATAATGGGAGGAGCCAGAGGTGAAGGAGGCAGGGAGACCCTGGAGCTGGCCAAGGCCGGACAGAATGTTCTGGAAGGAGACTTTGAAGGGCCGGGTGTTGATTTGATGGTGGGAGTGAGGGAGAGAGGAGTCAGGGGTGCTGCCCTGGGGAATCTCGAGTCTGGCATTAGGCGGTGCAGGGAGAAAGCGTGTATTCCTGCCTGTGGTGATTCCACATCCCTGAGTGTAAATCCTAAATCCCTTCAGGGGGGCCCACAGACCGGGATGGATGGAGACCTACGTGTCGTTGCTGAACACCATTGACATCCAGCCCCCCTCTCCTGCCCTGGTTCCGCCCTCGGCATCCTACCCACCCGGCCGTTCTGATTTCCAAAGGCCCCACCTCCACCTCCCTTCTCCATCCCTGAGCAATGAAAGACCCCCGTCCTTCCGGGGGAGGGACATGAAAATGGTTCTGAACACCTGCAGCTCCTGTCCCCTCAGCTTGGTGATTTCCGGAGATTATGTCCTTGAAGCCACAAAACAACCCCCGTTTTTCTAATGGGGAAACTGAGGCTCGAAAGGGTGGCGTCACGTGGCCAGGCCACACAGCTGAGACAGAGCGGAGACAGCAGCACTCCCCTTCTGCCTGAGCTGTGACACAGAGCCGTCACCCCTCTGCCTCCCACCACGCTTGGCACACGCTGCCCCGTATCCAGCGTGCAGCTGTCTGCAAAGTGCTCAGGACAGCGACGCTGAGGCCACCGGCAGCAACCCCCTAAGGCCCCAGCCTCTGGCTTCTGCATCTGACCCGTGTAGGGGATTAAGTTAGGGAATGCCTGATTCTGTGACATCTTTGAAAAACAGTGAGCAGCTGGGGATGTGCTCAGATGGCGACTTCCATTCCTGGGCCCCAGGGAGAATTGTGTGCAGGGTCCAGGGCATCTGAGAATGTCAGGTGATCTCTCAAGGCAAACATGTCCCCAGTTTCCCCGAGCGGGGACTGACTTCATCCCTAAAGCGTGCGGACAGCCACCCCCACATGCTGCCCATGGGCCTGGAGATTGGGCAGACTGTCCCAAGACTGGCTCGCTCATCAGAAGCCAAAGCCTTAAAAATATGCCACCCCTTGACCTGGTGATTTCTAAACTTAGGACTCTCTTCCGTGGGAATAATCACAGACATGTGTCACCGTAGCCTCGAGGACATTCGTCATGTTGTTGATTATAACAGGGAGAAATGTTCAGCAACCTAAATGCCCAACACTTGGGGATTGGTTAAATGAACGAACGGTGCTGAGTGCATCCAGTGGGATCTTCAGCCATTAAAGATGAGGCGTGGATGGGCGCCTGGGTGGCTCAGGTGGTTAAGCGTCCGACTCTTGAATTTGCCTCCATCATGGTCTTGCAGTTCATGGGATCGAGCCCCCCCCCCCACCCCCACCCATCGGGCTCTGTGCTGACAGTGCAGAGCCTGCTTGGGATTCTCTCTCTCTCTTTCTGCCCCTCCCATACACGCACACACACACTCTTTCTCTCTCTCTCTCTCAATAAACAAATAAACGTAAAAAAAAAGAAAGAAAAAAGATAAGGATGTCGATGAATTGGCCCAGGGAAAGTTCTGGATGGGACTATGCCAGAATGTTGTCAGTGGATGAGGGGTGTTACTCTTTGCGCGTTTCTATCATTTCTAAACGTTTTACAACAAACACGTGTTATTTTGTTACCTCGTCAAAGAAAAGCGTTCTGCAGGCAGTGGTGTTGGGGGTGTTCGGACATTAGCTGTTGTTAGGGTCTTCGAGTGTGGCCGTCTGTGAGGTGACAGAAGGCTTTCTTCTGAATGCCCATGCTTGCATATATCCCCGCACAGCATCCCCTGGAGCATTGTGGGGCACACAAGTGTCCCCAAAAGCTGAGAGGAAGAGAATGGGGAAGTGGGTAGGCATAGGAGCCGTCACGTGGGTCCTGTCCTTTGCATCCGTGCACTTAGCCTGGCGACGGTGTCCTCACTGGACCCTTGTAGCTTCTCTGGGCCCCAAGTGAAAACCCTGAGGTCATACAGCTAATAAGCATTTCCCCGGGCCTGTGTTCGTTCTCCTGGACCCTATAAGCTTGTTCAGCCAAGGACGGTTCCGCAGAAGCCGCGGAAAAGCGTAGCATGTAAACTAAGATGATAGAGCATCTTGACCTTGAAGAGCACATCGGCTGGGTCACAGAACCTCAGGGGTTGTGTCTGCTGTGCTGCGATCCCCCACCCCCGGTTCCCTGGTGCCTGGCACATAGTAGGCGCTCAGTAAATACCTCTTGAGGAAATACCTTCTATGTCAAACTTTAGCTGGTACCACAGTGAGCCCAGCATGGGCAGGAAGGGTTCGGCAGGAGGAGAGATCGCCGTGGGTTGCAATGGCTTTGGCTGAGGAGGATGGGAGGAAGAAGGAGGGGCGCAAGCAAAACCACAGAGTTTGGGATGTGGGAAGCTTGTGTGGGACTCAGTGGGGAGGTCCGGGAGGGTGGGAGGAAGGGTTTGTTTGGGGCAGGAGATGGCACACTGGAGACGAAATTTGGGGCTCCATTACAAGGCATGTTGGGATTTCAGCTGGAGGGCACTAGGGAGCCACTGAAGGTTGTTGAGCAGGGAAGGGGCTTTTAACTTGCCAAAGTGAATAAGGTGGGGGAAGCCAGCAGTTCAGTCACTTAGTGGAGGTCTACGGACTGCCCACCATGTGCCAGCACTCCTTCCAAGCGCCCCGGCCGAGGGCAGAGATCGCAACTGAGTAGGTAGTGAATACCCAGTGATCCAGGCTGCCTGGGATGCCGTGGTTATCCGTTTGGATGTGGGGTCCCAGCCTCCTGCCCGGGTTTGGGTTCCACTTCACCGTGCACAGGCTGTTTGATTTGGGGCCTGTCACTCGACCGGCCTGAGCCTCCGTGTTCCCATCTGTAAAACAGGGATTGTGATAAAGATTACCATGGGATTGCTGTTCAGCGAGACAAAGTGCACACAGCTTGATTGCCGCTGGGCACAGTTAAATGCTCCACGAATGCCATATTGGATGATGCAGATGGGAAGCCGGTGGCGGTGGGAACCTGGGGCAGGGGACGGGTGAGGGAGCATCCCTACCAGGTGGACAAGTCCTGGGAGACTGGAGATGGAGAGAAGATCATCCCGCCTGCAATGCCAGGCGGAGAGGGGCCCCGAGGACGGGCAGCGTGCTGGGGAGGATGACACCTTCATCTCAGCACCGACTGAGATGCTTGCTTGCCTTCAGCACTGACACTCCTGCATCCTGTGATGCCTTGGGCACACTGGCGCAGTTGGCCGCCCTAATGCCCACCCCAGACATTTGGACCCGTCGCTGAGCACAGTCGGGAGCTGGGGCGGGTTTGAGTCAGGGGCAATGCCATGTGATCTGTGTCAGCTGGGGACCAGGTTCTGAGCATTTTCCCCTGATAGAAATCTTCCCTCTGGCTTGTCCCCACAGGACCAACTGAAGCAGTGTTTCTCCAGGCGGCCCCCCGAAGCCAAGGACACTGACACCCTCGTGCAGGAAGCCGACAGCCAGTATGGGACGTGGACAGACCAGCGCCAGAGCGGGGAGAGGTAGGGCGTCCCAGGGCTTCTGGCTGTGAGGTGGGGCCCCTGGATGGTAGTGTGGCCCACCTGCCCCCTCATTTCTATATAACTAGAACCTGTTTTGTGCGTAAGTACGAGAGTAATCCATTCTTGTTGTAAAAAAGAAAATTTAGAAAGTACAAATTATTTTATTTCATTTATTTTTAAAAATTTTTATTTTTGAGAAAGAGAGAGACAGAGTGCGAGCAGGGGAGGGGCAGAGACAGAGGGAGACACAGGATCCCAAGCAGGCTCCAGGCTCTGAGCGGTCAGCTGAGAGCCCGACGCGGGGCTCGAACTCACGGTGAGATCATGACCTGAGCCGAAGTCGGACGCTCAACCGACTGAGCCACCCAGGCGCCCCAGAACATACAAATCATCTTAAAATAATGTATGAAATGTCCAGATTAGGTAAGTCCTTGGAGATGGAAAGTAGGTTAGTTGCCAGGGGCTGGGGGTAGGTAGGTAGGTAGGGGCTGACATTAACAAGTAGCAGGCTTCCTTTTGGGGGAACGAAGAAGTTCTCGAATTACATCGTGGTGATGGTTGCACAGTGTGCTAAATGTCACTGATGGAAAATTTTATGTTATGTGTGTTTTACCACAGTGAAGGAAATTACGAAGAAAATGAAAAACACCTATCATCCCAGCACACAGATCATTAATGAGGGCATCAGTGTTTTTTGTTAGATGTCTGTCTAGACTTTTTTCACCATATCTGGGTATGTTTACAAATCTAGGAACGTACTATACGTGTTGCCTTATTAGCTATGTCTGCATTTAATATCACCCCAGTTAAACTTTTTTTTAGTTTATTTATTTTTTGAGACAGAGAGAGAGAGAGAGAGAGCAGGGGAGGGGCAGAGAGAGAGGAAGAGAGAATCCCAAGCAGTGCAGAGCCTGATGCAGGGCTCAAACTCATGAACCATGAGATCATGAGCTGAGCCGAAATCAAGAGTCAGGACGCTTACCTGACTGAGCCACCCATGCACCCCCTTTTTATACAAAAAATTTTTTTAGTATGTTTATTTTTTGAGAGAGAGAATATCGCCCCAGTTAATGGCTTGGAGGGCCCTCAGAGGTCTGCCTGGTTTTGACTGTGGCAGAAGGCTTCAGGTTATCAAGAACAGCCTGGTTACAAGAGGCAGGCATCTCTGAGTTCTAGCTCTACCCTCGCTGGCTGTGGGACTCTGGCTAAATTAGCTACGTTTTCCCGGTTTTCTGGTCCTCCTCCTCTGTGGGAAGGGAACGACGCTTATAAAAACAGCCAGGGTTTATTGAGCCAAGCACTGTTGTAAGCACGTGAAGGTGTTAACATCTAATCCTGTCGCCCTGTCTTGCGGAGGCCAAGGCTGAGGCAACCCATCACAGGGGGTGGCTGGGAGGGGAATCTGTACGGCCATCAGCAGATTTCCTGGCACATAGTAGGAGTACCTGTTCACTGCACCTGTTTGTGGTTTTAAAGATACGATATTTCTTCTCTGCCTTGGGTGGGACATCTGGGGTGGACGAGGCCGTGTTCTCAGCTCATGTCTTCCCTAGCCGGGGGGCCCCAGGATCACGTGGTCATGTGACCACAGTGAGGGCCGCGTGGTCTTTTAAAGTCAGAGAGACCTGGGTTGACTGCAGCATGGCCCCTTGCCAGCTGTGTCACCACTCAGTTTTCTCGCCTGTGGGTGGCATGCCCGGGGCTGGGGTGGACTGAGCCCCAGGTCTCCCACCTGCTTCCCCCACCTTCTCAGCTGGGAGGTGGTCACAACCCTCTACTGGGTAACGTCCCACAGCCCTCGATATAAAAGTTGGGTGGAGGTGGATGGAAGTAAAAATGGGTATATGGCGGCGGGGTGGGGGGGCGCCTGGTGGCTCAGTCAGTTAAGCAGCCGACTTCAGCTCAGGTTGTGATCTCACGGTTTGTGAGTTTGAGCCCCGCGTCGGGCTCTGTGCTGACAGCTCAGAACCTGCTTGGGATTCTCTCTCCCTCTCTCTCTGCCCCTCCCCCATGCTCTCTTTCTCACAAAATAAATAAATAAACATTAAAAAAAAAGAATGGGTACGAAGACGAAAAAGGGAAGCAAAGGTTTCTTAAAGCTCCTGTGAAAGCCTTTTCTCCCCTAACCCTTGAAATGTGTTTTGTTAATGAGCCTACTTACCTGTCACTAGACTTAACTTAAATTTCCTGCAAGAACCCTCGGGACGCAGAAGGCTGCGTCTCCGTCTTGCGTCTCTCACGCTCCCTGGGCCTCTGTTACCCCCAGAACCTAAGGCCAGGTGAGTCCCGGCCTGGGGGACCTGGGACCTCTCCTGTGGGTGGACGCCCCCTTCTGTTCCCCAGAGGCACTGCAGCGCCCTCTCCCTGGCCGGACCAGCAGCCGCTGTGCCCCCAGCCCTGGGCAATGGCGCCATCTGCTGCCTCCTTGGTGGTATTTCCCTCATGGTTCGGGGACTTGCTTCAGTCCCACCCATACCCCAACATCCTGCCCCTTCCGAGGAGTAACATCATCCCAGGGCTGACAGAGCATGGCTGTGCCCCCCGGGGTGAACCACCAGTACACCTGGGTCGGAGGTTCTGCTCAGGGGTGTAGCTCGGGCAGCTTCTAGGGCTGCGGACCCCTTCTATCAGTGATGGTGTCTGGGTGCCTGACTGCCCTTCCTCCCGGATAGCTCTCCCATGCTCTTGACTTTGGTGTCTTTTTAATGGGAGGGGGGAGACTTTTTAATTTAATGGCTTAATTTTTTTGGCTTAAGTGATTTATAAATTCCTATCTTATGTGGTCCCAGTTATCCAAGCCATACTTAAATACATTACCACAGGCAGACGTTCCGGAAGTCGGAGAAGGGTCAAGGGCATGGATTCCAGAGTCCGTTCTGGCCCTTTGGGCAAGCTACTTCACATCTCTGTGCCTCGGTTTCCTCATCTTTAGTGGGATCAATATTTAATTTCCTGAGGCGAATCCCACCTGATGGCCTTGTGGTGGCTTCAAGATCAGAGGGTGACCCTCACAGGACTGGGAAGAGGATTCAGGGACTCAGTTTTTAGCATAGTGCCTGGCACAGAGTAAGTGCTCAGTAAATCTTGATCACATGCATGCCTGAGTGAATGAACGAATGAATAGAGCCACGTGGAAGATTCCCCCACCTCCCACTCTTCCTCAAGTGACTGTTGGCGATTTTTTTTTTTTTATTGACATCAGCGCTTGTCCAACAGAAATACAGCTCGAGCCGCAAAGGTGAGGTGTGGGTAACTTAAGATATTCTCGTAGCCACGTCAAAAGAGTAAAAAAGAAACCAGGTGGAAATTAATCTTGACAACTCAACTTAAATAACACTGTTTTATTGAATCCAGATCTGAGATGTTATCATTTCAACGTGTAATCAGTATTTTACATTCTCTCTCTCTCTCTTTTTTTAATCCAAAGTGTTGGGAATCCCGCATGTACTTTATACTCTGGGCTCACACGTGCCACATGGGGATGGCCCAGTAGCCGCGTGTAACCAGTGGCTCCCTCACTCCTGCCCAGTACGGGGTCGGAGGGTCTGGAGCGGGGCAAGACTGACCCCTTCCATTCCACACCTGTGGAATGTTCTGGAGGCATCATGGGCAGCACCTGGCTGTGCCCAGAAAGGTTATCCCACAGGGATGTCCTGGGTCTTGTTTCCTGGCATATAAAACACACCCCAAACCTGCTTTCTGCCGCTTCCTTTGCTCGCACTTCAGTTCTCTGAAACCACCTGCACAATCATATCTCCCTTCCCTCCTTTCTCCTAGTCTGGCTCCCGAGTCCCCGTCCCCAGACAGCAGTGCCGTGTCAGTGCGGAAACAGTTGCCCGGCAGCCGCCTGTCCTCCCTGTCCTCCCAGACGGAGGCCACCTCGGCCGGGGACCAGCACAGCGGCTCCAGGGACCAGCGGAGCACCAGCGTGGACCAATCCAGCACTGACCTGGAATCCACCGATGGGACGGAGGGGCTGCCCCCGCCGGACGCTTGCCCTGCGAAGAGCGTGGACGACTTCTCCTTCATTGATGTGAGTCAGGAAGTGGGAACGTGCCTCGGGAAGAATCGTTCCTTCCGAAAGGGCTGCTCCACCATCTCCCAGCCAGTTGCCCCTCCCGGGGGTAGAATCTGTGTGCCCGCGCCCCCCCCAACCCCCCCCCCCCCCCCCCGTGGCAGGTGCAGAGGGCACAGTCTTTGAGATGGGACCGATGTCTGCCTGTAGCTGGGACCTACCGTATGCCCGCAAGTGTCTTCACCTCTCAGAGCCTTGGCTTCCTCATCCGCTGATAACCAGCACGATGGGCTCCATGACCTCAAATGTGATCGCGTGTGTTCACGTTAAAACCGATCGTAGCCCGTACCTGCTAGGTCAGCGGGACGTCTGAGGGGCGTCTGCCTGAGTTCGCCATTCCCGGCATGCCGAGTCTGGAGTTGGCTCAGACCCATCCTGCTGGGTGTCCTCGCCGAGGTCTGGCTTGGTGTGATGTGTCTCTGGTCCCGGGGGATCCCAGTCTCTCTAGAAATGGCAGTTCCAGGAAGCAGAGCCACCCCTCCCCCCACCCCGCCCCCGGCACAGACAGCCCTTATGTGGGTCCCCAGCCTCCTGGATGCCAGCCACCCAGGCCCAGAAGCATCCTGCTCCAGCCCCTTCCAGACCAGCGTCTGTCCTCTTCCCTCCCGCAGGAGCTGCCCCCCTGCAGGGGTCAGGGACATTTTCCTTTTCAAACTTTGAAGCCTTACTGTTGTCCTTCTCTGACATTAGGGCTATCCCCTGCCCACCCTCCTGTGGATGCATCATCTAAATGATGCAAAATGTAAAGGCAAGCCGCTGTCTTGGCCTATACTCTTAGGGATGGCGGCCCGGATTCTCCCCAGAGAAGGAACACTGCTGCTTGAGGACAAAGGTCTCCCTCTGGGTCCTCAGAGGGAGCGCCCCCTCCTAAGTGTGGTCCGGGTCTCTCGATGGCACCTCTGGGTAAGGAAGGGCAGAGACGGGAAAGACACAAGTTCAGTCTCCATTGGGCCACCCCCTATATAAACATGGACTAAGGTTTGAGTTAGGTGATATATTCAGTTATTCATTCAACAAACACTTAACTGAGCTCAAGCTATGCGCCAAGCATTGCTGTAGCTTCCGTGCTCGTATGATGTCACCGTGACATAATCCTCTGGACTTAACCTTCTAGAACCCTAAGCAATTCTTTCTCAGTGGCCATTATAAATATCAACAGCAATGTCAGCGGCCACTGGTCCCTGAGTGTCAGTCCCTGGACTGCTTACATGTCAGTAACCCCAAGAGGCAAAAATTCCTGCCCCATTTTGCAGCTTAGGGAACCAAAGTGGCCACTGAGTGGCTCAGATGCAGGTGTCCCTGAGCACGGGTCCAGCAGCTGGCTGAACGCACACTGAGGTCTCCATGCACTGCCCACCACAATTCGGGTCTCCCGTGGGGGCTGTTTGGAGGTTGAAAGGGAAGGTGCGACACTAAGGTATCCAGACCCACAGCCCCAGCCTGTGGCTGCAAGAGCAGCCCTGGGAAATCACAACCAGCCACCCCTCTCGGTAGTTCCCCCGCCCCCACTGTCTCTGAGTCTGAAACACTGGCTCTGTGACTTGCGTGTCTCCCCTTCTTGCCCCAGCCCCATCAGGTCCCACCGCTGGACGCCATTGTGACCAATTTGAGAGGCAGGTGCACAAACATGAGCTCCCTCCTCCTGTCCCCGGTGTGGTGTGTGCCACTTCCCAACTGGGAAATGATTCACTGAAATTAGCCCGTCATCGCTCATCTAGCAAGGCCTTGGGTGATGGAATTTCTCCAAGGTAGACCTGAGAGGGAGAGACCAACATTGCAGGCAAGCACGCGAGCTGGCCGGTAACAGCTCTTGCCTGTGGGAGCCTTTCAGACCCTGTGTGAAAGCAGGGCTTTCCATACCTGGGCTCACCGAATTCTCCCAGCTTCCCATAGGAAGCGGATATGATTGGGGTCCCCTTTTTACAAAGAGGGACACCTAGGCTCAGAGAGGTGAAGTCCGCCGCTCGAGGTCCCACAGCTAAGCTTTGAACCGAGTGGGACTTGAGCACAGAGCTCTGAGTGCTTCACCACCATCCCCCCCAGGCGATCCCCGAATGAGTGACTGCCCGTCCTCTATGCTGGGCCTACCTGGGTGGTCTGCATCCCTGGCCCTCGCACCGTGGGAGGTGATGAGCTCGGAAAGCATCACTGACCGTCTGCCTGCCTCCACTCGGAGCGTGACGCTTGCAGACGAGTGCTTGGTGCAGGCGTGTTGCCCTGCCCGCCCCTACCTGTGCCCTGAATTATCGTGAGCAAAGGGGGGACCATGCAGAGAGTGCCTCAGCTCATGGGCCCTGCGCGGACAAGGTTCCTACAAGGATTCGGTGAGATGATGCATTCGGCTATTCGTTCAACCAGCAAACAAACACGTATCAGGCTCCTGCTGTATACAAAGCGCTGCTCTAGCTTACCTGCTCCCAAGGTGTCACGCGGAGGGGAAGGGCACTTGCATTCCTGTCCACCAGGTGGCTGGCTCCATGCTAGGGCGTTCCGCCTTCATTGGATTCTTGTGACCAGCCTACATGGTATGTTTCGCAGAGAGATTTAGGCTCCCGGGCTCAGGTGGCCCACATACCCCCTAAACAGCATCTCGGGCATCAGGGAAGCTACGCACGCCTCCCGCGGGTGGTGCCCTCAGTTAATGGTCCCCGTGCTTTTCTCCTTCCCCCTCCCTGCTGCTCCCAAAGCAAACCTCAGTCCTCGACTCAAGTGCCCTCAAGACCCGGGTGCAGCTCAGCAAGAGAAGCCGCCGCCGGGCTCCCATCTCCCACGCCCTCCGGCGCAGCCGAGTCAGCGAGTCGGAGAGCAGGTCTCCTTTGGAGGACGAGGCTGACAATGCGTGGATGTTCAAGGACTCAACGGGTATGCCATGCACCCCTTTCTGCCCAGATACCACGCTGAACAGCAGGATGGATTTGGGTTAGACACTGAGCAGAACTTTCTGCCCTTATCAGTTGTAAGATATTAGAACACAGTTACAGAGGAAACTGTGCTCTCTTACTCTACAGACCTTCTTAGAAACCAGGTGAAAGGGGCGCCTGGGTGGCGCAGTCGGTTAAGCGTCCGACTTCAGCCAGGTCACGATCTCATGGTCCATGAGTTCGAGCCCCGCGTCGGGCTCTGGGCTGATGGCTCGGAGCCTGGAGCCTGTTTCCAGTTCTGTGTCTCCCTCTCTCTCTGCCCCTCCCCCGTTCATGCTCTGTCTCTCTCTGTCCCAAAAAAAAAAAAAAACAAACGTTGAAAAAAAAATTAAAAAAAAAAAAAAAAAGAAACCAGGTGAAAAAGGCTTTTGTCAGGATGACCTATGAATTTGGGGCTGCACAGGTTGCAAAGGACAGAGGCACAACTTAATAGGATTTTACTGTTTCTGCCTTTACCGTTATTAAATTTACTCAGACTTCTTTCCATTTGTTTGCTGGTCTGAGCCCAGATTCTCGAGTTGGAACATCAGTTCTATTTATCATCTGCCATTTTTGTTTCTAATAAATTATAATTACTATTTTTAATGTTTATTATTTATTTTGAGAGAGAGAGACAGAGTGTGAGCAGGGGAGGGGCAGAGAGAGAAGGAGACACAGAATCCAAAGTAGGCTCCAGGCTCTGAGCTGCCAGCACAGAGCCCAATGCGGGGCTCGAACCCACAAATCATGAGATCATGACCTGAGCCAAAGTCAGACGCTTAACTGACTGAGCCACCCAGGTGCCCCTGTAGCAAGTTATTTAAGGCTACACATTTTCCTCTGAGGACTTCTTTGGTTGAATCCTGTGAATTGAATCTTAAGGAGCCAACAGGAATTAGCCAGGGAAGGGTATTCCAGACAAAACTATCAATGGGATCAAAGGGGCAGGTGTGTAGAAAGAACATCTGTGTGTGTGTCAGGGGCCTAAGTGGTTTGGGGCGGCTCAAGCCGGGAATAGCAGGGATCGTGCCAGAGAGGTGGGCAGAGGCCAGCTCATGGACAGTCGTGATTCCTTGCTAAGGAGTTCGACTTTGTGGCTGGGGAGCCATGGAGGCGCATGAAGAAGCAAAATCTCTTCTTATAATGGAAACCATAGCAGGTGACTCCCCCCCCCGCCACTCTACACATACACAGCAGTTAGTCCCACACACGCCATTGCAGGGCCTTCGTCCTCTTGGGGTTCACCCATGGCCAACAGTGGGGTGTAAGACTTCTCTCTGCACACTTTCCTGGGTTTTCTGAGCCAAACTCCACCGAGCTGCCTGGAGCAAATAAAAACCAATGTGGGAGGGGCACCTGGGGGACTCAGTCCATTAAGCATCCAACTCTCGAGTTCAGCTCAGATCCCGATCTCACGGTTCAGTCCGTGAGATCAAGCCCTGCATCAGGCTCTGTGCTGATGGTGCAGAACAAGCTTGGGATTCTCTCTTTCCCTCTCTCTCTCTGCCCCTCCCCGACTCATGTACACACTCTCTCTCTCTCTCTCTCTCTCTCTCAAAATAAATTAACATTAACAAAAAACCCAACAACAGTGTGGGGACAGAAGCACACCAGTACCCCCAGCTGGAACATGGCAGCATCCTTCTGGTTCCCAGCAGCCTTGAGGAGCCAGCCTGGGGCTGGGGAGGCCTGGGGGTATGCCTTCTGAGCCCACCCCAGCTCCCTGCATGGCCTGGGGGGTCCAGAGCAGCAGACCTTGCCTGGTTCCTCCCCAGCCCCTCCCTGCACCCCTCACTGCTTCCAAGCCCGTGCCAGGGCCCCCCCGGGAGGCTAAAGCCCCTCACTCCTGACTCCTGGTGGAGTGGGGACAAACAGTCCACACCCCCAAAGTGTCTCCTACGAGGCTGCAGCATGGCCATGCAGTTAAGTCCCTGAAAAGGGGGCTTGGGCTAAAGGAAGCAGCTTCCTGGTCCAGCTCTGAGCGGGCCTCTCACAAGACACACGAAGCCCCCAACCCCGTCTTTTAAGAGCACGGGCCGCACGCATTGCTGGCTGAAAGCATTTCTGTGTCCTTTTCTCCGCCAAGGACTTCCTTCTCTCTCCCTGACTTGGAAGGAGCTGGGAGCCCGGAGGTGGGTCTGACTGTCCCTTCTCCCAGGAGAGCACCCATCGTACTGTATTGCCACTGATGAGGCACCTGAGCTTGTCCTCGTCTGTAAACTGGGCCAGTGATCCATTCTGTACAGGGCCGGTATGAGGACCACGTGAGGGACGGTGTGCGGGGGACCTGCTGGCTGCCAATGACCTCGTGCTCTTTTCTTTGCAACAGAAGAGAAATCTCCCAGGAAGGAAGAGTCCGATGAGGAGGAGAAGCCACACAGGACCGAGAGGACCCCCACCGGCCATCCCCAGAGGATGCCCGTGTTTCCAGGCATGGACCCGGCCGTGCTAAAGGTACCACGCTTCACACCCGGAACGACCCTCAACCATGGCAGTGCAGAGAAAGGGGCCCGTGTCTCTTTCCCTCCCTCCCTCCTTCTCTGCCTTTCTTCCCTCCCTCCCTCCCTTCCTTCCTCTCCATTTTCCAAACCGTTTGACTCACAAGAAGTCGCGAAAATAGTACAGGGCGTTGCCCTGCGTGCCTCGCCCGGCTTCCCCCGGTGATGCCTCACGTGCCACAGTCCGCGTCATTTGTCGCAAGAACAAGAAGCCAGTATACGGCAGATGCATGCTGGTGCCTGTGGTTGATTTTATAGGCCTTCAACATGGCAATGTCTTAGTTTTTTGGCTTTATTGTCCAGTGTTGGAGCAAACGCTATCTTACAGGGCGGCCTAACATAGCAGGTGGTGAAAGGCTCCGGGCTCCCAGGTGGACGCGTGCGTTAACTCCCGAGGCCAGTCCTTGGGTCCCTGGACACAGCTCAGATCCACTGCGCCCTGTGAAAACGAGGCCCTTGCAGTCCGTTTGCTTTGGTTAGCACGAGTTCCTCGAGCCTGGTGGCAGCCACACCTGCTGGGGTCACTCCTGGCCACAGGCGACGCTTGGTCGTCAGTTACCATCAAGGGAGGCCAGCAGGCTCATTCTGGAAGGAGCCCTGGAGTCGGGGGTGGGGTTGGGCAGACCCGGGTGAATGCCAATTCACGAAAACTGTGACTCTGGGCGAACTGTTTGAGCTCTGACCTTTCGACAACTCCTCTGTGAAATGGGGAAGCGGGCTACTGTGTGTCATGTCAGGCCTGGTGGAGCCCAAACGGGGGGCGTCCTGTGCACAGAGCCGTGAGGCGGACGGTAGTGAGGGGGGCCATCCCAGAGCTGCCTGAGAGACAGCTGTCACCTGCCACTGTCCCAGCCCTGGACCCCCGAGGTTCGGAACCCTGTGCCCACCGTACTGTCACCCCGTCCCCAGCCAGGCCCTCCAAAAATGGGTGAAAATGCACCCTGCTTTTTTCCTGCGGGAATCCGATGGTGAAAAAACCTCATTTTATTCATGTGGACACAGGACCAAGGAGCTTGGCAGAGCTGAACGTCCTCTGCAGGATGAGGCCATTACCTCCATGGCCAGGTTCTCGGGAAGTTAAAGGAGATAGAACGTCCTGACCTGAGAACATGCAAATGGTGACTTTTCCATCAAAGACAACATGATTGTATGGGGTTTTGATGGTGGTCCTTTGATCCTAGTGGTCAAGGGTGGCTGCATGGACCACAGGCCTGGCCTCCAGTTTCTCTTAGCCTCCGAGGTCAGGCTGTGTTTCCTGCCTGGGTCCAGTTCAGTTGCTGGGGGGCCCTGTTGTCACCATGCAGCGATGATGCCATCAGATGGGACCCTTTCCCAGACCAGAGGCAGTTACAGACTCGGCTCTCTTCTCTCCCCAGGCTCAGCTGCACAAGAGGCCAGAGGCAGACAGTCCCGGCGAGACCCCAGGCTGGACCCCCCAGCCCAAGACCCCCAAGTCCCCCTTCCAACTGGGCAGTCGTGTGTTGCCCTCCAGCATGGAGAAGGATGACAGGTGAGGGGTCCTGCGGATGAGGCCCCCCCCAACCCCAGACTCAGGATGCACTTCTGGGGGGTGCTTAAAACAGAACAGAAAGAGAGTTTCAACTGTTTTCTCCCTTTAGAAGCAGAACTTTGATCACTGGAACTCTCAGCAGCCTGATGTCTGAAAACACACTGAGGTGGGGCACCTGGGTGGCTCGGTCGGTTAAGCGTCCAACTCTTGGTTTCAGCTCAGGTCATGATCTCACAGTTCATGGGTTTGAGCCCCATGTCGGGCTCTGTGCTGACCGCTCAGAGCCTGCTGTGGATTCTCTCTCTCCCTCTCTCTCTGCCCCTCCTCCACTCACTGTCTCTCTCTCGCTCTCTCAAAAGTAAATAAATAAACACTTAAATAAATAAAAATAAAAACACACGGAGGTGGGGGTAGAGGACCAGAAATCAAGGCAGCTGGCCTCACTCTTTTCCTCCTCTCTCCACGTCCCCCATGGAAGTCCAAGGCTCTGTTGTGGGAAGACTACTGAGCTAGTCCAGCCTTCTCCAGACCGATGGGGAAACGGAGGCATCCTCCCTCCTCTTACCCTCCAGGGAAGGGCCTTCGTCTCAGGAGAATCAGGGAGACCCTGGAAGATGGATGGTAGGGCACAGCCAGGCTGAGCAAGACAGCTTAATTCAGCTGCCCTGCGTCGAGTCACTGCCCCCATCCCAGGCTGGGCCAGCACGACACAGAGATGAGCCCAGCACAGCACCTGCCCCCTCCCCCACCCAGGGGGCTCCCAGACCAGGCGCTTCAGCAGCTGGGGGTGGAGGTTACAGAGCACGCTTTAAGGGCACTCAGGTCACACACATCACACAACCGGGCTTCATCCCAGAGGTGCGGCTTGAGAGCTGCGTGGCCTGGGAGAGTCCCTGGGCCTCTCTGAACCTCAGTCTCCTCATCTGCAAAATGGGTTGACTCAATCCCCCTGACCTTCCAGGGCGGTCATGAGGATGAACTGGGGAAGTGTGTGCGGAGCCCTTCTGCACGTGCTCAGGAAAGGATAGTGGGATTCTCGTCACGAGTTAGCACATAAAAGTTAGGGGTTGTTCCCACTAGGACTGTAATGTCGTAAGTGCTGTGAGAGAGCAGGGGTTGGCAAGCTGTAGTCCACCGGCCGAATTCCGCCCACGGTCTCATTTTGCAAATAAAGCTTTATTGGCACACAGCCACACCTATTCCTCTGTGTATTGTCCACGGCTGCTCTCCTGTTACAGGCTGCAGGGCTGACTATTCATAACACACACCTCCTGACCCACAAAGTCAAAACGACTTACTCTCTGGCTCTCTATCGGACCCCCGTGCCAGAGGAAGGACTCATAACCCAGACTTGGGGAAGGAAAGTGCAGAAAAAGGCTTCCAAGAGAAGAGGTAGCCTGAGCCGAGTCACGATGGACAAAGAGAAGGCAGCGTGAGGGGGGCCCCAGGCTGAAGGCACAGCACGTGCAAAGGCCTCGAGGCACGATATTACGGGGAGCTGCAGGCAGTGCCTATTATTAGAGCACAGGGTGGGCTGTGGGAAGCAAAAGACAAGAGGTTGAGAGAGAAACAGGCCACAGCTGAGACGGTACCTCTCATGCCCTGGGGACACGAGAATCGCTCTGGAGTCAGCAGAAGGTTCTGGCATTTCTCTGGGGCTGGAGGAGCCCCCAGACCAGACCAGGGTCTCAGAGGCAGCTCTGGAGGCCGGGTCTTGTGCCTCCGCCATCAGGCAAGGCTTGCTTGGGGCAGCCCGGAGCCCTGTCTGCCCAGGGGACCTCTCCTTCCTCGTAGACCCCCCCATCCCTCTTTCTGGGTCACCAAGTTCCCCGAGCCCTCCGGGGCCATGGGGTCAGGTACTCTTCCTGAGAACAGCGTAGATCAGGTCTTGTGAGTACTTGTGTTTGAATTATAAAAGTAGTGTATATGCCCACCATAGAAATTTTGGAAAATATAAAAAGAATATAAAACAGAAAACAAAATCACCCATGATTCGTGCCCCCCCCCCCAAGACCACCAGTGTGATGCTGGGGTCTCTCTCCTTCCATTTGAATGTAATTTTAAATGTAATTGAGATGACGTGTGTGTATGTAGCTCATTTTCCCGTTAACGTGTTTCATGTGACCATTTTCCCAAGGCCATTAGACAATCTTCATAAAAACGATCTTTTTCTTGAATAAAATTTCAAACGATGATGACTTTATTGTTTTTGTTAAAATGGTACGTTCTCATTACAAGCAGTTCGGAGGACACAGCAAAGTACGTGAAGAAAGTAAAAAATAAAATACTCAGAAGTGTCACCATTGAGACGGTAGCTGCTCAAATGTATTCACTTAGAGAGATGTGTCGACCTGTGCTCTTGTGGTTTGAGTACTTTTCTGGGTGTGTGTTCTTAAAAAAAAAAAAAATTAAAACAAATCTTGACCTCTTCCAAACAATCATTTGTTACCATTTGGTAAACATAAGGCATCTATCTGTGTCATACGGGCGACATATTAGTCAGTGTCTTCCAAAGAAATAGAACCAGTTGGATGTATATACACACATGCACATACAGAGTAGGAAGAGACAGGGAGAGAGAGGGAGAGGAAGAGGGCGGGGGATGGGAAAGGTAGAGAGCAAGGGAGAGAGAGGGGGAAAGAGAAGGAGGGAGAGGGAGAGGGAGAGAGATTGATACTTATTTTAAGGAACTGGCTCACACGATTGTGGATGCTGGCAACTTCCAAATCCATAGGGCAGGCCAGTAGGCTAGAGACTCAGGGAAGAACCAATGTTGTAGTTTGAGTCCCCAAAGCAGTCTGTTATCAGAATTGTGGGGAGCTCAGTCTTTGTCTATTAAGATCTTCAACTGATTAGATGAGGCCCACCCATAACATGGAGAGTAATCTGCTTTACTCAAGGTCTACTGATTTTTTTTTTTAAATACTAATTTCTTTAAAAAAAAATTTTTTTTTACATTTATTTATTTTTGAGAAACAGAGACAAAATGTGAGCGGGGGACGGGCAGAGAGAGGAGACACAGAATCCAAAGCAGGCTCCAGACTCTGAGCAAGCGGTCAGCACAGAGCCCGACGTGGAACTCGAACCCACGAACCATGAGATCATGACCTGAGTCAAAGTCAGACGCTCAACTGACTGAGCCACCCAGGCATCCATCCCAATACTAATTTCTTTTTAGAAAATACCTTCACAGAACCATCTAGAATAAGGTTTAATCAAATACCTAGGTACTGTGGCCTAGCCAAGTTGGCACATACAAATAACCATCATGGGCATTTCCATGGGTGGAGAGCTAGAAGGATGGAGACACGCCTGGGTGACAAATGGATTGATGGATGGAAATAATTGTGTCAAATGACTTCACAGCTGCAGATTATTTCATAGAATGGGCATACCACGATTTATTTAATGTTCCTCGTTGTTGGGCACTTTGATTCCCGTTTCTTGCTCATCAGTCAGGTTAACACGGGCACCTTTCGTACCTGCGAATACCCAGCTCAGCGGCGCCCTCGGCACAGAGGGTTTGGAGTCTGGTACCGCGTAGCCCCGCCTGCAGGGAGTCCTCAGTCTGGCTCACACTTGACTCTCACTGGCTTTGTGGTTTCAGGTCGGAAGAGCCCTCTCCCCAGTGGTTAAAGGAGCTGAAATCAAAGAAGAGGCAAAGCCTGTATGAGAACCAAGCTTGAGCAGGTATGAAGGGGCGCAGTGGGGGAACGTGGACAGAGCCTGCAGTCTGCAGAGTCAGGAACCTAGGCCAGAAGGCAAAGGGTTGGAGACTTTTGGACCCTAGGAGAGAAAAGGGGAAATGGGTGCGGGTGTTCCGGGCTCGTATAAAGAGGGCTGTGGTGACCTGTTTCCTCTTAGGAGAAAAAACCCAGGTGGACAGCCTAGGGGAAGAGCCAGATAAACCTGGGCTCTGGGCTCATGCACTTGGCTAGCTCTTCTCACTGCATCTCAAAATGCTTTCATAAAGTGGAATGGTGAGACATCAGAGATTAGCTTAATCCAAAATGTCCCCAGTTTTTGCATTCATATACAGCCTGCATAATTAAAAATTAATTTGGAAAAAAAAAGATTAAAAAAGTCAGATGATTCGATATGCCCCAGTGCAGGTCCCAAATGACTTCAGATCTCGAACTTCAGTTTCCCCATCTGTAAAATGGGCTAATCGCGTCCATGTTGCCAAGCGGTCCCCAGGGCTCAGTAAAGATGCACTAAAGTGCCGGTGGTTAGTCCTAGGGGTAGGAGTGTGTGGTTCATGCTCCCTAAAAGTCTGCTCTGACATGAGCAGCACAGGAGACCCGCCAGCCCCTTACCCACAAACCTCAAATCCAGAAGACACCGACAACGAAGCATTTTCATGACCTACTTAGAGGCAAACCTGACCTGCATGGATGTCTTTACATTACACTGCAGGTGTGATAGGGGCTTTGCATAATATATATGTATGTTACATAATACATAGATGCATGTATATACGTTTGTATAATAAACGTCCCCCCCGCAATTCTAAATTCCCATCTAAATCTGTGCTCAGTTTTAGATAAGGAATCAGAGCCCGTGTTTATTTTGTGTTTAGGGCTATACATGTGATATCTCAGTTAAACTCATAGAAATCCATATGAGGAAACTGAGGCTGGAATCCTGACCTGACCCTAAATTTCACATTTGTTCCACTGCATCTGACCACCAGCCACCTTTCTCACCCCACTCCTCCAAAAAACAAAACAAAACAAAACTCCAAACTCATCTTTCCTAACCTATGGCTTGTGGGGATGGCCGTCTTGGAGAACACCCAGAAAAGGTTTTAAGGCTTAATGGCAGAGACACATAGGGTCACATGTTCCCCTTGCTGACGTCAGGACTGTCTCTTCCTCTCCAGACAGGGGACACTGCCACGTCTAATGAACAGAAGCCTTAACTGTCAGAACCCGAAGACGAGGCCACACTGCTGCCATTCGTTCCTGCACATGGTTACCTGCCTGGGCCCTTGCAGTTGGGTGGAGAACACCGGCTGGGGCCTCCTGGCCCTCCGCAAGCTCACCCCGGATCAGGGCGGCAAGACCCACCCTCCTCAAGCAGTTGCACGTCCCCCCAGACAGCACTTCAGGCTGAGAACGAAGCCAGGCTGCCCAGAATTGTCCATGTTGGTGGTTTTGTGTTTTCCATAAAAATGTGCATTTCTACCTACTTTTAGACACCACTCTAGGAACATGGGTTTGAGGCTGGACCATCTCCCTGGGTTCTGGAAAAACACCTGTATTGTGAAAGCACTTCGTCCTCCAACCCCAGGGCAGGTCTCTTTCAAGAGCATATTTCCAAGGAAGAAGAAACCATCCGTTTCCTGCTGTAACTGTGGTCCACGGCAGTGTTACGGGGTTGGGGTTTTGATTGCTTTTTTGGCAAGTTCTGTCTCCCTCCCTCTCAAAGAATCAGCAGTTCCAATTTTTTAAACACACACGTCTTTGCAGTGTATTAATCCTTTCAGCAGGGCTGTGTGCATAGTTGACCTGTCTCATTATACGTCTTTTTTGTTTGCTTTAGAAGACGTTAAAGCAATAATTCAGCCAATTTTCTTTGAAATTAGATATGTACATATGTTTTTTTATGTTAAAGAGCAGAAGGAAAGATATGTGAAGAGTTTGCTTGACATATTCGATCATCTCAGGTTATCTCGTCCCTACCCGATGCTTTTAAAACAAATTCTAATTGTCACCCTTGTATACCAATCTTCTTGGTTCCTTTCCATCTGAGCTCTGATTTCTATGGAGTGACCTTTGTCCCTTGGCCTCAAATGTTCATGAATTGCAGCCCAAATGGCAGTGCCTTTTCACTCAAACATCAGACCTGCCCTGAGAATCTTTATCTCCAGTCGTTTTTGAACATAACCCGCACTGCCGGCATGGAAGAACCTTTCCAAATAGGTCTTTGAACAAATGCATGAATGGGGGGTTCTGTTTTTTTCTTTTCACCTCTTCCTTCTACCACTCCTCCATCCCCCGCCAACTCCACCTGACCAAGTGCTTATTTTAGGTCCAAACGCAGGAAGTGAGGGTCTTGCTGAAACTCTTCTCTGGACGAAAGTGCTGGATGCTAGGTGACAAAGTATAAGGTTCACCTTGCCTCTTTTTTTTTTTTTTCTTGATAGCACTAAGCTCACTCCCAGGAATCTCCAGGACCTCTGGGGGATCGTCTTTCTTTTTGGAGATTCTCAACACCAGCCTCCTCCACCTCTGAAACCCAAGCCTCCCGCAAACATCCCAGATATGCTTGACTGGCCACCTGCCATGCCTGCAGTCGCCATAAACTTTGTGCCAACCTTGCCTGGGCCGTTCACAGGGCACCCTGTGACCGCTGAGGGGGTGCCAGGGCTGAGTTTCCTAAGGCTATATATGGAAGGCTATATATGGGGATTGAGTACATGTACGCCCACCCCCTGACTTCCCAAGATGTGAAAATCTTTCTTGATAAATCTATTATTTGCAAAGGGTGTCAAAACATACCATACCATCCTTCCCCCTGGCCATGTCTCCAGGGGTCTCCATGTGTCTCCCCATCTCTTCTTCCTCCCTCACCCTTTACCATCTCTTCCTTCTCTTGGGGGGTGGGTGTGGGGGGTGAAGAGCAATCCTGTTTCTTCAGGTTAAGCCAAACATCTGGGCCCCGGAGGGCAGTTGTGGTTCAGCACCACGGACAGGGACCGAAGCCCCACCCCCTTCCCCCCCCCCCCCCCCCCCGCCAGTCCTTTTGGCTGAACTTTGGCTACTGATGGGCAGTTGTTGAACCATGTTACCCACCCAACCTTTTGCATCTGGAAGCCTCATTGCATCTGTGTCTAGAGGTTTGGCCCTGCTTGGTAATAATTTGAATTCCTTTCATTCCCCAAGTTAGTGGTCAATCAGTTCTCTGGGGCATTGGGTGGGATGCGTCGAGGAACTGCTGCTTTGTGATTTTCCTTTTTCCTTTCCCCTTTCACTTTCCCTTTCCTTTCCTTTTTTTAAAAAAATTTTTTTAGATCCACTTAATGTTTTAGAACAGTTTTGATGCAATGGCTTTCCAGGTCAATAGATTCCCTTTAAAGACACTCCGCATGTTGTGACCTTGACTCTTCCTGGCTCCTGTCTGTCTTTCCTTCAGGCGGGAAGGGTCCCTTGATGCCATTTTGGACAGTAGGAATTTACCTGCTCAGTTCAATGAGAATATTGATACTCACCCATGCAGAACTTTCCAAGGTTCAGTTCTGTTGTAGCCCAGTATATCCAACAGGAAAGAAGAACACTTGAACGTGAGATTAATCTGGAGATCTTTTGCCTATCCTCCCACACCTTGATTGGAAATAAGAATCCATTTAATTCCTTCGTGATTAGGATGTACAAAGTCCGCCCCCCCTGAAAGTGACGAGAGCAGCCTCACCTCTCCACTGTACAAACGACCATCACAGGGGGTCAGGAGCCACCGTCTCCCTGCAGGCTCCCCATGAGCTCTGGATCCCACTATGACCAGCGCAATGATGTTAGAAGTGACTGATGCTTTGGAACTTTTGCGAATAGCTGGGCACGTGTGTCATTGGTTTTCTCCTCTTTCTAAACTGAGTGAGCTCTGGCGCTCAGTGGACAGTTGTATGCTAGTTTCTTGAGTTTGCCTGGGCCACCTTTGGATATCTGTGTCTTCTAAAACTAACTTAATATGCCTTAACCATTTGTATGCAATCAAGTCACCTGCCCTCATCCAACCGCCTTCCTGGGGGCCTTTGGTTCTCCTTAAATGAGAGCCTTATACTGAACACAAAACCCTATGTACGCACAGTCTCTCCCTCTGTCTACACACACACACACACACCCTTTGCACGTCAGCATTTTGATGGCTGGTCTTTTGATCAAGTCTGTGTGTTTTTCCCCTCCAGTGGGTCCCCTTCTTCATGGTCTTTTGCCTAATGAAACAGAGGCCTTTGGCTTGTGAAATCCCATGGTGAGACCTCAAAAATCAGTGTTGTGGGGAATTCCTTGGTGCCATCAGACAAATTCTGGTGAACTCATCGTTGTTTCGATGTTGGGGGTTTTGAATGACACTGACCCGACAGCCTCAGGTTGTCCAGGATTCAGGAAAAGGACAATGAGATGGGGAGTTTTTCCAGGGGGACAAGCCAAGTCATCTGTTGTTGTGAGACAAATGTGTTTCCCTTTGTGTGTCCTGGGAAGTGAGGCCAACTCTAGGCATTGCTAAGGAGCGAGAATAGAAACAGGCACAGGCCTGAGGTCCCAGAGTTTAGGGGCTGCGCAAGGGATTGGGGGGAAGCCCTTGATGTGCTTTCCCCACAGGAGAGCTCAGCTGCTCCCACCCGGTGCTGTGAACTGCCTCGTCCATTTATGCTTGTACATGTCTTTGTCACACCCCCAGATTGCCCCAGGAGCTAGGCATAATCACAAAGCTGAAAACCCACAGGGACATGGCCAGATCGCCTCCCAAACTAAACACTTTCTCACAGGCGACTCGGGCCTGCACAAAAGACAGTGTCCCTCCCAAGGAGAATGCTGGCAGGCCCTGCCTCTCCCTTATCAGTTTCTGTTTCTTCCCCCTCAATCCTTGTGTTTCTCCCTGCCCCATAATCCTGTCCCTTAACACAGGAAGCTAGGTTCCTGTCCCTAGAATTTCAGGGTGAGCCTGAGGGGAGAAGTAGAGGCAGGAGAAGATCTCTGTCCAATGGGGGATACCCTCCCCCCTTAATTCACGCCGTGGCAAAGTCACCACCATAATGGAGAAACCTACAGCCTCAATTGTGCCTTTCTTCCACCGCCATGTATTAAACATGGAAGCAAAACTCCCATGGCACCATGGTTCCGTGGGGTGGGAGGGACAGCACTGACCTGGAGGGAGCCACCTGGAACAGGTAGGCCCCACGCCACATGTGGAAGGCAGTCCACCTTGGGTTACACCCACCTAGGAAGCCACGGTTCCGGGCTCTGCTGTGCTATGAGTCAACCCCACTGGGATTCTGGGCAAGCCGAGGTTCTGGAAATGTAGGGCCACATAGAAAGCCAGTCAGTATGCGAGTGTGACAGGTGTTCGCCACCCTCTGTCCTTTGGTTCCCACCATCCCACCCGTCTAGAATTTGCTTTCTTTTGTTTGGATTGATTCCTGTGGGGAGGGGTGCAGAAATCTGGGTTCTGCAGACTCAGCCTCAGGTTCCTGGAGCGCTAACCCTTAAAATCAATCGGCTTCTCCCCGAATCTTCTTAAATAGTCACTGTCCAACCTGGTGCCGGGACATCTCCCTCTATGAATCCGACTGGCCCCTTTTTTTTGACAATCTCCAGTGGTGTCACGCCTACAAAAAAAAAATGCTGTTGTCTAAAGAACAATTTGAGCTTTTTACTGGTCTCATTTCACATAGCCTTATAGATCCTGTAAATAGGGGGCTCAAAAATAATATATTGTGTTATGGAAGATAATTTTGTACTGTGCTGTTTCCTAAATCATACTAATATCCTAGAAACGATGTACTTCCCTGATGGATCTGATCCTCAAAACACTTTGTAAGATGGAGGGAGTGGAAATATATATAAATCCGCTATATATTTTCCTAGCCTTTCTTCTGGGTCCCTTCCTGAGATATTTGAGTCACGGTAGGAAAGAAACTCCAGTCCTGCGTATAGGTAAGTTAAACCGGCCTGCTGGTGTTCTTGCAATTGCCTTATGAATTCACAAGCTCTAGGGGTTCTGAACAGAAGGTGGACGACAGGTACTTTATCCAATCCCAAAAAGAGTCTCTAATCGCGTGACTGAGAATTCATCTAGAAAAACTTATATTTTTAACGTTAAAACAAATGGGGGCTTCCTGGACCTCACAGAGTATTGGATATCTACAAGTGCTTTTATATTTTGTAACTGTAAAGAGGTTTCATACGCACAGAAGAGCAGTTGGGAATCTGGCCAGCTGCCATTAAACACGATGACCTTTGCATGTACAAAGATGTTGCATTCAGACTATGAAAATAGCAAATAAAGCTTCGATGCAAGTTGCACTGGAGAACTCCGTGTGTCAGTGTGCGGATGAATGGACTCTCCCATGCATGCACCAGCTGAGTCGGTCTGTTGTCTGTGCTGAGCTGGGGGCCACCGGCAGGAAGGGGGGGGGCTGAGGTCCTGGGAAAGGGGACCCGTGGAGACAAAGCAGGATTTCCATTCAACGTGGGGTTGAATCCTCATTCTGCCTCCTCCCGGCTGTGGGAGTGCTGATAGCGGCATTAGCCAGTGGTCCTCAACTGGGTGGACAGTGGCCCCAGATGACACCTGGCAAAGACAGGGGACATTCTTGGTTATTACAAAGAGGGACGGGAGGTGCTTCTAGCATCTAATGGGTAGAGGCCAGGGGTGCAGATCAATATCTCGCAGGGCACAGGACGGCTCCCCCCACCACCAAGAATTAACTGGCCTCCGATGGCAATAGTCCCGATACTGAGAAACTTTAGGCGGAGGAAACGTGGCACGTGAAAGTGTTGGGCCACACAGTAGGTCCTTTTAGGATCCAGAGATCCTAAAGGATCGGATGGGAGGAAGTCACACCAGATCCCCCTTAGACCTTCCCCCCTAGATCCCTAGCAGGTGGTGACTGCATCCCAAGTTAAGGGGGCAAAACCAGCTCTGGGTCCCACGATGGCCAGCAGGAAGTAGTCCCTTGGTTTGAACTGCCCAGAAGGATCCTCCACGGACAGAAGCAGGAAAGCCCCAGTCTGAGTGTTTTGCTTCATGATCTCTCCGTGGCTGTCCATTTGCAGATGTGGCTCTGACCTCCAGCAGCGCCCCCGAGGTCACCTGCTTCCAGAGGCCAGCTGCAGCTGCCACCCAGCATTCCATCACCATCTCCAGGGACGCGGGGTCACTGGGCTCTAGGCTAACTTGAGGATTTTAGCCAAAAATAACAAAACCAACCCCTGTTTCCTGACAATTCACTCCTTGGCCCTCTCCTCATTTTAGTCTCCCAACCATCATTAATCATACTTTAAAAATGTATGGGCCTAGGGTTTTGGTTTGGATTTGTTTTTGGCTTCTGTTTGTCTCTTTGGGTTTTGTTTTTTGTTTCATTTTTTTGTTTGTTTTGGGGGGGCTTTCTTGGGGGTCATAAATAAGGTAACAATCATGACTGCCTTTATTTCTATTGAGGCTAAGATCTGGGCCCTGGGTCAAGCCAGCCTCTCCACCTCTCTGCTGTGTGCTTCTGGGTAAGTGACTTCACCTCTCTGAACTTAGTTTCTGAATCATCTATAAAATGGGGATCGTAATTCCTTCCCTAAAGAGGGCTGGGTGGGGGGTGCACCTGGGGGGGTCAGTTGGTTAAGCATCTGACTCTTGATTTCGGCTCAGGTCATGATCCCAGGGCTGTGGGATCAAGCCCCATATCGGGCTCTGTGTCAAGCAGGGAACCTGCTTAAGATTCTCTCTCTCCCTCTGCCCCTCTCCTCTACCCCTCTCTCAAAGAAGGAAGGAAGGAAGGAAGGAAGGAAAGAAGGAAGGAAGGGAGGAAGGAAAGAAGGAAGGAAGGAAAGAAGGAAGGAAGGAAGGAAGGAAAAGAGGAAGGAAAGAAGGAAGGAAGGAAAGAAGGAAGGAAGGAAGGGAGGAAGGAAGGGAGGGAGGAAGGAAGGAAGGAAAGAAGGAAGGAAGGAAGGAAGGAAGGAAAGAAGGAAGGAAGGAAAGAAGGAAGGGAGGAAGGAAGGAAAGAAGGAAGGAAGGAAAGAAGGAAGGAAGGGAGGGAGGAAGGAAGGGAGGAAGGAAAGAAGGAAGGAAGGAAAGAAGGAAGGAAGGAAGGAAGGAAGGAAAGAAGGAAGGAAGGAAAGAAGGAAGGGAGGAAGGAAGGAAAGAAGGAAGGAAGGAAAGAAGGAAGGAAGGGAGGGAGGGAGGAAGGAAGGAAGGAAAGAAGGAAAGAAGGAAGGAAAGGAAGGAAGAAAGCAGGCAGGCTGGGTGAAGATTAAACATAATGTTCATGAAGTTGGCACATAGCCTTGCACATAATAGATCTTCAATAAATGGTAGCTGTTAGCCATATATGCCTCTATATGAAGAAAATAAATTTTTGTTGGGTCTGTTACAGCATCCCGTGGACACCCAATTTGGGGGTTATGTTTAGGATGACCTGACTTAAAATTTAGGCCATAATGGCACATGGGAAAATTGATTCCGGGGCCCCTCGCTTTAAGAACTGGTATCATTCCAAAAATGTCACTTAGCGGATTAGGAAGGTGGTGGCTCCAGGAAGCCAAAGAAAGGGAGTTGGGGGGCACTGGAGAGCTTTACACCCCGATGCCCGCCCGTCGGCGCTGTCAGGCTTCCAACAAAGCTGATGAGGTCCGTCTGCCCCCAGGAAGCCATCAGGGGCTATGGCGGAGGACACAAGCACTGGGGCCTCCCTGGGCCCACTATTGGAGTGAAATGGCCCGAACGGAATCGGGTGGACGGGGCGCTGCCTCAGCAGGCTGGGATGTGCTGGGTTGTCGAAAAGCGCCCATAAATAGGACGCTCCGAGCAAAGGCAGACTGAGTCTGCAGACGGTGCTGGCCCCTCTGTTCTTCCTGAGGCTACAGCAGCAGGTTCATTCTGGGATGGGCAGGGGAGGGGAGGCGAGAGCTGCCCCGGCAGGCCCAGACCTTTGGGGATCTCCCTGGGGCATGCACGGCTGGCCCCTGCACAAACCAGGGTTTCACTTAAAGGCTGGAGCCAAGAGGGAGGAGCCGATCCAGCCACCAAGCCCAACTGATATCAGAGGGAGGTGGCCAGGGAAGAGTCCCCGGGCATGTGCTTAGGCTTCCTCCTAAGCGCAGCTGAGGAAGGGGGGTGAACAAATTGGGGGCTGCCAAGGACCCTGAGGGTCCTCCCTGAGCTGGGCCAGGCCCCGTGACCTGCTGAGGCCAGGCATAGACAGGACAAGCATCCTGTAGGATATGCATCCCTGGGCCTGTGTCCAGAGCATATGGGCTCCGCAGCTGCACCCGCCAGCAGTGGGGGCGCTGGGGCCATGGTGGGGGGCAGTCAGGCGCGGGGTGTAGATGTGTGTGCCTTGTGGACCACTGCGGACGTCTGAGATGGGCATGGTGTGTGTATGTGACAGGTGGGGGGGGGGCCATCGTGTACAGTGGGTGTCATGTGACTGTGTACAAGGACCACGGGAGCTTATGTGTGTGCAAGTTGCGTGCATGCGTGTGTGCTGATAAACTGGAGAACAGTCCCCTGTGTGTGTCGCGGGACAATCATGAGAATCCTCCCACGTGACTACTGTGGGGCCTGTGTTTTGTGTCACGGTCCCCACAGGGATGCAGGGAACGGTCTGTCTGTGTCTGTGTCTTTAAGTGGCTGGTACACAGTAAGTGCTCCATAAGTGCATATGGAATAAATCACCAAACGTCTGGAAACCGGGCCAGAGCAGGTGTCCCGGGATCTGGTCCTGCATCGTGCATTCTCTGGATATCTGTCTGTCTGCCCATCTCCCACCAGTCTGTAGTCTGCCGTTCATCCGGGTTACCCGGCCCCAGGCCAGGCACTGAGCAGGTGCTCCTGGAATCTTGGGTGAACAGAGTAACGAATGAACAGAAGACCGTAGCCCAGAGCGTGGAGGTGGGAGAGATCCCTGTAGAGAAACCCTGCGGAAGCCCACCCTCTGGCCGGGGTCCGGAGGTGGTGTGCCTACACAGAGCTTGAAGAACCCTGTTTTGGGGAGTAGTTGGGGAGGGGGGAGGGGGACGCGCTTTGGGGCCAGGCCCAGTCCTGTGACCCATAATAGGTGCTCAGTGAATGTTTGTCGAATGACTGAATGACCCAGTGCAGTCACGACCACGTCCCCCAAAGCAGCAAAAGGTTCTGTAGCTCATCTTTGACCTCAATCTCATCCGTACCTCGTTCGTCCCGGTGCACCCCGTGACTCATTTTCCTCTGCTTGGAACCAGACGCGTTCCTGGCGAGATGGCGGAACAGCATGGCGCACCCGAGCAAGCTGCAGCGGGCAAGAGCCACGGCGGCCTTGGGGGCAGCTACAAGGTACGGGGCGGGAAGGGGTCCCAGCGGCTCCGGGCCTGGGGCTGCTCTTGGGCCTCAGGGTCAGCTTCCCCAGCAGGCAGCCGGCCTCCAGAAAGAGAAACCCCTGCCAGCCATCGGGGGCCAGAAAGACACCTCACTCCCTTCACGCCTTTACTGCACCCTCTCTCCTGTGTCCTCATCTGGAGAACGGAACTGGACACACGCAGCCTGTCTCAGTGGGGCACAGAGGCCCCAGGGGTTTCAGGAGACGTGGCTCGGACTCTCCTGCCTGGCCTCAGTCCGCTTCTCTGGCTCCTCTGGGCCTCAAGAGCCCCGTCTGGAAAATGGAACAATGCTCGCTGTCTCGGCCCCCCGAGCCGGCGCTAGAGCTAAATGTAAAGGCCATTGCCCTGGCCAGCTAAGGGGAATTCCGACGGCTGGAATTTGTTGGCTCTCCCCTCTCTGAGCCTCCCTGGGGGCTTTAACCTGAGATGGGGTTGGAGGATAGGTTGACTAAAGGGATAACTGTGGGTGGGGGCAGTTCTGAGGATGTGCTGGTGGTTCTCATTTTTTTCTTTTAATGTTCATTCATTTTTGAGAGAGACAGAGCACGAACGGGGGAGGGTCAGAGAGAGAGGAAGACACAGAGTCCGAAGCAGGCTTCCAGGCTCCGAGCTGTCAGCACAGAGCCCGACGCGGGACTCGAACTCACGAACCGTGAGATCGTGACCCGAGCCGAAGCCAGACGCTTAACCCACTGAGCCACCCAGGTGCCCTGTGCTGGTGGCTTTAAAGAGAGTGGAAGAGAAGAAAAGAGGCCTTCCTCGTCTTGGGATTGGGGGGACCACAGGGTTGGTCTAGGGACTTCTAAAGGCCTTTGCAAAGCCGCAGAGGCAGTGCCCGCCTGGAAGGCAGATGCCACCACAGGCCCTCCCTGGCTCCGTGGGCCTCCTCCATAGCAGCGTGCAGGAGAAAAGAGCCAGCCGACTTACCGAATCCTGGTTCCTCTGCCTAACTTGCTGTGCAGCCCAGGACAAGTACCCTTTCTGAGCTTTCTATAAAATGACCAGAACAGATGCAACTCAGGGGCCTTCTGCAAAGACAACTTGTGCTTCTAGGTGGATAAGAGAGGCAAAACCTTCCTCTTCCTTTGCAGTCTTTCCCTCTCTGGGCGTGGGACAGGTGAAGGTCAACTCAGACGTGGCGAGCTGCTGTTTCCTTCGTTGGCACAGGGAAATTCCACGTTAAGGGAAATACGGATTTCTGGCCTCTCTTGAAATGTTTAAAACGGGGCCCACATTCCCTCCTAACCATAAGCGGCTTCATTTCCTTCCCCTGGGTCATTTCACCCTGTTAGTTTGGGGTCAGATAGCAGCTGCAATCCTGGTTTGAGATTCCTGGAGACATTCCCACATGTGGCCACGAGGGGGCAGTGCAAGCCTGCAGTCGGTGCTGGGATCCCAGCACGGCCAAGGCAGAGCAGATGGAACGGAGGGATGGTCCTCCTGGCCCTGCCCCAAGGAGGACCCTGCAGAGGGAGGGGATAAAGGGGTGGCCCTGGGAGCTCCACGCCCCTGGGATGCTCAGGATGCTGCCCTTTCAGGTGATCGTATACGAAATGGAGAACTTCCAGGGCAAGCGGTGCGAGCTCTCGGCTGAGTGCCCCAACCTGACGGAGAGCCTGCTGGAGAAGGTGGGCTCCATCCAAGTGGAGTCTGGGCCGTGAGTACCTGGGCCCCCAGCCCCCTCCTCACAGCCCCGAGCCTTCCGGGGGTCAGGAGGTCCGGGTTCCAGGTCTAGGTCTGCTGTGGGGTCTTAGGCGACTCCCTTCCCATCTCTGGCCTCAGTTTTCCCATCTGTCAAATGGGGATAACACTGGCACGTACTTCAGAGAGAGTGTCTGTGAAAATGAATGGAAACGTGCACATAAATAACAATACAATAATAACAATAATAATGAGGAAGAGGTGGAGAAAGGAGAGGAATTATCTTTGGATGACCTACTAGGTGCCAGGCATTGTGCTAAGAAGGTTCCTGAGCACCCACACAAAGGCTGCACGTAAAACAGATTCTTTACACTATTTCCCAGGATGGTTTTCTGGCTCAGAGTCTCAGCGGCCAGTATGTTCCGGGAGCTCCTTTCATACCTGGACCAGGGATCAGTGGTAGGGCTGGAGGGAGGGCTCAAGGTCGAAGGTCAGCAGCTTTGGGGGCCCTTCCCTCAGGAGACGCGGGTCCAGGCCGGTTTCCTCCTACAGGTGGCTGGCGTTCGAACGCAGGGCCTTCCGTGGCGAGCAGTTTGTCCTGGAGAAGGGGGATTACCCTCGCTGGGACGCCTGGTCCAACAGCCACCACAGCGACAGCCTCCTGTCCCTCCGGCCCCTGCACATCGTGAGTACAGTTCCTGCCCATCTGAGGGAGCTCCTAGAAGCAGGACCGGCTGGGAGCTGGGTCAGGCAGGCTCACTGTGCAAGCTTAGCTGGGGGCCGGGCTGGTACGGACCTGGCTGGGGAAGGGGCGTCATCATTTCTGACCTAAAAGGTTGTGCGGGCTGAGAAGCAGCTGGCTAATGGTCCAGTGGCCACTGAGCTGGGGACCGGGACACCAGGATTCACATCTTGACTTCGCCAGCACAGCACTGACACTTCCCTCTGTAACCCTGTTAAAATCAGGAGCCACATGGTCCAGTCCCAGACCAGCATTGTCCTTAAAGCAACGCATCCGGGAAAGTAACTTCAGAAAGTAATTGCAAAGCAGCTCGGGTTCTCCACCTGCCTTCCTCAGACACCTGGAAGGGACTCGATCCACAGCGACACTCTTAAATGTTGCTCTGCCCCACCCCCACCTGCTCCACCCACCCTCCGTGGCTGCTCCAGCCCTTTCTTCTTGTCACAGTCACTGATGCTACAGTGGGAAGAAAGCTAAGAAGACCACAGTCAGAACCTGGTTTAGTCAGGAGGGAATCCTCCTGCCTTACTGATTTTTATCTCCTTCCGGCCTTTCTGTGCCTCGGCTTTCCTAGCTGCTAAATGATGGAGTTTTAATAGGAGCCCCAAGGCCCACTCTCGGCTTCATGGCTCCCTGGCTCTAAGATTCCCAAGGAGGCTGGCTCTGGAGGAACCTCCCTAGCCTCCCGTCCCTCCTGCGGGCATCTCCTGAATCCCCTCCCTCGGGCAGGGGGCGCTCGGGGGTAGGCGTTATTCTGTGGTGACTGGATTCTTTCCCACGTCTCAGAAGCGCTGTTCTGAGCGTGGGAGGGGCCGCCGGCTCACCACGTGATCTCGCCCCCAGGATGGCCCGGATCACAAGCTGCACCTGTTTGAGAGCCCAGCTTTCAGCGGCCGCAAGATGGAGATAGTGGATGACGACGTGCCCAGCCTCTGGGCGCATGGCTTCCAGGACCGCGTGGCGAGCATCCGGGCCATCAACGGGACGTAAGGGACCCAACCCCCCACTCCTGCCCCTGCCCCGCCCTCTGGCTCTAAATAGAATCTCTGTTCACTGTGTTTCCTACACAGTGGACGCTCCCTGCCTCTCCAGGCATGGCGGGGGCGGGGGGGGGGGGGGGCGCCGCCCATGATGGGAATGGCTAATTGTTCACCCTCCATAACCATTAGATTTCCAGGAAGCATTGACTTGTCGGAAGTTTTATCTTTATTTTTAAATCAAGTGAAATCTGTTGCTCTTACCTGTCCCTATCTAGGTCTTCACTCCTTTGCCAAACCTCCCCAGGCCCTTGAATTGATCCTCAGGGGCATTTTTGTTTGTTTCCTTTCACAGTCCTTGCCCTTCTTACCCGGGTGAGAAGTGACATAGGGGTTCTCTAGATATGACCTGAATAGTATACAGGAGAGTGCGTAGTACATCACCTCCCTCCTTCTAGGCTTAATATCTCTGTTAATGCAATCTTAGGATCATTTTCCCTTTGTCAGTGACTACATCTCACTCTGTGGGCTTGAGATCTGGGGTTGAGCCTTAAAAGGTGCCACTCCTCCCTGATAGTAATTTATTCAACAACTTTGTACTGAGCATTTCTATGTGTATAATATGGGGGCAACAAGAATTACACAGCCTCTGCCCTCATGAATTTTAGTCTGCTGGGGAGACAGACAAGGAGACAGGTATTCACAATTTATTGTGACCAGGATTGCGATGGGAGACTCACAGGGGCTCTCTGATTCAGCCTGGGGACGTCAGCAAGGGCTTTCCTGGAGGAGGAGACATACAAATCGAGACGTAAAGAAGATGAATGAAAGGGGAGAGGGATATGGATGAGGCAAGGAAGAGTGTTCCAGGCGTAAGGAAAAGCATGTGTAAGGGTTCAGAGACACTCCGTTTCAAGGAAAGTAGTATGAGAGAGGTTGGAGTATGGGGTGTAGAGAAGACATGTTGAGATGTTTGGTGAAGGACCTGTGAGCAGGGTAGGGAGTTTGAATTCATCCGGAGGGCACTGGGGAGCCAGGGAGGAATTTAGGCAGGCAGAGAGCATGGTCAGATGCCGGCTTTAAAAGCCTCGGTCTGGCTGGAGGCAGGAGGCTGACCGTCCTTACCGCAACCTTGGTACCCGGCAGATGGGTTGGCTACGAGTTCCCCGGCTACCGTGGGCGCCAGTACGTGTTCGAGCGGGGTGAGTACCGCCACTGGAACGAGTGGGACGCCAACCAGCCGCAGCTGCAGTCTGTGCGCCGCATCCGGGACCAGAAGTGGCACAAGCGGGGCTGCTTCCTCAGCAGCTGAAGGGCACCCAGGCCCCAGTGGCCCAGGCCCGCCCTGGGGGGCAGCAGAGGCAAGAAGAGGAGGCTCCAGGGCCAGGGTGATGGTCTGCCTGTCCCCCCTTCCCCGGAATCTACTCAATAAAGCCTGGGGCCGGTCCCCCACCTGCCATGTTCCTCTGCGTCACTTCTTGAGGGGGCTGGGGCTTTAGGGTTCTGAGAGTCCCCAAGGTCGGCTGTGAGCTGGGCTCACCCCCAGGCTCTAGTCCTTTTAAGCAGAGTCACATGCACAACTTGCACTGATCTTGTGTCTGTTTTCCTGTCTCTGTTTCCATCTGTCAGTCAGTCCGTCTGTCCATCCGTCCATCCATCCTATTCATCCATCCTTCCTTCAGTCTACCCCTCTTTCTATCCATCTTTCCATCCATTCATCCATCAGTTCTTTCCATCCATCTCCCATTGATCCATCATCTTACCTCTCTCCCATCCATCCATCCATCCACTCATCATCCATCTACTTACCCATTTATTTATCTGTCCATCTGTAGATCCATCCATCCATTTATCCATCCATCCATCCACCCATCTAACTATCCATCCATCCATCCATCCATCCATCTTTCCATCCATCCATCCATCCATCTATCCATTTATCCATTTATCCATCCATCTATCCATCCATCCATCCATTTATCCATCCATCCATCCACCCATCTAACTATCCATCCATCCATCCATCCATCATCCATCCATCCATCCTTGCATCCACCCTTCCTTTATCCCATCCATCCATTTATCCATCATGTCCCCCTTCATCTCTCTGCCATGTCTGTTTTCATTAATTTATTCAGCAAATGCCAGCCCTGTCCAAGGCCTGGGAACAAAACAAAGTCCCTCCCTCATGGGGTTCACTTTCGAGGAGACAGACAGTGGGCCTCTTATTTATTTACATAAATAAACAAGTAGATTTCGAATATAATGTTAGGAGTTAGCAAATGCTATAGACAAGGAAGTGCAATATTATGATAGGAGGTAATGAGTGGGGTCCGAGAACTCTGAGGAGGTGCCGGGCATCCATGGGCGTCTCTGGCCCCAGTGAGAAGAGAAGGGAGTGTCCCCTCTGCCAGTCAGGTGACAGCTGGCTTCCTGCAGCCCCGGGGACCCGCCCTGGACCTTCCCACCTCCATGAACTAGCCCTACATGTCTCCCCGACTTTGTTCCCCTGTTGCGCCCAGAGCCCCTCCCAGCCACCTGCGGCCTGCCCATGGCTGATGCAGCTGGTATGTGGCAAGACTGAGGGGGCCTCGGGGAAGGCGCTGAAAAGAATACAGCAATTGTCAGTTACTTCTGCTTGCGTGTTTAAAAAATATATATGCACAGCCGAGAAATCACCTTGAATTATTTTTTACTTTGGTGTGCAGGGGACAGCTGGGTGGGGCGCCAGGCTCCGGGTGGAGGGTGAGGGGCACCCAGCAACCAGGCAGACAAAAGGCGGGGTTGACTCCCGCTACGTGAGGATGGCAGCTCCCCCCTTGTCCCCCATATGCCCCCCAAGACCCGCCCCCTCGACCCTCTCACGGACAGAGGCCTTGTTTTGCTTTATAAATGAGTCCTCGCTGAATGCCAGACGTCATCTGAATCACTGAGCCCTAAGAATGACCTCGACAGGCCAGCCCAGTTCTTCACCCCATTTCACAGATGAAGCAACCGAGGCTTAGAGAAGCAGCGTCACCTTCCTGGGGTCGCACATACCAGAAGTGTCAGAACTGAGGTCTGTTCTCTGTGTGCTGACTCTGGGACATCCTCCCCTGAGCCCCATACACTGCGACCTGTCCGTCAGGGGCAGGGACACACAGCAGAGGAAAAAAAAAAACCACCAGCGGCAACAACAAAAGCCACCACCCTCTTGTCTCCAACACCACGGGCTGAGCACATCGCCAAGGGCTTTACGGTATCATCTCTAACCTACTGATAGGAGACACCCATCCCTGTGGGCAGAGAGAGAAACTGAGGCCCAGAGCGCTGAAGCAAATTGCCCCGGGTGCCAGAACCTCAGAGTGGTGGAATTAGGACTCAAGTTCACGTCTGCCTCCAAAGCTGTCGGCTGTCCGTGCTGCGGCTGGCCAAACTGAAGCCCTTCCTGCTGCTGTAGCTGCTGGCTGGGGAGGTGGCTGCCATTTATTGAGCACCTACTGTGTTCTAGGCGTTGGGCCAGTCTGTGACTGGTCTCGGCTAACACCAAGAAGGCCCATAACCAGCCCCCGGGTGAAGGGGTCAGAGGAGGGCTCGCAAGAAGGCTCAGTGCTGGCTCAGTGGGTCCCTCCCTCCCTCAGCCTGGGCTCGACCCCAGGGTCTGTAGCAGGGGCTGACTCTAGAGGTGGGGTGCCGCCAGACCCCAATCCAAGGGGGAACCCAGGAGGTCACTGACTTCCAAGTGATTGTCCAGTGCTTCGGTCCCCACTAATTGTGCCAAGGAGGACTTGCTTTTCCACCAAGTACGCCAGGGCATTTTTCCTCTAAGGCATTCAATCCTCCTAAACGGCCCAGGAAGCTCACAGAGGGAGAGCCGGCTGCCGGGGTCGCACAGCCAGGGTGGGACAGAGCCGAGATTTGACCTCAGGCTTGTCTAACTCCAAAAGGCTCAGACTCAAATCCTAGCTTGTGCAGGGACAGGACCCGAGAGGGACAGTGAGGTAAGAGTATCTCTCGGTGACAAGAGAGTGAGCCTGAGGGTCAAGAAATCACTTTATCTGTTTAATGGAGAGGCAGGTGTAGTCAAATAACTCAGTAATGGGGGTTCATCCTAAGGACACCAGGGCAAACAAGGAAATAAGGCAACCGGGCTGCGTGGTGAGAATCCGAGCTGCAAAAAGGGCTTCATGCGAAAAAGGGGAGCTGGGGGTGAGCGGGGCTCACGGAGGCAGGACCGGAACCCAAGGACTCTTGGGAGCTGGGCCGCAGGCTCTGTGGGCATTCTCCTAGGGCCCCAGCACTGGCAAGCCTCAGCGAACCCATCACCCCCCAACTCCCCACTCCCTGGGGTCAGCTGCTCCTCTCTGCAGCCCTCAGTCTGGACGTCTTTCATCTGCCCCGGATGGTAGCAGGTGCCGTGCGCGTCCCCAGAGCCCTTGGAACTCACAATTTTGGGGCGCCTGGGTGGCTCAGTCGGTTAAACATCCAACTTAGGCTCGGGTCATGATCTCGCGGTTCGAGAGTTCGAGCCCCGCATCGGGCTCTGTGCTGATGGCTCGGAGCCTGGAGCCTGCTTCGGATTCTGTGTCTCCCTCTCTCTCTGTCCCTCCCCCATTCATGCTCTCTCTCGCTCTCTCTCTCTCTCTCTCTTTTGAGAGAATAAAACATTAAAACAAATAAAACATTAAAAAACATTAAGATAAAAGAAAAGAACTCACAATGTTGGTGTGCCCAGGGCAGCTGGGATTCTGGGGGAATTCACGCCAACTAGGTGTTACGACCTGTGCAATGACTCATCCAGGGGTCAACACGAATCCGTGTTCAGGTCCCCCAGCTCCCCGTCCTCAGGCGGGAACTTTGCCAAGCCGTCTTCCCCATTTTGTAAAGTCATGGGGCCCGTGGCAATATTGCCTGTGGATTGGGCATCATTGATCAATCACCTCTGGGCCAATCAGTGTGTGTGGCTGTATGACGTTCAAGATAATTCTTTGTAGGTTTGTGAACATGTCAAACGCACGTTCAGTCCAATATTATCTTCCTACCCAAACTTGCCTTTTGAAATGTTTATGTATTTATTTTGTGAGACAGATAGAGAGCAAGTGGGGGAGGGGCAGGGAGACAGAGGGAGACAGAGAATCCCAAGCAGGCTCCCTGCTGTAATGCAGAGCCCGATGCGGGGCTCGACCTCACAAACCACAAGATCATGACCTGAGCCGAAATCAAGAGTCAGACACATAACCGACTGAGCCCCCCAGGCGCCCACCCCCCCCCCAAACTTGTCATTTGTAAGTAGCACAAACACTTCAAATTCCTTTTGTACATCATCTGGTATAGCTGTGTCCAAACCTTTCATGTTGAAATACATATTATTACACATTTCATTTATTATTCCTTTATAATATAGTTAGGGCATTTTATTAGGCATTGATTCAGAAAGCATGTATGTAGGTGGGTTACAGTTTCAGTTTTATTCCAAGAAAGTGAAGGGGCTGTCACAAAATGACTGTCATGGGAAGCGAGTGTTGGTTTTGCTAGAGTTGAGAGCCTTTCAACTTGATGATCTCGGAGGTTCTTCTTCTAGCTCAGGGTCCTAAGTGTCTAAGGGTTAAATTGTATTTGGGGACACCAAGGCGTATCCTATTTGTAGCACGGTGAAGCATGTATCAGTCAGGTTATGCTGGGTAACAAACAGCCCCCAAGTCTTGGTGGTTTCACCATAATGGTTTATTCCTCATCCATGCCACATGTCTAATGCTTGTATAATACAGGTCATTCACGGACCCTGCCTGACGGAGGCTCCACCCTCTTGCAACAATGTCATTTCAGGGCAATGGAAGAGAAAGTGCTGGAAAGCCTGACAGCAGCACTAAAATGACCAGGCACGTGAGACATCTCAGAATCCACTGGACAGAATGAATCACATTGGCTCCCACCTAATTTCAAGAAGACACCGTGGTGGCCTGCTCCCTGATACACCCCATCGGCTGCCTTCCCTTCCCTGCTGATACTCCCTGGGATGAATCCTCAAACAAACTACCTACCCTTGGACTCTCGTCTTAGGGTCTGTTTCTGGTAAAGCCCAAACGAAGACATCTTCACCCTTCTCTTTATCTCTTACTCGTTAATGAATTTGACTGGCCAACAAATATCTTCTGAGCGCCTACTATGTGCTGGGTCTAGGCAGGCACTGGGGACATATGGACATGACTGAACCCAGCTCTGATTGGGCTCATTGTCCAGAACAGCAGATGGCTCAGAACACACTCAAAGCCAAGTGCGCTGAGATGTCCCCTCTAGAGTTGTCAGAGGGAGCACAGCCCTGCTTGATTTCCGATTTCTGGCCTCCAGAACTCTGAGATGATACACTTCCGGGGGATGGGCTTTTTGGACACGATTTTTAGTGTGGTAAAATATACAGAACATAAAACTTACTGTTTTAATCACTTTGAGTGTGCAGTTCACAGTGTTGTGCAACCCTCACCCTCCATTTCCAGAACTCTTTCATCTTTCCAAACTGAAACTCTGTGCCCATTGCACACTAACGCCCCGTCTCCCCGTCCCCCTGCCCCTGGTCCCACTGTTCTACTTTCTGTCTCTATAAAGTTCGCTACCCCAGGAGTCTCACGTAAGTGGAATCATGTGGTATTTGTCATTTTGTGACTTATGTCACTTAGCATCGTGTCCTTACAGTTCATCCATGCTGTAGCATGGGTCAAAATTTCCTCTTTTTTTTTTTAAGCGTATTTTTTTATTTTGAGAGGTGGGAGGGGGAGGGGCAGAGAGAGAGGGAGAGAGAGAATCTTAAGCAGGTTCTGCGCTCCCAAGCATAGAGCCGGACCCGGGGCTCGGACTCACGAACCACGAGATCGTGACCTGAGCCGAAACCAAGAGGTGGGCACTGAACCGACAGAGCCACTCGGGCGCCCCAGAATCTTCTTCCTTTATGAGGCTGATTTATATTCCATTTTATGGATGTTTTGTTTGTCTGTTCATCGATCGATGAACATTTGCGTTATTTCCCCCTTTGGGCAACTGTGAATAATACTGCTATAAACATGGGTGTGCAAGTATCTGTTCAAGGCCCTGCTTACAATCCTTTGGACTAAGTATCCATAAGTGGAATTGCTGAGTGATGTAGAAATTTTACTGGTAATTTTTTTTAGCTTTTATTTTATTTATTTATAAGAGAGAGAGAGAGAGCAGGGGAGGGGCAGAGAGAGGGAGAGAGAGAATCCCAAGCAGGCTCTGAGCTGTCAGCACGGAGCCCGACATGGGGCTCAATCCCTCAGACCCTGAGATCATGACCTGAGCCGAAATCAAGAGTCGATGTTTAACGGACAGAGCCACCCAGGCGCCCCTTTACTGGTAAGTTTCTGAGGACCCGCCATACCCTTTCCACACAGGCTGTGCTGTTCTACACCCCAGATTCCTGTCGTCTTAAGCTGCCTTAGCAAAGCTTCCCAGGCCCGTATCAGGCCGTGGACTGGGTGGGTACCACGGCGAACCACGCAGACAATGGCTCTGCCCTCATGATGCCTACCTTCTGATCGGAAAGATGGCAAATAAACGACTCGCGCAATCGTCGGGCGGTGAGAAGTGCTACAGACAGAAACAGCATGGCCGACTATGAGTGTGTGTGTGTGTGTGTGTGTGTGTGTGTGTGTTGGGGCCGTGGAAGGTGGGGGACGGCAAGTCTTGCTCCAGCCTGGTTTCCGAGCCCCAGTGCTGTTCCCGGTCTCCTGCCTGATCTGGGATTCGGCCGAGACGCAGGCTGGCTGCAAGGGAGCCATGCACACTGGAGGCACGTGAATAAAGGCCAGGGGCCCGGGGGCAGCGGTGGAGGCCACAGCAGGGATCCGAGCGGTTTCTCCAAACCTCAGGGGCCTAGGGTCCTAAGAGCACCTGCTGAAGAACAGCAGGTGTTGGGACAGCGCAGGGTATTCAGGGTGAAGTTCACTCTCCCCGGCCTGCAGGATCAGGCCCCCTGCCCCCCTGGAGCTATCTCAACCTGCCTCCGAGTCTTTTAATGGCACGCCAGCTCCTGCACAGGGCCCCTTTCTGTTTGGAATTCCCTTCCCCGTCTGGTTTCCCAGGCTAACTTACCCTTGTCCCCGAGGACTCTGTCTCTTCCTGGGAGCTCTCCTGGATGGTCCAGACTGGGGTCGGTCCCCTCCCTGACGCTACTCACCTCGCCCGAAACGGAGCTTGACACTATGTGCCAGATAAATATTTGTTGAATGAACGAGTGGATGGATGGGTGGACGGACGGATGCTGGACCCTGGCAAATCGCCGTCCCCCTTCCCTTGTTTTCTTCCCAGGGCCACTGAGATTTGCCTCTGTCTGCCTTCCCCCAGGGCTCGACTGACCACACCGGTGAACCCGGCGTGCCCCCGGTCCTGGCAGCCGGACGGCTGATGCATGCAAAGTGGACATCCCCTTGCCCAGCCGCCTGACCACCCTGGCGCGGCCGAATCCAAAAGCTAATGACATTATTGTGCAGAGACACAATGTCTGTGGGCATTTGCTGACCCGGGCTTTGGTGTGGGCTTAACCCAGCATTCTCGTCCTGCTTTCTGTGGGGACGCAGCGATCACCCGTCTCGGCACCGGCACTCCTGGGGAAGGTATAAATGCCACCTCCCGCCGGCTAGGCTTCACAGGAGCTCTCGGAGGCTGGCGTCACTGGTAAGAATGCCTCTCTCGCTTGCCTTGCCTTTTTCTCTCATCCTTATCCCCTGTTGGAAAGTGTGGGAGACCTGGGTTCCAATCCAGGTGCCACCCCCTTTCTGACAAGAGGACCTTGGGCAAAGACTTCACTGCTGTAAGCCTCAGCCTTCTCTTCTGTTAAATGGGGAGAGGGGTCGTCAAACCTCCTTTGTCAGAGGTGACACAGGCGCGTGGTCCGGCACGGTGCCTGGCACACAGGCTCCTCTATTAATGTCAACCAGTCCATCAGCGTCCTTGCGTCGCTAGTGACTGGGGGGGAGAATCCGAGGGTTTGTTAGTGGAAGGAATCAAACCAGCGAAGGCCCAGCATCGTTTCGAAGGCGGTGAGCCAGTGCTCCCCAAATCTGCAGACATTCCCGGGCACCTGCTACGTGTCCAGCCTTGGGGAGCGCTTAGTGGCCAGGAAGCAGCTGGGGATCTCTGAGAGCTTCCAGCGACAGGTGATTCCAAGCCACTAAACGCTGGCTGTATCCCGGACCCGCTGCCCAGGGGTCAAGTCGTCACAACCTGTTCACAGATATCGTCGGGCGCCATGACTGTCCCCACTTTGCAGAACAGGAAATTGGGGCCCACATCGGCAGCACCCGAGTTGACCTGATTGAGCTTAACCTTTGGTGCGAGGCGGTCAACGACTGGGGGCTGCATGGCGGGGCCTCTGGCCGTGTGACAGGTGCACAGGGCTGGTTACTTAGGAGAACAGAGCGGGCTTGGCCCCCAAGCTGCTTCTTTCCAGTTCTCTGTGGGGGACGTCCTGGCCTGGGCTTGAGTGTGGAAGGGGCTTCTGGAAGGCTGGGTGTCTTCTCTGGAGAAGGAGTTCAGGTGTCTCCTGTTCACTGGAAACACGCAGGCCAGGGTCACTGCTCCTCCTGCGGGAAAGGGGAAGAGAGTGCCAATTTTCCAGACATTCTGGAAAACGTTTTCTGACGTTCTCACCAGGGAAGAAATCTTCCCTGCTGCTGCCTATCACAGTGCCTGAGTTTCTACCATTATGCTCACTTCTTCGCCTTCTTGTAGCATGAGTCCATCACAGATACGGGCGCTCATGGGGAGTGGGGGAAGGTCAGCAGCAGAGGGGCATTCTGGGTACTGGGTGCCCGGGGGGAGGGGGTCTTGAGGACGAAGTCGGGGTGAGGGCCTGGGGTTACAGGAGACTTTGTGAGTGGGGTTTGTGGCCCGCACTTTGCTTTTGATCGGGAACTTTCTGCACGATATGGATGGGGCTGCATTCTGTGTGGCTCCCTTTGTCTGGAGCTGAATGACGGGGACCCACCTGGGGCCCCGCTTGAAGCCCCAGTTTATCACCACTTTCTTAGCAGACCTCGATTTCCCCTCCGGAGCAGCCCTGGGCACCAAGAAATGAAGCTAAGGATGGGAAGTCAGACAGCCACTTGTGGACCCTGCTGCTCTGGGACATCCTGAGACAGGGATACCAGAAGGCTTGAGGGCCGGAGTGGAGGGGCCCCGAGGCACCCAGGGGAGAAAGCAGAGGGCCCAGAGAGGTCCTCACTGCCGCTTCCCACATATCTTCCAGGTCTTTCCTGCACAGGACCACCCACCATGGCCTCAGACCACCAGACCCAAGCGGGCAAGCCACAGCCCCTCAACCCCAAGGTGGGTACGATGTGGGGGAGGGTGGGGGGGCACGCAGAACTCCTCCTCCAGACTCAGTTTCCCTTCTGTAAAGTCCAAGTGGGTGTCCTCCTTCCTGAAGCTCCCGCTCTCTGCCCCTGCCCCTCTCTGGGCTCCAGTCCCCCCACTCGCACAAGGGGGCAGTGATTCTGACGCACCCCCCCCTGCCCCCGCCCCGGCCCCTGCACCAGCCCACGACCAGCCAGGGTTCTTGACACCAGCTTCTGGCTCTGGAGACTTACGTTTCTCTGCCTCACCCCATACCCCATACCCCATTGCCCACAGGGGCTCCCCAGAGCTGGGGCGGACCCACAGTCCCGTGCGAGAGGGGGCTTGTGAACTGAAGGTGAGGTGGGATTCCTGACCTGCTGTGTGACTCGGGCCAGTCACTTGACCTCTCTGAGCCTCAGTTCCCACCTTTGTAAATTGGGGAGAATCGGAATCACGGTGCAAGGTGGGTGTGAAGAGGCAAAGGACACCAGCTCGGCCTGGCCTGCGGTGTCCATCTAAGACCAGCTATCACTGCCTGCTTTGCCCCCTCATCCTTCTCGCCCTCCTAGGGTCCAATGAGGGGAGACTCATCACACCCAGTCTGCACCCAAACCTCTACCAGCCACCATTCCCCTGACTGCCTCTGCCGGGCTCCCTCCCATGGTCCCCTGCTTCAGGGACCCTGGGCAAGGGGTCCACCCGGGCAATGCCCTTTTGTCTGACATGTGGCCTCTCCGGCCAGGGAAGCTTGAGTTCAGAGAGTCGGGATGAATGAGGAAAGGAGGTGTTAGCTTGAGGCGGTCAGGGAGGCCTCTCTGAGGAGGCGACACGGGAGGGGAGACCCGGGTCACCGGCCACATGCGTCGGGGTGGGGGTCAGGGAGAACATTCCAGGCAGAGGACACAGCGAGCACAAAGGCCCAGAGGTGAGACCGAGCTGCATGAGTCTGAGGAGGAGCACGAAGGCCTGTGCAAGCTGTTTAGAGCTGCGCTGGCCCACAGACGTAGAAATCGAGCCCCCATGCCATTTAGCATTTCCCGTAGCCACGGTAAGAAGGTACAAAGGAGCCAAAGAAATTAGTTTGCGTATTCTATTTTATTAAACGCAATAGGCCCTAACGTATAATAAATAGAAAAATTATGAGAAAGCCCTTTGGCACTCTTTCTTGACTATCCTAAACCTTCAAAATCTGATGTGTCACCTTCTGTGACAGTGCATCTTCATTGGGACGGCCT